>NC_056560.1:8464166-8607373 GCF_013358625.1 Macadamia integrifolia | reverse complement strand
TGTTCTCAGTATCGGTGGAATCCGACACAGAGAATGGGAAGGGAAGAAGAAAGATGGGGAAGGAATAGGATCCTTCGGCTCTGATATCAAGTTGATGGAGAACCTTAGGGAAGAGAGGGGAGATCAGAGTAGAGAGGGAAAAAAAGGAGAATCACACTCAACACATTCATTCAATAATGAAAATCACTCTCTAAATCTTCAATCGATTACAACCAATATATAGGAAAATAGGAACATGAAATTAGAAACTTAACTGAAATGGAAACTAACCTAAACTAGGAAACAACTATAAAAAGGAAACCAAAGCAAGGAAGTAAATCCTACTCCTACGTTCAAATCTGAAAAATAAAGGCATGAAATAAAATACTAAGTAAACTACTAATTTTATTTTCAACCCTTGTTGGACCAAAACCCTGGGCTAGACCGGTTCTTCTTGGCTCTTGGCTTCCAAAGCCGGTCATGCTGGTCCAACCAAGAAAGGACAGCCGTATCTGCATCACAACTTCAGTAGAATATGAGAATGAGAGCCAAGTGGTCGCTCAAATTAAAACGATCCCTCAAGCATTCATAAGATGATTATGAATTTCTTTTATTCTGTTTCCTAAATTCATTTATATGAACCTTGTTTAGTCTATCAATATTTTATGTAATTGAAAGCTAGTGGTTTGCTTGAGGCATTTATTTTATTATCATTGTTATTTTCAATGGAGTTTCCATTTTTTCTTATCACAAGATCTTGGGTTTCAATGAAGATGCCTTTATATTTATATGTTTCAGTTTTGTGGTTTTAAACCACTTTGATGGTGTGTTCTAATGCTTTTGCATGTTCTTAGGGGGGACATAGTTCAAAATCTCATTTTGGTAGGCTGTATTCGAACTGTGACTGAAATATTGATGCAACATTGCACTTTTGTGACCGAAATTTGCGAAATTTTGGCGAAACAATGCTTATAATGGGGTTTGCCTCTTGTTTTGTCTTTGACATGTTGAAACCATCCAATTTAGCGAAATTTTGGCGAGTTTTTGAACTATGCTTAGGGAGTTCTAGACCATTGATAAAGGGGGGTGAGAACCAAGGGGAGGAGCCTAATCGTCATCCTGTATGATGGAAGTAATTGTGGCATACTTACTAATACCAAAGTTGTAGATAGCTCTTGCACCAACTAGGGGAAGGAGAACACCCATAGGGTGTCAATAGTCAAACCAAAGGGAGGTGGAGGCACCATATCATTAGAAGAGGAGATGGCCCGAAAAGCAATATCTCTGAGGTTGAGGATGTGATAGGTTGGAGCAATTTGGAAGTATCTGAACCTTTCTGGAGGAAGGCATATATGAGGTACTCCATTGCCTTGATAGAAGACTGGGGAAGCCTGAAAATCCGAGCCAGTAGAAGTAAGAGGACTAAAGAACTAATCTGATCAATTCTAGACGACCCGCATAGGATAGTAACTTGCCCTTCCAAAGCTGAAGTCTCTTATGAAAGGAGAAGAACATGGAAGTTATTATAAGAGATGTCTATCATTTCTCTTGGCAAAGGAAGGGATTTTCTCTTCCCACCAAGTCAATTCCTGAACTTTCAACCCTCCATTCTATGAGCTGTTAATGTCTATTTATTTATTTATTTATTTTGAAACCAAAGGGGTTCTTGCATCTCAGACTCTTAGTATGCCTAAAGAAATCTGTCCAAAGATCCTCAACCCTAGGGTTTGTTTAATAAGTCAATCTTCTTTCTAACCTCCAACAACACTCGTTTAGAATTGGAACCCAAAAGGCAATCTTAATTAGACAAATAAGGGATATTCACTCTAAAATGAAAACTTTAAGTGGTTTCCTAGCTGGTCAAAGATCCTCCACCTAGCCCAATATATATATATATATATTTATTAGTTGGGTGAATAATTATTCATTAACAAAAAATATGCCTGTTCCTTGGGGAGTTAGCACAACCAAAGGAGATCCTTGAAACTTTGCTTTTGACTTCAAAGGAGATGGAGTTTTAAATCTGACGAAAATATCTAGATTTGGAGGTCTATCTCCCAAGTACTCTCCAGACACAGAAGTTGTGGCTAGGAATATGGCCCTTGAACCAGACTTGCTTATGTCAAGGGAAAGTAGGCACATTCGTCTAGGGAAATGATATCCGGAACTAGAGAGTGTCTTCGCAAGTCCGCACTGTAACTCTCTCTAGAGCCTACTAAGGGAAGGACACCCAAAGGATGCCAATGGTTGAGCCATAGTCTAGTAGAGACCCCATCCTCAATCTTAGAGGTAACAATCACAAGGGTTGTATGCTTGAGATTGAGGATCTTTCTCCACACCCAAAAGGCATCTGGGCAACGGGCAACTATCCATATAGATTCATAACAAAGCAGCCCTGCTTAGATCCAATCCACCCAAATAATTTTCTTCTTAGCAGAGATCATCCAAATCAATTTGAGAATGCCAGCTGTTCTGACCTCTTTAATTTACCTCACAATTTAAAGAAGAAAAAAGGGTGTACCCAGTGCACAAGGCTTCCACCATTGCGGCATCTGGGGATGGTCATGATGTACGCATGTTACCCCTGCTTCATGGAGAGGTTGTTTCTTGACTCGAGCCCGTGAGCACTTGGTCACAATGAAACAACCTTACTGCATAATTTAAAGAATTGTAACAAAATTGAACATGTTCAAAATTAACTTTTCTGTTCTGATTTGATATGGAAGCTAATTCCTCTTCCCGTTTGTCAATAAGCGGTGATGGGATTACACTCTACATGGCAAAGATGATCAATGTATTAGGGAAGGATGTGGGGTTTGGTTGTTTATCTTTCTCATTTTCCTAGAAGTGTGAGGTTCCATATTCTTAGGCTAGTGGATATAAAGGTGTGTGGGGAATGCTATTTTCTAGAGTTGTACTTTCTTATATACCCTAATACAGTAACAAATTGCTAGGAAAAATATAATTCTTACACTTACGGTTGTCAATTTCTTATGTTATTCTCTGCTTTGCATTTTTGGACATGCAGGCTGTTTTTATGATATGTGCACTTGCTGCTATTGATCCTTGTCTGAGGTATGGCTTCTGGTACAACTTATTCACCTAGTTATTTTTTGTGGTGGTTCTTGTTTTACTTTCCGACAATTTTCTTCAGGGAATTGGTCTATGCAGTACTTGACAGTCTATCAACACGTCTCCGGTACACAACAAGGTTTAAGGTAACAAACATTCTTTTTTTGTTGAATTAAGGTAATGAATATTGGTTTTCTACCATTGTTTTATTGTACAAATGGACTACAGTTGCAACTTGAGTTAGTGATATTATATTTATCTAAGATTGATAATATCATACCTCTGTAAATTCAGGTGTTTTCATTTCTCATTTCTAAATTTTATACAGTACTTGGAGGAACTTATGGGATCTATTCTCTTTTGTTGGGTCAATTGCAATATGAGCTTACTTTCGCTTATTGAGGTATGATTTTACATTCTCAGTACAGAAAAAATAAAAAGAAACACTTAAAATAATTTACAACCCCTGTTATTTTGTTGTAGTGGTAATTCATAGTTATCATCAATTCTTTAAAAAAAAAAAAAAAAAAAAAAAACTGTTGGTGAAACTTTTTTCCATTATTTTTATTTTTCTTCTTTCTACTCTTGCCTGATTTACAATTGATTAACACTCTTTCTAGGTCATTTCCATGCTTTCTTTCTCAGCAAGAGGGAGGGGGAAAAATCTATGTTTTGTCCACGACATTGCTTCTGATAATCTATATTGCGCATGGATATTATGTCCTTCCATATTTTGGTTCTTGTTGTTGACCACATTCTGTGGCTTTCCCTTATGTCTATTTCTAATTTGCATGACATTCCTCGTTATTTGGTCTGACTACCCGTGCATAACGCATTGCAGATACGGAATCTATTCGTTTCTAAATTGGAGGCTATTGACTTTGTGCAATATTGTTGCCCTTGGCTTCTTCCAGCTCTAGTTTTTGGTGGGGACACCACCAATCTCTCTTTACTTGCTAAGGTGGGAGTCTCAAACATTAGTTACCTTCATCTTATCTATCCTCATCCTTTACTAGCTACTGAATTACAGCCTTCAGCTAAAATTTGTCCACAATATCTTAAAAACTTGTAATTTGGATGGACCTGGTGGACTCTTGAAATTTTAACCTGCTTGTGTGTCCTTTAATTTGACATTGGGAGAGTAGGAGTTGGTAGCATGGAGTGTTATTGTTGATATATTTATATCTATCTTCCTCTTGTGGCTTTTATCTGTTTGATTTTTATTTTTTTTTCCCTGACTTATGATTCCTGACAGGTTTCTGGTCAGCCATTGAGAGATCTTGCAATATGCCATTTTGTGCCAATTTTTGCAGTATGTATGGCATTATATTGTAGTGACAAGAAGGGAAGTGAAAAAGGGGCTGCCGCGCTCCAGGGTTCACTTTTGTACATTGCCGAATTGACGGAGCCTGAACGAGACAAACTTATAAAAAAACATATGGTTTGTACTTTCTTATATTAAAATGTTTTCTCACTCTTTAAAAAATTATGGAATATAGATGCAAAAAGAGAGTCCCAGTGCACGAGGCTCCTGCTACTGCAGGGTCTGGGAGGGGCAAAGGTACGCAGCCTTACCCTTTGCTTTGCAGCAGTGGCTGTTTCCAAGTTTTGAGCCTGCAACCAACAGGTCGCAATATTGCAACTTAACTGTAGCAATGGTTATTAAAGATTGAAGGGTTTATTTATTTTATTTTTTTTAATAATTTATGTCTCGCTGGATTTATATAACGTTGATTAGTCTATGTTGCAGGAAACTCTTTACAGTATTGCAGTAAAATTTGGAATAATATTCATATAATTGGGTGTGTGTGTGTGTGTGTGTGTGTTTATATGTAACATCTGTTCTGTTGGTTGCAGGTATCAATTGTCAGTTATATTCTGTCACTTGCATCTTCTGCTTTAAAGCCGACCATTCCATTCTTTTCCCAGGATACAATTGTGCTTGCAATTCAAACAGTAGTTGATGGATTCTTGGAGACGTATAATCTCTCTTATGATCTGCCTTTGTGCTTCAGTTTGCTCTATTTAATACAAATCTCATGTTTTGAGTGCTTATTTTATGGGGGTTTTTTCACAGGGATAATCATCCTGCAAACATTTGTGTTGTTGATAAAATCAACATCTTTCGTCCAGACAGAGTATTTATGGTGACTATTTGTACCTATAGATTATCTTGGTGAAAACCTTCTTTTTCTTGTTTTTTGTTGTGACGTAAGGGTTATTGTGCAACCATGCAGTTTATACTACAGATGCATTACAAAGTTACAGAAGCAGTTCATTATAGGCATAGGTGTCATCACTTGTCTGGAATTCATGTGCTTATCAATATAATTGGGCATAGGGTAGTTGTTCCAAGCACTTCCTGGTAAGTTCTCTCAAAGTTTTTGGAATTTATATGATTGTTATTTTCTTATGCGTGAAAACCTAATATGAATGCTACTTTCATGGTCATTGGTATCTTTGCATGTTGTGTTGATCTAGGACAGACTCGAATTTTCACAGTTAGTGGACCCAAAAACTTTTATAATTTTGATTCTTTTTGGTAGAATTCAGTATCATTGGTGGTGGTGGGGATATTATGATTGGTAAAAGGGATTAGGCCGTTAGGCTATTTTCCTAGAAATAGGCAAAGAATAGACCAATAATAAATGGAAGATGAAGAAGAAGAAGAAGGGGCCTACTTAGGGTTCTGAAGTAGGTATTTTCTCCAGTCTCCATCACCCAAAATACCTCATTTGGAATTACATATGAAGACCTCTGTATAAAGACTATTAGAATTAGAGACTTGAGAAATATTCTAATTTCTGTTGCTCACATTTCTTTACTTGCCAAGCATGGACTATACCAAAGTCTCTGTACTGAAAACTGGATTCAGTGCTACTTTCACTGACAAAATCACAAGGGTACCTGGAATCATAGTCCTCTAGTGACAGCTGAACATGGAGAAAGGAGAAGTCACCTTGTGTTCAAACTATGAATCCCAGCTGGACCAGGATTCCAGTATGGCTTTATCAAGTATCAACCCAAGTCAATCTAAAAGGTCACTTCAACTGTGACAGCCATGTATCGTGACTCAAAAAAAGGTAAAGAAAAGAAAAAATTATAGAACTCAACACAAGAATAGGAGAAACTTCTACTAGCACAAGCAGTAGAAATTATAGAACTCAACCGATTCATGTCAGAACTGAAGAAATTTATATTGAATGCTTTTGGGACTACTGGACCATGTGGTTTTAGAAAGATCAATATCTCTTTCACATTGATGGTTGCGATTTGACCAGTTGCCAATTGTCATCAGATATCAGGCTCAGGGATGGTGGCTCTACCTTGGATGCCTAACAAACAATAATGCTCTAAGAAACTAAAATTGTAGGAAAGTTAATTTGCAACAACCATACCCATAGAGTCAACCAAATTGCTTGCTCTGCTCTAGAGTTTGATCAGAAACAGACCCAGTCGTCTGTCTATTTATGAAATGAAATTCTTAATGCTACTTGAAATAAAGTCAGAACTGTCAGGACCAGACTTAAGACTCTGGCTAATGACTTATAATTTGACTAGACTACTTTAATTAGTTACTAAAATACCTAAGGAGATACTGGAAAGTGGAAAATTCGTGATGTCCTTGATTAACTCACTTATTGGCTTAAGTCAGGTCACTTGCAGATAAAATCAGTGAAAATAAAACACCAAACTCAAATGGGCCAGATCCCCCATATCTTGAACTAAAATTACCTCCTGCTTTTGACCATGAAAGTGTCCAGTGCTTAATAAAAATCTGGTACTTTTCTGATCTGGAGGAAAATAAATTCCATGAGGCCTCTTTAAGTCCATTTTGGTCAGTGAACCTGGAATGACAGCGTGATTGAAGGCTAGCACCAGACTCTTCAGGGGCTTGTGTTATCTTCTGTTCCTCTTCTTGTGTTGGTCAGTGGTACCAGGGAGTTTAAGTGTTGTTTTGCTTTCTAATTAAGCTGAGTTATTGTGTCACTGTCCTAATACTTGTGTTTAATTTATTTATTTTACAGTTATCTTTTCAACTTAGTCGGACAATTTGTCAGATGTGAACCTTTACAAGAGCAATGTTGTGTTATTTTGTCCACGATACTTGAAGCTTTCAAAAGCAACACTTCTAAAGATGTCATGAATGTGCTAGGTGAACAACTCCAGGTACTTATCTCTTCCTTCCTATCAATGTCTCTAGATATTTTTCATTAAAATTTCTTGTCCTTTTTTCTTTGCTAATCCAATCTAATACAATGATGCAGTTTTTTGTATCAAAGTTGGTAGCATGTTGTATTCCTTCTGCAGATAATGGTGAACCTTCTGGGTTTCCTTCTCAAGTTGTCTCTTTGCTTAATCAACTAATCGTGGATTCTGATCCTTTATTGTATGGTTACATCAAAGTAGGATTCTCTTACTTTCCTACCATAGACTGTGAATTTATTGCTTGAAAGTTGGTTTTCCTTAAAAAGAGTTGAGAATTGAGTTATATTATTAAGGTCTTACCTTCCGATACATACCTTATTTTTTAGGAGTTGGAACCCTTCCCTGATCTTGAGTGCTTTAACCAGATACGGAGTTTTCATCAGGATTTGTGCAAAGCCTACTGTCCGAGAGAGCACTTTTTGAAGGTAGACCAAGATGGATATTGGGGGAGTTTGATCTGTTTCTCTCTCTTTTACTAGTACTCTTTTCTCGTTAATTCTTGATCAGCACATCATTTATTATTATCTAAGTTGAAACATGTGCATTGGAATTTTGAAGTTTGTTAGCAGAGCTTCCGACCTCCCAGAAAGATTGCTTTCATGGAGGTTTGCACCATTACTTTCTCATCTTACATGGATATCTGCTCGTATAATTTTAAGTATTGATGTGCACTACAATGAGCTACCTTGTATTTATTTTTATTATTTATATAATTATTAATATTTGTTTTTGCAGTCTTGAAGAAATGCACAAAAAATTACTTACGGAGGAGGTTATTCGGCCAGAAAAAAATGCTGATGCTGTTGGGAATTTTACTGTCTGGCAATATGAACCTGAAATTGTTTCTGCTGCCTGGTCACTAGTCCGCTTGTGTGGTTCTAATAATTCTATTAAAATTCGACAATTGGTGTCTGACTTCATTTCTCGGGTATTTTTTAGCTTTTATATTTATAGTTTATCTTACTTTTACCACAGTGCAGTATTTTTACAATTTGGATTCTGAGACCATTTTCTCCCCATTCTTATCAATGTTTGCAGGTTGGTTTTGGGGATCCTCACTTAGTTGTTTTCCATTTGCCAAAAGATATATCTCCAATCCCTTGTCCCCAGCCAGTTTCTCATGGTAGTGGTACAAAAGTCAGTCCTGCTACTGGCAGTGGTGTATCAGAAGAACTTCTGGTTACACTTATAAGGCTGTTAAAGAAGTATCTATTGGATCATCCTGTGAAGATAATTGATATAGCTTCACAAGCTCTTCAGGCAACTCCACATAGATCCTGTCCATTACTGCACTAGTCATCTTGGCTTCTTGTCATGGTCATAAGATGCTATTTATTACCTATTATTGTTATATATATGTACACTTATTGTTACAACGCATATTACATCTATTCAGAGAAGCACACATAAATCAATCTATAACTTCCCTTATTTGATTCTGTTAAAATGTAATTAACTATTCCTTTCGTATTATATCTGTACATTTAACTAGATAAGTAGACACATGACATAGCAGAAGGATCGAGAAACAAGAGAGCAGTTGTGCAGTGATGTCCCTAGATTTTTGTTACTGAAAATCAAGGGAAAGAGCTGGCAACCCCTGGTGGGAACAAAAAAATATGGATGGAAGCCTGCTGATATTCAATCAAACTATTAAGAGTGTTGTTTGCACTGAGAAACATCTTATTAATAACTCTACTAATCCTATTCTAACTTAAGTAACTCGAGTAACCCAAGTCAATCACTTAAAATCGGGGTAACTTGATCGAATAAATGATGGACTCGAGGAATAACATTGACATAGATAGGCCTAGTTAAAATATCTAATTGGGGGAATATTTACCTAAGGGCCCTCCCAGTGCACGAGGGTCATAATGTAACAGCTTTACCCCCTCTTCATGGAGAAGCTGTTTCCAGACTTGAACCCACCACCAATGGAGAAACTTTACCATTGCGCTGAGGTCCACCCCCAATATTGACCTAAGCTAACAAGAAAATAAAGAACTGCTATGAATAGAATATGATACGGAAGGAGAGGGGAAGTGACAATGCCTGTTAATGTGTCAAAACCCACTTGAACTCCTATAAAGTTTAGCTGGTTTGGGCCTTGTACTGACCACAATACTTAGGAGAGAGCAAAGGTACACTGAGAGATTTAAAAAAGAAAAAAAAAAAAAAAAAAAAAAAGAAGAAAGAAATACAGAAGCTGCAACTCCTGGATTCGTCGGTATTGCTTTTACTTGCTGCAGCTTCATCTGAGCTTCTGGATTTGATGCGTCCTTTCCTTCTTCTTGTGCCTATCTGATTCACCATGAACAGATTTTGATTTTAGGCTGTAACCTACTATCCGGGTTTTGAAGGATTGTAGCTGGATTTCTTCCAGAACCGGATCCAACTTTCGTTTTTCTTGTTGGCTTAACGATGCAGGAGCTAAGGGGCAGCTAGATATGCCTTTACTCTTGGTATTTAGTAGTTAATATTGGAGTAGATGTTGGAGTTCTGTGGACATTTGAGATTCTGAATGTTATAATTTTAGTGGCTGTTTGAATTTGAGCTCTTTGAAAGCATTAGAATTTAGAAAAGGCCTCTGATTTTCGATGCTAACCTAACTGCTTAAGAAATAATTCAACTCCTCATGTAGTTTCCAGGAGCCAACAGTCCCAATTCTTGCTTGGACATGTGCAGATAAATTCTCTTGGTTTTCTTTAATATTATCTTCCGTATTATCTGTTAGTCTCTGCTGGTTAACCTTATTCCCTACTATTATTATTGCTATTGTCATCTGGTGCTGGCTTTTCCTTTGCTGTGCGTATGTTTCTCCCCACATCATGTTGCCGAGTTTTGTGTTTCTAACTCAACTTGTGGACGTATTACTTTTATTTGGTGATTTAGTTTCTGACAGTACTTGTTATTTCCAAGTTATGTTTTGCATTCGTTGTGAAAAATTTAATCGTATGATTTGTTGAAACCAGGGAATACTTTCAACTAATAGGGGTCAGGGAGCTCTGCTATCTTTCGGTTCTTATGAGAGGTCTCTTATTGAGGTAAAACTAAATATTTTGTACTGTTCAGTAATCATAATATGCCATCTATGCATCAATGGATATATGTGTGCTCCTATCACATTTATATTTATATTATGATGGTTCTGTCATTGCAGGTTCACTCGAAGGGTGTTAAAATGGAAATTGTTGAGAAGTTTCTATTGGACTTAGAAAGAAAATCCAATGGTATTACTGTTGACCTATGTTGATTGTCTTCGACCGTATTTCCTGCACTTACAATTAATTTATATTATTGGCTCAAAAAGTGGTTTCTTGTCCTATATTTTTAGTTGTCAAAAGGTTTTACCTAATTGTAGTTATGCTACAGAGTAGTTTCATGGCTTATAGCTTCTAACTCTATTTTTCACTAATTTGGTTGGAATCAGTTAATTGAGGCCCGCCTAAAGTCGTTCATGGTAAACACTGTCTAGGGTCCATTAATTTCCCAACGCATAACTCACATGTGAAATGTGTTAACGATGCCAAGTTTGTAATTTGGAGAAGCATGTGGAAATCTCTTTACACCAAATGTACTGTCCACTAAGTAATTTTCCCACCCATGAGGAAGTGTGTGCTTATTCTGGTTGGGTTGATAGCGAAATATGAATATATGATTTCCGTGCTGCTTAGGGCTTGCTTTCTATTCCTTTGGTTATTGTGGCTTACCTGGCTCCTGACTTCCTTTCTTTTTGACTCCTTTGAGTCATTTTTTTGGGGTGATAAAGAATTCATTGGCGAAAGAAAGAGGGGATACAAGGAACCCCTAAAGGGGGAGGGAGAAAATACAGGAGAACCAAAGCTAACAAAGCAGCACCCTACTGTTAAGGGGTAGGGACAAAGGGCTGCAGTAAGGAGATGAGAAACCCCAGGATATAACAATTAGCATGTTCCTTGGAGAATCCCTTAACTCCAAATCAAATGTACAAGGAACCCACAGACTTACATATGGTCCAACACCATAAAACAGGGGTCTCTTATTTTTCAAAAGAAAGTCACATCTCAAGACACAGGCTTGTTTCTTTCTTCTCAACAGGGTTTTTATACGTTCAAAATGGGTACCTTAGTCAAAACTTTTATTTTTCACATTAATGAAACAACCGAATGGTATGATCATTAGCCAAAAGCCAAAGTAGGACTTCATCCTTTAGCAAGCTCAAAAAAAAAACAAATAAAACAAAGTGGAAAAAGCAGAAATTGATTTCCCTCCCCCACACTTAAGTCATGCAATGTCCTCAATGCATGGAAAGAATTAAAAACGAAGACAATGCAAGGGGGTCATACCTGATTAAAAGTTAGTCATCAATGTAAAGAGGTTCATGGAGATCCATGATCTCTTCACTACCAGTAGTAGGAAACTCGAGGAATGATTTCAAACACTGACCATTAACCTTCGAAATTACCCCTGTTCCTGGATTCAAAATCTCCACAGCCCCATGGGGATGTACATTATGGACAATAAACGGGCCATCCCATCAGGATCTAAGCTTACCAGGGAAAAGCTGCAATCGAGAGTTGTACAATAAGACCTTATCACCAATTGCAAAAGATTTACCCAGAATGTACTTATCATGGAAAGCTTTGGTCTTTTCCTTGTAAATCCTAGAACTTTCATAGGCTTCATTCCTAAGTTCCTCCAACTATAGACCTCGAAATCTTATCGAAGGATCGAGAGTTAAGAGGACCTTCTTCGGAGACTGCGTTCCATGCAAACCTGATTAATGGCTGCACCAAAGGTAAGCTTGTGGATGACATTACGTCAGATTAACCCAAATCCATTATCTCGCTAGAGGAAGAATTCTTCTATTGCTTGGCCAGCATTTGTCCTAAACTCCTTTCCAAATTACAATGAAGAAGGGACATTCATAAAAGAGGTGGTCGACATTGATTGTTTGGAGTCATCAATCATTTTATAATAACTCCTTTGAGTCATTACTTATGAACATTCAGTTGATTTGAAATTAGGAAAGGAACTACTTTGACTTCCAATATGAGTTGATTGTTTAGAGGTATCTTATAATATACAATATATAAAAAAAAATACTGTATAAATGTATATAAGGTGCATTTGGAGTGTTACAAAGAGTTAAAATAGGACGGATGAAGTGGAGAGGTGTGTCTGGAGTGTTGTGGGGATTGAATTATTCCCTTAAAACTTGAAAGACAATTGTATAGGACAATCATATGACGGGCCATGATGTATGGCGTGGGATGCTGGGCAGTTAAGACACATCGTATAGTTAAACTCAATATAGCTGAGATGAGGATGTTGAGATGGATGTGTGGTAAAATTAAGAACAATAAAGTATGGAATGACCAAATTAGAGCTTATTTGTGATTAGCTGCAATGCATGATAAGCTGCAAGAAAGTCATTTGAGGTAGCATGACCATGTACAACAGAGTCCTTTAGATGCTCTAGTACGGAGGAGTGATTTGATTCAGATTGAAGGAGCTAAAAGAGTTGGGGGCAGACCTAAGATGACCTTGGAGAAGTAGCGAGAAAATTCATGCATAGCTTAGGCCTTATATCATGTATGACTTTGAATGGAGCTGATTGGAGGGTAAGGATCCATGTAGCTATCATCATTTAGTTGGGATAAGGCTGAGTAGTTCTATAAAATGTATAGGAGATCTAACCCTTTTCCTAGCTACAATGCAGCCATAATTAAGGAGTTTGTTAGTAGAAAAAGTTGTGTTAAAGAATACGACTTTCCCGATGAATGGAGGAGTAAGTTCTAGAATAGTTGAAGGTTTTAATTTTTTTTCATTCAAAAGGAATTTTTGCACTACAACACTTGCTTATTTTCTAGTATGACCTTGAACATGAAAACAAGGACTCTTTCATTTTGTTCTCTTGAAATTGGCAGTCTAGTTTCAAACTGATGGAAAGTGCTTTGAAATAGTTGCATGATGAACTTGTTCAGAATTATACAATGGAACTTATTAAACTATACTTATTGAAAATTCTTTAACACATAACGCACATAACTAATTGTTAAATAGCTACTCTGACTTACCAACAAACTAGTTAGTGACGATAGCTGGATACATTTCTAGGGGGACCATTGCTTGGTGCAACGGTGAAAAGCTCGGTCTGCCAATGTGTGGACATGGATTCAAATCTTGAGAGAGGCCACCTTTTGCAAAAACTTTCAAATATTAGGACAGTTCATAGTTTTAAAATTGGAGCGAGCGCGGAACTGGAAAGGGCCTTGGGCCATTTCTTTGGTTCTATCAGTTTTGACCAGTCAAACATTGGCTTGAAAAGTTAATTTGAAAATAAATAAATTATTTTTGGGAAAATAAAAAATGGAGAGAAATAAATAAAAATGAAGCCATTATGCATCATGATAGAGGGTGGACCTTAGCACAACGGTAAGATTGCTCCATCATGACTTGGTTGCAGGTTCGAGTCTAGAAACAGCCTCTCTGTGAAGCGGGGGTAAGTACAGTATGACCTTCCCCAAACCCCACTGTGGCAGGACCCTCATGCATTGGCTATGACCTTTATGCATCATGATGTGGATTGGCATATAATGAATGGGATTTCACTACTTAATTACTCAGTTAGACTTTCAAGTTCAACTATTGATAGATACAACTTTGTATTAACTCTAACTGAAGGAAACCTGCAAACCAAATCAGATAGTCTTTCCGGTTTTAAAAACCATGGGACCATGTCAGTTGGATACTTTCATTTTTTTTTTCTCCTTTTCTGGGATTTTTATCTTTTGGTGAATAAAGAAGTCATAACCAATGAAGAAAAGGAAAGATACAAGGGCCTTGAAGGGGGAAAAGAAAACAAAAACAAGCAAACGAACCAAACAACCAGCGACAACCCATCAAGGGATGGGGTCAGCCGGCTGCAAAAGAGAGAGGGGCAAACCCCAGAAGACAACAATGGGCTTGTTCCTTGGGAATTACTTACATTAAGATGGGGGAGCAAGGATGGCATAGAGCTAACATCAAAGAAGATGGAATTTCAAATCTTATCAAAGGATCGGGAGTGGGATGTCTATCTGTGAAGATTATATTCTATCCAAATATGGTTGATGGTGACACAAAAGGCCTGCTTGCTTGTGGTATCACAAATAGAATTCCCTGCTAAAGTCATATCTACCCAAATCCACTCTGTGAAGATTATATTCTATCCAAATATGGTTGATGGTGACACAAAAGGCCTGCTTGCTTGTGGTATCACAAATAGAATTCCCTGCTAAAGTCATATCTACCCAAATCCACTCTCTCTCTCTCTGTGGAGGGGAAGGATTCATGCCACTACTGAGAACTTTCTTCTAGACTGAGGAGGAGAAGGGGTAGGAGAATAATAGATGCTCAGTATCTTCAATACCATTTCAACATAAGTAGCATGAGGGATACTGTTTTCTTACTTGTGTCAAAGATGCAAATGTGAATGATAGCTTGGATATAAACTGCACATGCTAATGCTCAGTTATTCAAAGTCGAATACATTTATTTTTATGCATATAACAGAAAAGGTTAAGGCATTTGTGCACTGCTTTCTTGTCTTTGTGGTTTTTAAGTTGGCTTTTTGTAACCAAGAAGTGTGTCAAAACTGCATGGCCTGATTGACATAAATTCCTTGTTTAATTAATTTGTCTGAATTTGCAAACTTTTTCATTTCCTTTAAATTCCATTTACAGCTGAAGCTACGTCATTGGGAAAATCTTGTCTCCATGATACTTTGTTTTTGTTGTCAATACACTTGGGTTTTTCAATTTCATTTAATGCCATTACAGATGAGGCTATTTCTTTGGAGAACTCTTCTGTCTGGACAACACATGGAAAAACATATGATACCTGGATATGTCCCCTTGTTTACTCACTTATTCGTTATAGCAATGATATGATTCTAAGGTATGAACCTACATTTCCCCCGAGACTAATTTTTTTTCCTAGCTTTCAAACATATTTTTATTCAGTCTATAATTAAATTCATTTGTCAAAATCAAGTTGCTTCACTAGTTTTACATGGACTTTCAGGTTATGCCAAGATATAGTATTGTTGAAGGCTGAAGTTGCTGAGCTGCTGCTGCCAAATGTTCTTGCTAATCTGGCTAGAAGGAAGGATTTTAGTATTGATCTTTGCAAATTAATTTCATCACAGGTTTTTTTCCCCCCTCTTTCCCTTTTCTTTCTAATAAATGATTTTAGAGTTTTTAATGTGGACCCGTAAAACTTTGCTTTCTATTCAATCCTAACTTTGTTTGTTGATTCCTTATTTCGTAAATCGTGGTTTTGACTTGCTTCCTCGCCCCATCTGCCTTTTTCAAGCCTTATAAAGTGAATTCATTTACAGTATTTCCAATTCCAAGGTCTCGGCTAACTAACGTAGGGCTAGTGCCAAATGCCAACAGTAGTCGCACTTTAAAGCATAGTTGTCAAGGCTCGCCTAGGCGTCTAGGTACCCTGGATGCCTCCGTTGCCTCGTCCAATGCCTTCGGTCACCTAGATGCTGTGACAACTATGCTTTGAAGCCTGAAGCAATCACACTTCTGAAGTAGAGAATCATTCTTAAAGCAATGACAAATTTTTTGATGTCATCATGGTGAGTTGAAGTAAAATGAGGTTACATCTTTAAGACTCCCCACTGAACTATTACTCCAAACGAGTCAGGTCATAGACTGACACCTTATCAGCATTGTGGATAAACATATTGTGGTTGATTGCCACTTCATCCACGAGAAATACTTAGTGGCTTGATTTCTCTTCCATACATAGCTTCTGCTCATAAGAATGCTAACATTTTTACAAAAAGTTATGTAATCGGCTCAACATCAGTATTTTGTTGATGACCTGATGTTGTCACCCAGCATCAGTTTGCGGGGGGAGTGTTAAGATGGGGAGGGGTTCTGTTATATATTCAGGTTCATTGTAATTTTCTTTTGTATGTACATAGTTGCTTCTCTCTTTCTATGTCTCTCTCTCTCTCTATATATATATATTTATTTATATATTTTCATACCAGTCTTTCATATTTTGGTCCTCGGAATGTAGTTCTGATCTCAGATTGACATTGAGATTTTGGGTTGCAGATTTGCTTCTTGTAAAATATATATATATATATATAGAGAGAGAGAGAGAGAGAGGCCCTGTTGTGTGTTTGGGGCTGCCCACTTCTATTCTTTATATAAAGCGCAAATCAGCTATTAAAAGTAAGATACAAGTCCTACTAGGAATAAGAATCCCAAACATAATAGAAAACTAACATAGGCTTACTAGCTTCTAACTTAGACACCAATCCTAGTTGAACTGGGACAATCCTATTTGGACTAGGAAAACATCAGGGGAGGAGCATGTGGCTTGTGCAAGACTCCTCCCCTTTTCACGATAGTCTTCTAACACACCCCCTCAAGCTAGAGCATAGATGTTAATCATGCCCAACTTGTTACAAATATAATCCATTCTACCACTTCCCAAAGATTTAGTGAAAACATCGGCAAGTTCTCCTTTGCGAACATGACTTGTAGAATTAACTCCTTGTTGTAGCTTCTCTCGAACAAAATGACAGTCAACCTCAATATGTTTTGTCCTCTCATGGAACACTAGATTAGATGCAATATGGATCACAACTTGGTCATCACACCACAACTTCATAGATGACATGCATTAAAACCCAAGTTCTGTCAACAACTGCTTTATCCACATCAACTCACAGGTGACATGAGCCATTACACGATACTCAGACTCTGCGCTAGACCTAGCCACAACAGTCTGCTTTTTGTTCTTCCAAGACACAAGATTTCCTCCAACAAATGTACAGTACCCAGTAGTTGATCGCCTATCAACAGGAGATCCAGCCCAATAGCATCACAAAAACCCTCAACGCGACAATGTCCATGATCAGAGTCAAGCAAACCACTACCTGGAGCCTTCTTGAGATACCGTAGAATATGACTAACAACATCCCAATGAGATGTCCATGGAGAAGAAAGAAACTGACTCACAACACTCACAGGAAAGGCAATATCAGGCCTAGTCATTGTCAAATAATTAAACTTTCCCACCAATTTCGATACTTCTCAGGATCATCTAACAAGTCACCACTTTCAACTATAAGCTTCACATTTGGATCCATAGGAGTATCCGAAGGCTTGGACACTAACATTCCAGTCTCTGTTAGCAAATTCAAAACATATTTTCTCTAAGAGAGGAAAATACCTTTTCTTAATTGAGCAACCTCAATACCAAGAAATATTTCAACTGTCCTAGATCCTTGGTTTGAACTTCTGTTGTAGATGTGTTTTCAGACTTTGGATCCCTTCTATATCGTCTCTAGTGATGACAATATCAGCAACATAAACAACAAGAAATATCCTTCTTATGCCAGACTTCTGATAGAATATTGAATGATCACTGTCACACCTTGACAGACCAAACTCACGAACCACATCAGTGAACCTGCCAAACCACGCTCAAGGAGACTGCTTCAAACCATACAACGATTTCTTTAGTTTGATTTCTTTAGTTTGCACACCATATCGGACTTCCCCTGAGCAACAAACCTTGGTGGTTGCTCCATATTAACATCTTCATGTAAATCACTATAAAGAAAAGCATTATTCACATCGAGTTGATATAACAACCAATAAGAAGATGCAACAAGAGATATCAGAATACGAACAGAAGCCAACTTGGTCACAGGGGAGAAAGTATCCAGATAATCAATCCCATACACTTGTGCGTAGCCCTTGGCCACTAACCGAGCCTTCAATTGAGCAAGAGAACCATCGAGGTTTACTTTAACAATATAGACCCATCGACAACCAATAATGGACTTACCTGGAGGTAATGGTTCACGATCCCAAGTATGATTTGTATCCAAAACCAATAACTCCTCTTCCATAGCTGTCCTCTAGCCAGAACCAGACAATGCTTCTGCAACAGACTTAGGAACAGGATGACAAGATAAAGTGGAAAGACAAGTATGAAAAGAGGAAGACAGGCAAGAATAAGAAACAAAATTGAAAATTGGATGTTGGGTACAACTCCTAACACCCTTATGCTATGTAATAGGAACATCAATATCAAAAATGGAAATACCTAGATCAGGGACCCTAGATGAAGTTGACGAGGTAGGAACCGTAGAGACAAGGGGTGCGGAATCTGTACGAGGACGACGAGTGTAGATGATCGTATCGACTAGTGGTGGAAGCACAACTGTGGAAGGTGGTAGCACCACTGTATCTGCAGTAACCTGTGGGGAATAATTTTGATTAATATATAGGGGTAGATCATCATCCATGTCAGACATAACAACGGACTCAAAGGATACATCAATAGTAACAAAATATTTCAGAAGTGTAGGGCAGTAACAATGATAACCTTTTTTAGTATGTGAGTAACCTAAAAAGATACACTTAAGAGCACGCGGATCCAACTTTGACGAACCGGGACGATGATCACAAATAAAGCAAACACAACAAAAAATACAAGGAGGAGGAATAAATAAAGGATTAGAAGGAAATAGTAGAGAATGGGGAATATCACCCTATAATAATGATGAAAACATCCAATTTATAAGATAACAAATAGTTAAGACTGTGTTTGACCAAAATAGTTTAGACACTTTCATCTCAAGCAAAAGAGACCGAGCAACCTCCAATATCACTTCGTAAAACCTATTTTTCCGCTCAGCAACACCATTTTGCTGGGGTGTGAGCAGGAAGATAAGTGAATCATACCACATCCAACCATAAACTGAGAGAGGACCCGAAAAGTATGGCATTATCACTTCGTAAAACCTTGATAGTGATATTAAACTGATTCTAAATTTCAGCAACAAAGTTGTAAAAAATTGAAAGTAACTATGATCGATGTTCATTTAATAAATCCAAGTAACTCTAGAATATTCATCAACAAAAGGAATAAAATATCGAAATCCTAATTTGGAAGTAATGGGATAAAGACTCCATACATCCGAATGAACTAAAGAAAAAGGATGGGCATACCTTTAATTGATTCTAGGTGGATAGCTTACACAGTGAAGCTTTCCAAACTGACACGACTCACAATCTAAAGTGGAAATAGAACGGAAACAAGGATCAAGCTTTTGTAAACTCTGCAAAGACGGATGTCCTAGGCGACAATGGATTTGATGGGGGCTGAGGATACTTGAACACGCAACAGAAGTAGAATTGTCTTCAAACAGATAAAGCCCCCCAACTCTACGACCTCTACCAATTGTCTTCTTCTTCCTAAGATTCTGAAAAGCACATGAATAAGGAGAAAAAGGTATAGAACACTTATAAGCTTTTGAGTAAACTTACTCACAGATAAAAGGTTAAACGGAGAATTGGGTAACAGAAGAACAGACGATAACTACAAAGAAGAGTTAAGACGAATATTTCCAGAGCCTTTGACTTTGACAACCGATCCATTAGCCAATGTGAAATTAGCAGAAGACTATTGAAAGGAGGAAAATATACCCATGGTTTTAAGTATCGGTGCGTATCGTGCCGTATCGGCCTATACGTATCCTTATCGGTAGGCATCGGCACGATACATACCGATACGTATCATGAAAATTTTAAAATCGTTATGTATCGATATGTATCCTACGATACATACCGATACGCACTGATACACCACCGATACTCACCGATACGTACCGATACTCTATGAAAAATTCAAAATTGAAGTGAAATATACGTTTCGGTATGTATCGGTACGTATCGGTGTGTATCGGTATGTATCGACCGATACACACCGATACGTACCGATACGGTCATAAAATGGCCAAAATGGGCAATTTTTTAGAAAAACATAATTTTTTGAGGTGTTTTTGTTCCAAAGTTGCTGCCAACCATTTTTCTCTCTAAGGTGGAAATCAAGGTTGAGAACAAGGATTTTACATTTATGGGACAATTACAAACCTTAGATTCTTAGTGCGATACTCTCAATTTACTGTTTATCCATAATACATGTTATATATAATTTTTTTTAACTATTTTTTTTATGCAAATGTATATAAAAAAGTGTTTCCTATCCATTTATGTGCATATCTTTAGCGTATCTTAGCGTATCTCCGATACAATACGATACCCTCCGATACGTATCTTAATTTTGACCGACCGATACGACGACCGATACTTTAATCCTTGAATATACCTGACATACTAGACATATGGTTTGATGCGCCTAAATCAATAATCCAGGGTCGAGAAGATGAAGAAAAACATGCAGTAACATTACCTGTATGGACAAAAAGCAGTGGAAGGTTGAGGAGTCTGAAATTAAGTATACCGTGCAAATTCTTCATCTGTCATCTTGACCATTTTTCCTTCAAATTGTCTAGGCTGAGAAGACTCAGTAACTGCTGCTGAATTAGAAAATTGTTTCTAAGGAGGTTTGCCGTGAAGTTTCCAGCAAAAGCATTGGATATGTCTTGGTTTACCACAATGGTAACATGTTCGTGCTGTACCTGAACCATCTGAAGTGTTGGATGTACTAGAAGGTTGACCCTTATTACTTCCACTACCAGCATTACGAACCCCACCTCGATTATTATTTTGAGATACAAGAGCGGAGCTCTCCGTTGGTGTAGGTGAAGGATCATGAGAATTCTCTCAAGCTACTCGTAAGACTCGAGAAAAGGTATCTGCAACAAAGGCCACTTTATCACCTCCAAGAATCTGAGACCGGGCAACATCATACTCTGGTCCAAGTCCACCCAAGAAACCCATAACTGCAAGTTGTTCCCACTGGTTCTGCATCTTCTTAGCATCACTACTAATAGGAAGTAGAGAGTTTAACTCATACATCCTCTTGAAATCAACAAAGTATTGAGTCAGAGGTCGACCCTTCCGATCAACCCTATAAAAATCCTGAGATAGCTCATAAATACGGGAATTGTTTTTCTGTCCAGAATACAGAACGTTCAGGTAATCCCACAACTCCTTCACAGTATCGATGTGAGTAACAATATCAACGATAGAGTTATCCATCGAGTTCAATATCTGGCCCAGAATATGTGCATCAACAGTGTCCCATGTAGCATCCTTAGCAGGTTTCTCCTTTGTAAGATGATCCTGCTGTTCTCGGCCAGTTAACACTAATTGTACAATTTTCTTCCATTGTTGAATATTTGCAGCTCCTATAAGTTTATTCTCTGTAATTCTATGAGAGGATGAAGATATCACCTCAGTAACAATACTCTTTGGCTCAGTGTCAGCCATTAAAGCAAAAGAGAATTACCAGAGAACATACAATCAGGAAACAAATCACACAATCAATTGATCTTATGTATCTAACTAATCCTAATAGAAGAACAACTAAATTGTCACCCAAAATCACCAAATCAGGAAGAATTAGCTCAATTCGCAAAACCCCATTTTAGGCCAATCCAGGGTTACCTGCGGTTTGGGTTGTAAGGCTCTAATGGAGCTAAAAATGGATCGAGTGTTTTTGGGTAGGTGGGGAAGAAAACCACTTTAGAGGTTTTCCAAACTAAGCTCCGAACAAAAAGATATGACCAAAATCGATTTTGGCAAAGTGCCAAAACTTTGACAGCTTTGATCAATTTTTTCACCTCTTGAATACTTCAATCTTCAATCCAAAAAACCAAACCAGCAACCACTAGGAGTTACTTAGAGATAATCCTTCACACCATATAATTGATTACAGCTTAATCAATACTTCATTCAAAAATCCAGCAAACTAGGGGATGAAACCACCCCCTCTAAAAATCATGGAGCCTAGAGTAACAACCTGTGATGGAGAGAGGGGTTATTACTTATGGAAGAAGAAAGAACTTTTTGCTTATGGAAGAAGAAAGAACTTTGATTGATTTTTGCTTGAGGATCAACCCTCTAATACCATGTAAAGAGCCCTGCGATTTGTGCAAGGGAGTCCCTATTGTGTGTTTGGGGTTGCGCACTTCTATTCTTTTTATAGAGCTCAAATCAGCTATTACAAGTAAGATAGAAGGCCTACTAGGAATAGGAATCCCAAACATAATAGAAAACTAACATTGGCTTACTAGCTTCTAACTTAGACACCAATCCTAGTTGGACTAGGAAAACATCAAGGGAGGAGCCTGTGGCTTGTGCAGGACTCCTCCTCCCCTTTTCACAATAGTCTTCTAACGCTTGTTTTGATTCCCAAATCAGTAGCTTTGATTGTTTTCCCTTATTGGTTTCTACTATTGCTTCCCAAACTGCACCGATATTCTATTTGAGTTTATTTCCCCAAGCAGGCAGTGAAGGTTTGGTGTATGTTTGAGTCTTAGGAGTTAATTTATCCAGAACATGTCGAGGAAAGAGTATGGAACTGGACAAGTATTTTAAGAGAGAAAAAAATTCTTGGGTGATCACATCTCCACTTGACGGATGTTGTTGTTGATCAAGGCTGTACTATGTTTCAATCATGTGGCGATGCTTCAATGAACAATCTAAATATGGGCGTCTATGGCTTATCAGTGATTATTTGGCTTGACATGAGGTTTGATACACTATGGGTAGAAAGCTAGGTACTAATTGTGGGAAGAATCAGATGCACAGGAGGTATCAGGAGTGAAACTCAAAGGCTACTGTCCCCTGACCTAATTTGTCTGATGCAGGAGCATCTGTTTTAGCATACATTTATCAGGTAGTAGGATCATATTTTGGAGTTCTATAATTTCCTTAACCAATAATGAGATATTACATAATCAGATCAGATGGGATTCTACTTTTATTTGAATTGTATATTACTCCCTATGTCACCAGGCCAGACCAATGGATTGCTTGTCCTCTGCTCTTTCCTGTGTCAGAATGTGTGTATGATTGTGTGCATATTTTTTTAAGGTATTTATGTGGTGTTCTTTGATTATTGTATTGGCTGTAAAATGCTTTATTATAGTCACATCAACAAATCTTATTCCTTGCGGGTGTGCTACAGACATACCTTAATGTTCAGGACCAAATGTAAGAGAAATTTGGGGCTATATTTGATGCTGTTGATGATCACAACTTGAGTGTTTAACTCCGTCTTACACCAATTGCATTGCACTAGTATCATTTCCATATTTTTTGTACTGTTCAATCTTTAATGTATAAGACTGTTTACTGGAGGAAAACTATGCTGTTATATTTATTCAGTAGTACTGGTAGACACAAAGGTCTCTAATGTATTTCTGCTTTATGTACAGGTTAGGGAAAATGTTTTGATTGAGTCTAATGACTTGATCAAATCAGTTCAAGTCATGTTGGATGCACTGAATGAGCTTCGATTATGTCATGTCATGGAGAGAGCTAGCTCATCTTCAGTACTGCTTAAGCGAGAAAGTTCAAAGGTGATGTGATACAATGCAATCTCTTCCCTTGCCCCACATGAGTTGTCATGGTACCTCTGTGAACCCTGCTTTCCAACTGCTTTATTCATTTTTTGGGGCGGAACCTGCCATGCTCAAACAGACCTAACTAGTTGGTTGCGATGTCAAAGATATCTCCAACTAGACCAAGCTTCCAACTTTGTACTCCCCTTTATTGGAAAGGTTCTCTCCCCAGGCTGCTTGAGGACTTGAAATTTCTGTTTGTTTTTGACAGTTGTTGCTTGAAGTCTTCGATTGGGCTTGAGGTGGTTTGTTGAGTTGGCTAAAATTGACTTTCCTTATCAACTTTGGATCTTTGAATGCTTGTACTAGCTTTGATAGTGTTAAATCTTTCTTAAACATATTATAGATTCATCTCTGCTCATTAAATAAGATTATAAACTAGTCTTAATGCAAGTTGCATTTTGGTCACAGGTTCACATGAACACATGAAGTTCCCATATCGATCCCTTCTCACATGCAGTTAACATCATGTCTTATTACTTTAAGGAAATGGGGCCATTTATGCTTTTAGCCTGATTCCGTTCTTTGGAGTCAATGCCTTGTTTTATGTTCCACTTTTTTCTTTAATGCATATCTTTTCATTGTCAACTTGTTAACGAAAAAAGTTACATGACATAACAAAGAAATGTTCCTTGAAGATGAATTATCATCTATAACACTACACTGTTTTTGAAGTTACAGTTTTTTGAGATTTGTGTGGAGGTTTTTGATTTGCTAAAAATCATTATAAAATGGTTGTGCAGAATGGTAGGCCTTCTGGTTACAGCTCAAGATCTCGTTCCTCATCTGAGAAAGTGAAAGATGCCACATCAGGGGCAATGGCAATGCCAACTTTGTTATGGGAAAAGGTGTAGATTCTAGTTCAAGGGTGGTGGATTTTTATAGCTTCTTTTTTTTTTTTCTTTAAATATATATCTTCATTTCTGTTATTATTTCCTCATCATGGGTTTTCTTTGTTGCCATTAATTTTCCTGTTGTTTAAGTAATGATGCCTGTTATGATATTTTCAGAAAATGTTTACTTTTGCATTTAGACGAGCTCAGTAGCTGCATCGGATGTTTTGTTGGAACAGTTCCTGATCTTTCAGTCATTCTATATCCATTTCAATCAGAAACTAGTCAGATATAAATCCAATTTTCTTTGCTACATCAATGACAACGTCAAACAGACAGCAACATATTTTATTTGGGGCCCGTTTGATAATGTTTCTGCCGTTTCTAGAAACAGAAACAGAAACAGAAAAGAAGGTGTTTGATAATTGATTTGTGAACAATCTGTTTCGTTTCAATGAAGCAGCATGACTGAGGCCGGGACCATGGCCGCTGGCACCTGAGGCCACTACAATGCCATCGTCGTGGGCCTTGGCAATGTGAAGCGGAGTCTTCTTAAGACCTTCCCTATTGGAATCCTCCCCCAGACCCTGCAACAGAACCTTCACAGCGTCCTCGATTTCGACAGTAGTATCTAATTCGTCCTTCAAATCCAGCTCCAAATCCCCAACTTGCTCGATGGTTAGCCCTTTGCGGAGGTTGCCCATATCTTTCTCTCAAAGGGCGAGACGAGCTATCATTTCTTCTTCTGCTTCCAAATCTGCAGTTCATGTCATCAAGGAGGAAGAGGAGGAAAGGCTGAAAGGAGGAGAAATCCCGGAGATGGAGGCAGCTCAGGCGGGCTTCAATTTCAAAGCTTACATGCTTCAGAAGGGAGCTTCCGTGAATCAAGCCCTTGATGACGCTGTTTCCCTCAAAGACCCGCTCAAGATCCATGAAGCCATGCGCTACTCCCTCCTCGCCGGCGGCAAGCGCATGCTTCCGATTCTCTGCATCGCTACCTGTGAGCTCGTCGGAGGCGATGAAAAACTGCCATACCGGCCGCGTGTGCACCGGAGATGATTCATACCATGTCCTTGATTCATGATGACCTCCCCTGTATGGACAACGTTGATCTCCGTCGTGGGAAGTCCACCAATCACAAGGTCTTTGGCAAGGACATGGTTGTCATTGCCGGAGATGCCGAGAAGAAGAGGTCGTTGGTGTCTTGCCTCAATCCATTGACGACGAAGGGTTTGCGGGATTTCACGATTTTTGGGCACCAAAGTTGTTCCCAAAAACGGCGAAACAAGTATGACTTGTTTCGTCATATCCGTTTCTAGGAACAGAAATCACCATAAATTTTGATTTCTATTTATGAAAACAGGAGAAACAGAACAAGTTTGTCAAACGTTTTTTGTTCCGTTTCTATTGTTTCTTGACACAGAAACGGCAAAAACGCGTTTCTTGAAACGTTATCAAACGGGCCCTTGGTTTACTAAATAAAAAAGGATTCTAATAGTACAATAGGAGGATTGAGGCGAGAAAAATCTCAGCTGAAGAGCCAAATGCCCCACAATATATAGGAAAAGAAAAGATAAAAAACAAGGGGGGAAAGGAAAACAAAAGGACCACTGTTATCTGTGATGGACCACTCCTTCCTTACTCAGCAAGTTCATCAACAACTTCATCACTTGTTATTGATCATTTTGGGGAGATCTAGTTTTGTTATCCAGCTATCCTTGGGTTGATGTTTTTGTTCTTTTTCTCTTTGTTTGTTTGGGTTCTTGTTCCTCTTGGTAGCATCTTTGCCTTGTAATTTTCTTTTTCTTTTCTTTCTCTGCATTTTAATTCATTTATTTTTTCACCCAAAAAAAACTTCATCACTTGCTGTCAAAATCCAGGAAAATTAAATGTTTGTATGAGAGACCTGCTGAACCTTCAGGAGTATTTGAAATTTATGTAGTATAAATTGAATTGTACCAACCATGGCTTTATTTCTCTTGTTCCTTAAATTCTAAAGAAGGATTGAACAAATGGTAGTATTTTTCCTCTCAACCTTAAACATTTCAGGGGCTTGGGCGTGCCTCCAGGGTCTATTAATTTGAAAAGTTGAAGTTGGGGTTGGGGGGGGGGGGGGGGAAGGTGGGAATATTAATAGCTATGCTGGAATGGGCCTGTGCTTAACTGTGAATGTCTGTTGTTGATTATAAAGAAGTAAATCTTACAGAAAGTATAGTTCATTAATGGCAACCTATTCGACTCGTGTAACCATTTATGCAGTCTTCTCTACCTTTTTTTTGGTACTTTATATAAATAAAAATAGAATAATATATATATATATATATTCAATTTTTTGGTGTCATTTTGTTCCATATCATGCCGTTTTATTTTTACTGAAACCGACCCATTTGTTAAACGTGTCTTCTCTCGTTATTTGGGTTTGTAGATATATTTTGGGGTTGTGTAAGAGAAATTTTAACATATAATATTTAAGTTGTGTCCCGTGATTATGTGTTACATTCACATCCTAACACACCCGAAACTGACACAACACAACCCATTGCCACCCGTATTGCATCTGCTACTGTTGCTGGTGTTTCTTCAATCAAATTGGGTTCCAGTTTCAATTTCTTTGTTAATGTTTTATACGGAAACTGAAGTTGAAATTGGATATATCCTGAAGTTTCTCATGCAACTTGTTGGGGCCTTCCAGACTAACAGTGTAATCTTTTGCAATCTAGACTATTTCTTATTCTTCATCTTTGAATTGCAATTGTGTTCTGCAGTTATGTAAGGATTGAAGGAAGTAACTGAATTGATCTCCTTGTCACTTTTTGTACCCTTTTATAACTATCCTTTTGGAAGGTGCCAGCTGGCTGTGCTGGTAAAGTCTCTGGTTTGTAATTTTTGAGTGTAGATTGACTCTGACTGGTATCAGGATCACAACTTCACCTTGGGGGCACAATCCTGCCCTCCTTTGAAAAAAAAAAAAAATTGTAACACTGTCTTATTAGATAGGAGAGGTCTGCTCAACAAGAGATTAGCAACTTGTAATGGAACAAGTTCATGTCATTGCTCATCCATGTACCTGCTGATAAAAAATTTCACTATACATTTCTTATCCATCTTAAACTTCTTTCAACTTTCCAATATGCTGATTTAAATGTTAGGAAACAGCACTCTGAAGCATCAGTTGCCTAGTAAATTCTTGGAGGAATGCATCGCTGTTAATAGTTACGTTAATGAAGAATTTTTCAGTTGGTACTTCTAAGTTCCTCACTTTATGAAACCTTGGAAAATTGATATGAATTTTGATGGCTCATCAGTTAGTTGATTTTAAACTGAAGGGATTTTTCTTGCAATTATTAGATAAAAAGCTCATTTAGTAGACCTTAGAAATGTCTAAAGTCGACTTGGTTTTATTTTCAACCTTAGAAATGTCTCAAAGGTAACTTAGTTTATTTTAAGGCTGAAACTTTTTTCTGTTTCAGCTCTTTGCCTCTTGATCCTTAATCTCCTATCAATATCACTTTTAAAATCAGTGAGATGGATTTGCAATTATGTTATTATTTTTAATGGCATGTTAATATGTTGCAAGGTGTATTGGCTTTCGATCGATTATCTTGTTGTTGCAAAGTCTGCAATTGTGAGTATTATTCTCTCTTTATATCGCTTTTGTTCGGATATGCTTTTCCTAGTTTGAGTTTTTATCCTTGATGAGGTCACCTCAACTTTGATATATTATCTTGGCAGCACTGTGGCTCATACTTCACTGCTGTGATGTATATCGAACATTGGTGTGAAGAGCATTTCAACAGCCTCACACTGGGGAGCCCTGATTTCTCTCCTCTTGAGCTGGTCAGTGTTGAATCAATGTATAGGAGGAAAAATTGAAGAATCTTAATGCTTTTCTCTGGTCATCTCATGGGTTTGACTCAACAGTTTAAAATCTATCTTCTTCTTCCTCTACTTTTCAGCACAAAGACTTAACCATCTGTTTTTTCTTTGCCCAGCTACCACCTCATATTGAAATGCTAGTTTCAGCGGTCACACAAATCAATGAACCTGACAGTTTATATGGGATCATCCAGTCACACAAGGTTAATTCATAATGTTATATAGTCTTTTCTGCCCCATAGTTCATGACGAAGGTTATGGATGAAGCTTTGTTTGGCATATAGCTGGTAAATGTCTAAAGGGTAAAGGCAGAGCTACATTTATGATTGTGTGACACACTATGATATGCATGCATGTGTGTGTGTGTGCGCATGCACTTGCTCACATGTATGCGTGTGAGTGTCCGTAGGGGTGTCAATCGGTCGGGTTGGGCTCATTTCAATCGGGCCTATTTGGGCTTGGCCCCTTTAGGACCTCACACCATTACCGGCCCGTTAGTAATCGATAGCTGCTCGTCGGGTATCACCCTTGAACCGGGAACAACTGATTACAAATGGGCCGGGCTTGAGCCCGAAATGCTTGTTAATCGGGCCAGTTCGGGCTTTAAATGGTTGGACTCAGTTGGTCCTGCTGGGCTGGTCCTGAAATTGACACCCCTATATGTGTGTGTGGGTGTGCCCCAAAGTGAATCCAAGATCCAGATTTATGCAATTTCTTGAAGAAGTGAGAAATCCATACCAACAGAAATATAAAAAAGAGGGAAAAGAAAGTAAAGACGACAACAGTGGTAGTTGGACGTGAATTAATCATCTAGCAGAACTTGCGATTTTCTTTGCTACCTGGATGGATGCTATTTCTTATAGTTATGCTGATCTTACTTGTAATATTTTAACAGCTAACATCTCAAATCATTACCCATGAACATGAGGGTAACTGGAGCAAGGCTCTTGAGTATTACGACTTACAAGTAAGATCTGCCCAAGGAGTGGAAACGGATGGTGTTTCAAACAATTTTTCAACAGAACCTTCCACATCTTGTCAACTTTCCTTCCCCAAATCTGATGATGAGGATAGGCGGAGGAAACCTTTCATAGGGTTGATGAGGTCTTTGCAGCAAATTGGATGCACACACATACTAGATTTGTATTGTCAAGGTTTGACTTCTCAGAAGGGCATGTCTCATCATGATCCTGAATTTTCCGAATTACAGGTTTTCCTCATGTTCTTGACAATAAATATATTGTTTTGACTGCATAAGTAAAAATTATTAGGGATGTAGTGATGCCACCCACCTCTGATGCTGCCTATATACTATTTTTGTTGTGATTCTTTGTTCCCTTTGTTCCTCAACTGTAGTATGAAGCCGCTTGGCGTGCTGGAAACTGGGACTTCTCCTTACTTAACACTGAAGCTAGTCTGTCACCTTCGAGCCAGTGCATTAAAAATAATCATTTTAACGAAAATTTACACAGGTAATATTCTAACTTCAATTTTAATATGCTTTCACTAAAACTATGTTTATTCTAGTTGTGAATCTTCCACTACTGCATTTATTTCTGGATGGTGAAGATAGAGGATACTTATCTTATTTTCTTTCCTCAGTGTTTGAACTTTGATTTGTGATTTATCAAGATGTGTCATAAACTGGTAACAATTTATGTACAATAGTGTTGGCAGATGTATCTGAAACTAATAAACAATTTAATGCTTGGTAGTTGGTACAATAGTGTAGGCTCCAGTTTGAATTTTTCACAAGTGCTTTAAATTTATTTTCATACCACTTTTTATGTTTCAAATTTGTATCCTCGAGGGATTTTCTTCTTTTTTGGGGGGGTTGGTAGTGGGGCAGAGAGTTTGGAAGACCCTTATTAATATGTTATGGCCAAAAAAGAATGCTTACTAGGGGGTTTGGGAGAGACTTAACTTTCACCCATGAGATCTTTCTAGTGGTTTCCTTTCTATAAAAGATCTCCATGGTTGCCCCGTTGTATATACCCCAAGCTAATGGCTTACGTTAACTTTTAACTTACACTCTATTTTCCCTTTTGCTTCCCTTGTTGAAATATTAGTTGCTTGAGAGCATTGCAAGAAGGAGATTTCAATGAATTTCATATGAGGCTTGGAGATTCAAAGCAGGTGATGATAGTTGCTTTCATGTGTTATTTTTGTTCAAAATCTTCCTTGACAATGGGAGAGTAATTTTTCATCCATGCGTCCTTTCATGTAGGAGCTTGTTCTGTCGATATATCATGCAAGCAAGGAGAGTACTCAATACATCTATTCATCTATTGTTAAACTTCAGGTACATAAATTTTAGAAGCATTTAATACATTATGTATAAACAGCACCATGAACTTACCGGGAATCTGGAATAGGCAAATTTTTTGGCCAGTAGAAAAAAACATTAACCAACTTATTTATGTAAGATTCACCATTTTTTTTCTTTTTAACCATTAAAAGCATTAAAAACATTAACCAACTTATTTTTCTTCTGTGTGTGTGTGTATATATATATATATATATATAATTTTTTAATGCTTTTTTCCGTTAAACAAAGTTTTGATATCTGGTCTCCAAGTTGTTGCTAACATTTCAGCTGCCAGAGTTGATCAACATAGTTTTCATTTAATAGTGGGTTGATGTAGAGAGGTTGTCAGCATTTATTTCTTGCAAAGATATTAGTCAGATTGTTAGACTTCAGTCAAATGGTTTAGACTCTTTTTATGATCAGTCCCATTTGAAGGGTATCAATTGATGAATTAATAATGTATTGAAAATCCTGTATCAGCAGCCGAAAAAGGCTTACTATTTGCATTAAAATAATGTCTCCATTTTTTCTCGGTAAATGTTGTTGAAAATTATGTTATGGCATTGATCTTTTTGCAGATTTTGGACCATCTTGGCATGTCTTGGAATTTACGTTGGAAATCTTCTCCATCTGGAACAATAAAATACCATCAGGAGAAGCAAAAGATTTTCTCTGAATCCATCACCCCTACCCTTGCTGAGGTGTTGCTTTTAAACATTTCCAATTTCCGTTAATGATGTGAATATTTTATCACAAGATCATTTGGGTTTTCTTGGGCCTATTACTGTTACTGTTACCGTTACTGTTATCGCAAGATCATTTGGTTTTTTTTGGGCCTGTTACTGTTGCTGAGTACTTGAGTTGAATGTACTTTTGATGGCCTTGAATGGTTTCTGCATTTTTTTTCCTCGGGGATAAGTAATTATTTATTGATGAGGAAAAAATAGTGTACGGTTTAGTAAAACAAAAACAGCAACAGGTAGGAATATAAGAAGGGACCTAATGCTCAGTAGGCATCAACCCCATACACCTTAGCGCCTAATTCTTCATGGTGGAACTCACTCCTAAAACAGTCTCAACCTCATCACACCTTGTTTAGCCAAATCATCTGCTACCTCGTTACTACTTCTTGTGTTCCATTGAAAGGCAATACACGAATTTGAAAGTAGCTACATGATATACCTAATAAGACTGAATAATTCTATACTTTTCAAGAAGAAGAGCTCTAGCTGCTCTGGGTCTATCTTTTGTTCCTAAATGTTGGTTTATTGCTAACCAGATTCCCCATGCTATATCCAGCGGCAATGCAATTCTCCAGAGAGTGAGTTGCTGATCATAATGCCTGCCCCCCTAGTTGTAAGTGATTTCCAGTAGTCGGTTTTGGTTGGGGCGCGAATAGTAGCATAGTTGCTTAGTCACCTTCCTCTTACGTATTACTGTCTAGGGGCTTTGAAGCTCTCCTTCCCAAGGCTGCATCTATCAAATGACATTGATTGGATCACCCTCAATAACGGCTTGTTGGAGTCATATTACTTTTTGATCCCCATTTTTAACAACTCTGCTCTGATGGAATCACCTTCCTTCCCTGAAAAGCCACAACCAACCTGCTGACTGACCCTCTTATGATGCCGCAAATTCCTGTAGGGCCAGGGTTTTCTAGCATTCATCTATGTTTAGTTTGATTATTCCTCCCGGAGGAGGCTGCCATCTGATCACTTGTTGCCTCACCCTTTCTCTTGAAACTCTTTATCTTGATTTTGTCAGTTATCCTGCCAACCTTAGAAAACTGGTCATGGAATAATCTAGCGTTATGCTTCTCCCAAACTCTCTATATGGAAATGTCGTTTCTACCCAAACTCAAAAAGGAGCTCTCTGCCAATACCAAGATAACTACTTAACATCTTGGGAAAAGTAAGTCATGTAAACCAAACCAAGGAAAAATGGAACCAGACTTGTTTGGAAAACTCTGGGGAAAAAAGATGCTCGACAGAATTTCCTTCTGTCAAACATTGGTTACTGTAATTTATTTTCTCAAGTTCTCTGATGCATGAACAGAGACATTAAATGATCTCTTTATAAGTTCTATGATGACGAATCTTAGTTTTGCAAGGCAAAGAGAGAGAGAGAGAGGCTCAGTGGTTTGTCTTATGTGTCAGCATTTGGGGATGAGAAAGGAGGGGCAGTAGAGGAAGGGAGTGACCTGAGACAACTGAATGTGCAGGGGAACTCATCTTGTTAACACTTTGTTATCATGAGCATGAAGAGAGCGGAGCAAACCAAGCACCAACTTCAAGCTTTCCAATTGGACCAAATCACCGCCAATCCAATCCCTTCAATTTTTTTCTAACCATCCATAAACTGGTTCAACAGAATATTACTACAAAAAACTGATCTGCCTGATTAAACATTAGAGATTGGGTTAATAACTATTTTTCCCAACAACACCCCCCCCGGCGCGCGCACGTCCAATGAATCCTATGAGAAAAGAAATTAGAAGATTAACATTAAGAGAAGAGTTGAGTTTGTGATGTGTTGCTGTATTTGGAGGGTATAGAATTCAAGAATTTTTTAAACCGAAAATTCACCAATGATTGTTGTGACCAAAAAGGCAAGGTAAATGGTATCTTATAATCTGGTCTTTTTTTTTTTTGGGGGGGGTGTGGAGGGTAGGTATTTTTTTTGTATAGGGGGGCGTAAACGTTGTGCGCTTGATTTTGGTTCTTTAGTATCTTTCTATGTTGTTTTTTCCCTCTCTGCCTTCAATAAAAATTCTTATCTATAACAGAGAAATAAAAGTGGGGTGCAGCCGTCAGGAAGTAAGCAGCTAGTGCATAAAAATATTTTATTTACGAGAAATAGAGAGCTTCTTATGCTGAACAGCTAGTACATAAAAAAATAATTTGTGAAATAGAAAAGTGGCCTTTCATGGTTTACAAGGTCCATGAACATTTTACACGAAGAAGAAACAAACGGGGGGTTCAAATTCTGTTTAATCTCTCTGTGTGAGGGATACCTCTTAGGATTCTAGTGCAATGCAAGATGGGAAATATATTGGAAACTGTCAAGGATAGGTATTGATCTGTTCCTTGATTCTTGGACCATTAAGATATGTGATTGCAACTACTCAGCTAAGATGGTCTCCTGTATGGAACCCATGTTGAACGAGAGAAATTGAGGAAAGAAAATGTAAATTATTATTATCATCATCATCACCATCATCTTTATTACTACTACTATTATTGTTATTTTTTTTTATCATTGTCGTCATTATTATTAAACGAACAAAATTTCATGTATAACAGCCTCTGTAGAAAATTACTAGAAGTACATTTATGTATCTGTAACCACAATGGTATAGCTCCTTCAAACAACTTCATTACCAACAAGTGACCAAAATCTAAATAAAAAGGAGAGAATCTTCCGCTGCTAAGTCCTATCTTCAAAAACTTTTCTGGTTCTTCCATTTCTCAGGATGCAAGATGATTGCATAAGGGATCAAACACTGCACAGAAGTATCTCTTGTAGAAAACTGAATATCTGGCCACTGTGAAAAATATATATTTCGCTGCAGGAATAACCAAAGTGCCAAATGTAAGGGGTTTAATAATGGAGTTGATGAAAGGGGTGGGACTTGTGTTGAAGTCTCTCATGTTGTGGTTGAGTGGAAGAGCATTATGGAGAGTATCAATCCTTCCTGTCTCTTGTCCTATCCAAGGTGATATGACTTTGGGTGCTTTGAGGGGAGGTTTTGGAAAGATGTTTGAGCTAATTATTTGTCCCCTACTTCTTGGAAGTAAATGTTTTTATATTTGTTATTTCATTTACTTACGATATTATTCATAAATAAGCAAATATCCCCCTATTTGAATCCAATAAAAATAGTTTAAAAATCACATTTGAAAAGGATAAAAAGTCAACCCCCTCCCCCCCGGGTCCAAGAACAAAAAACTAATTTTTGGTTGTACGGGGGATTTTCAACTTTCAATTGTTGTGGTTTTTCTCAATTCTGAAAATTCCATAAATCTTATCATGGTAAAACATTGTTAAAAACCAAAACTCAGATAAAATAATCTTTTGTGTTGATATCCATAAAAATATTTTCATTTAGGCGATTTTAATAGCATTCGCGCACTTTAAAATAAGTTGACCAGAACATAACTTTGTCATTAAAACTCAGATTTAAGTAATCCTAAACTTGTTGGAAAGCTGGTTTTGTGCTATACCTAATGCAAAATGTCTGTGAAAAAATAATTATAGAACAAGAACATTTCTCTAAATGTTGATTTTTATGACTTAATGTGGCTTATTATTGATTTATGATGACTTGATGTGACTTAATGTTGATTTTTGACGATACGAGGTATACATAGCATACTATATAATGTTAGGAAAGAGTGAAAATAAAAAATAACACTTGCTCGCCTTGTACGCCTTAAGGCATGCACTTATCTGCTAAGCGCTTAGGCAGCCTCCAAAGCCTTGGTTCACCTTGGTGCCATGACAACTATGGTTGACAGTGAAGAATGTATCTGTTCAGCTGGATATCAAAGTTTGTAATGGATATGTCCACTATAACTTTTAGTTTCAAAGAGCTATGCTGCATTGGAAGATTAGTGATTGACATGTTTGCTACACTTTTTATAGTGTATGATGTGTATCTGTGTGTATCAGTGGTGGACTGCATAATATGGAAGTATGGTGTGAAGGGCATTCCGTAAAAGCATATTGTGAGTCAATTGCTTGGAGACAATTTAATGTAAGACTAGATCACATAGGACCTAATTCCAGGTAGGTTCTGTAAAAATCTGGCTGAATAAGGAGTGATATTAGATCTCACAAACCACTACTCTGATGGAGCTGAAATTTGGAGAAAAGGCCTCTCGTATGATGCCCAAACTGTCTTTCAGAAGATGAGCTTCAACTAATGACTGGTTGGGAAGTTATGCTCGAAGAGTGAAAAAAGAAGCTTTATGGAGTTCTGCAGTAGCAGAAGCTACAGACCTTGAGTGGCCTTTAAATTGGTCTTTTGATGGAACTTTTGAACTTCAATAAGCTGTAATGATCACTCAAACACTCTCTCACAGCAAGAAAATAGAGGAAAATAAAGAAAATTGATGGAGGATTGAGAAGGGTGGAAGGAGAATCAGGGAATGGGCATCTCACCCCTCAAGGTACTAACTATCTCAGCCATGAGTAAACACTGAATTTTTATGAACTTCAATCTTCATTAACATTATATTCATGGGCTTTAAATAACCTTACAAAACTTGGACACAAAGAAATAAACAAAAAAAGAAACTAGAGCTGGAAATAAAACCTTCTAACTTCTAACTTGTTAACCAAGTAAGAGTAAATTAGAAACTAATAACTAATGATAAAAAAGGAAACTTACCTAAGTTTACCGAATAGAAACTTCTTTGACTAAGAAAATAGGAAACTAACTTGACCAACTTCCTCACCAAGCGAATTAGAAACTAACTAAACTAAACTAAATAGGAAACTAAAAATAGAAAATATTGACACCAACTGTTCACGTGAACAGTGTTACATGAACAGTGTTTTTTGACTCTTGTTTTTCTCCTCTGCTTCAAGCTTTGATCTACATCAAAATTGATTATTTATTTCTGTTTTGGAGTTGTTTTGTGAGTTCGTTTGGTGTTGGATGGGTTCCCTATTACAGTTTTAGGGCTTGAAATCAATTTTTAGTTTTTTACTGCTTAGCCCAATATGGAAATTGTTTACATATGGAATGTGGGAATGAAAATATTGGGATATTGACTTTGTGGGAATAAAAGCATTAGATATTTGACTATGTTCTAGATATGGAAGTTGGTAAATAGATAATTCATGCCAATGAAGATTTATATTTCCTTTTACCGTGGGTTCATCTGTCTTCTCCTTCCCGATCTGGCTCTGCATTCTTTTCTGTCTCTTTTACAGCAAAAGTTACTTCTTTTCCCTCAATTTTCTGCAGCTATTCACCGAATCCTGGAATGTGTTTCCAGAATTCACTGGCAATCACATTATTTTGGATGTGCATATTTTTTTTATTTACTTGATCCTTCAACCATGTAAAGCTATAGATTTAATCTTTTATTGTGTATTTATCCGATTATGTCTTTTGCTTCCTGATTCTTTTGGTTCTTTTAATTAGTTAGAGTGGCTAAACACAAATTGGAGTTGCATTTTGAAACAAACACAACTACATACGAACTTGTTGGAACCGTTCATAGCATTCCGGCGAGTTCTACTTCAAGTTTTAGGTTGCAACGAATGCACGGTACAACACCTTTTGCAATCTGCTTCCATTCTTCGAAAGGTTGTCATCCTGATCTCGGAAATGGACACTTCGAAATTCAGAACATTAAATCTTTATATTATCTAATTTTTTTATTTCATGCAATGCAGGGATCTAGATATTCTCTAGCTGCTGCAGCTTTGCATGAATTCAAATTCCTCAGTTCTGGGACAGAAAGACAACATGCAAACTCATATTTATGTTGCCTGGGGAGGGTATTAAATTTCCTTCTGTCAATTCTAATTCATAGTTGTAACACTGAAGTTCTATTGCATTACTACTGTATAAAAATTCATGGCAGAAAATATTTTATGGTGACACAGTTGCATATCATGCCTTGTTTTCTAGAAAATTGGCTCCTGTATCATATTATGATACTTTCACTTGTCTGGAAAATGCAACTCTGTCTCTCTCTCTCTCTAATGAACGGCATGGTTTTCCCACCATGAAGTAAGGGAAAAATCTCCTTAATAGCCACCAATTCTGCCAGATGGCAGTTCATGTGAGGCTGAAGTTTGGGACAGGTAGACACCATGGTCCCCTGCTCACATGTGAAGTTTGCCAAGTGGAAAGAATAAAGGAATCAAAAAATCTGAGACTACTGAGAGGGTGAAGGGGGTTATAGTGGAGTTGCATGTGTACATATGCGGGAGGGCATGGCATGAGTCAGATGGGAGGGTAAATGGTTGAATTTGTGGCTGAAATTTGACACATGGCCTTTTTACCATTCCCTAGATATCCAATGTTGCATCACCATTCCGCACGGAAAAACTAGATGTGCTCATTAAGGAGATTGTTTCTTTCATGGGGATGTGGGAAAATTTTTCACTTTAATGAAGAGATGAAATTTTGTTAGGAAAAGCGAGAATACAAGGCTCCTCACATGAAAGCCGCCAAATACACTGAAAAGGCCAATAAATTGGGGCTAAAAGGCCGATAAATACGGGCTATGTGTAAGGAAAAACGAAACTATACTGGTGTTGAAGTCCCAGTAGACAAATATAACATCTCAGTTGTTTCTTAATCGCCCTCCCGCACCACTCCTTTGTAGACCCCATAACTGTAGTCACTGTGCTCTCCCAGTTTCATATTGTTGAACCCTTTCTTTAGTCAATGGACTCTTTATTTATTTATGACGAATTTATTGAGAAGTTCATTTTTACATATTTTGTTGGCATAAGGTTTTGTGAATGCATGGCCATGCACACAACCATTGGATGGGGGATGAGGGTCTACTACGATGCCATCCCCCTCAGCCCCATCCAATGGTTTTGTACATGCACAACCGTGCACAAAACTTCTTCCCTCTTTTGTATTAATTATCTTAGTTAGAATGTTGCAGTATGCCTCTCTGCAACTCTGAGATGTTACTGCCTATGCCTTCGTCTATTTGGTGTTAATTATCTTAGTTAGAATGTTGCAGTATGCCTCTCTGCAACTCTGAGATGTTACTGCCTATGCCTTCAACGAAGGAACCCTGGTCTTCCTTTTATTGATTATTCATTACTCTGTTTGATTATAGCTTGAAGAAGCCAAGCTTTTACGGGCCCAAGGTCGACATGAGATGGCTATCAATCTTGCACGATATATTTTAAAGCATTATCATTTGAATGGGGAAGCTTCAAATATACATCGCTTGGTTGGCAAGTGGTTGGCAGAAACTCGATCTAGCAAGTGAGTTGTAAATTATTCTTCTTTCTTGATTTGAGATCACCAACATAGTTGTCAATGCGACACTGTGTAGCTGCAGTTTTCTGGAAGCTATATTTACTCATCCCTACACTATGATGACCTTGCAGCTCAAGAACTATTTTGGATCAGTACCTGAAACGTGCTGTGGAGCTCGTAGAGTGCAATGATAAAAGTGACAGAAGGTGCATAGCAAGGCAGTGCCAAACACATTTCCATCTTGCACACTACACTGATGCTTTATTTAGGAGTTATGAAGAAAGGCTTAATTCAAATGAATGGCAAGCAGCTATGCGATTGAGGAGACATAACGTATGTGTTTGTAAAGATCTACTTACAGTATCTTAACATTAGGTTTACATGGTACATTCTAATGACAAAATGGTGCAGAAAAATGAGTTAGAAGCTCTCATTAAGCGGCTGAAAAGTTCAACAAAGGCAAGTACCACCTATTGAGCCCATTTTCTTGGCCCATAACCAAGCGTTAGATCATATGGAAGAACTTCTTCTTCAGTGACAGTATCTTTTTTAATGCGGTTATTAGGGTGAGAAGATCGACTATTCAGCAAAGATACAAGAACTGCAGAAGCAGCTTACCATAGACAAAGAGGAGGCTGAACGATTGCAGGTTTATTTTCAAATTAGTTTTCAGCAATCAAGTTTTCTTTCATTTGTGCCTGCTTATGGAAATAATCTCTTGAGTAAGCCCTGTCAAGAAATAATTGAAAAGAAAGAGGAAAACAAAACTACTTTAGTATAAACCAAGCATCTGTGGTTACTTGATAAGGTATAAAGTGGAAAAGAATGTTACTGGAGATTGAAGGGTGTTACTAGTAATTTTCCAGTTTTTAATGCATTAGTTTCTTACTCAAGTTACTTTGCTTGTAATTATCTTCATCGAAGTATATAATTGTTTTACGAGGTTTCGATTTTTCTATTCTAAACAGTGCTCGTGTTAGTTATTGGTAATCTTGGTAGGTGAGCTTATTTTAACATATAGACAATAATGTCTCTTAAGTTGTCAAGTCTTACAAAGAGTCATGGGTTTAGGAAGTTGAAGCCTCAAGGTTGACCTTTTTAATGTGGAACAGTGAGCTTTGCTTTCAGAAGAAGCCATAGTAGTGCGCTAGCCTATCACATCTTGAAGCTCCATACTCTAGATCGTTTTTATAGGCGGCTATGCTACTAGTGCGCTAGCCTTTTTCCGCAGGCTGCTAGTTGTAACACTGGTCTCCTTGGGTTAGGATAGTGAAATTCCAGAAGCCTTTTTTTAACATGTATATTTGCAGGGAGAGTCTTGACAGGTATATAAAAAGCCAGGAATATTTTGATATGTAAAAATTGGAATGAGTTATTGGACAATGGTTTTTCCTCATGGCTTGCTTCCAGTAAAACCCATAAAAAGGAAAGTTTAAAAGTAAATCCTATTTTTTACACTGATGTTACCTGTTATTTTTTGGTTATCTGGTAAGGTTGGTACACCCTGTTTTGTTTTGTTACTTTCGTATATCAACAATCATACCGTCAATTGATTAGGTTGCTTCAGATACTATTTTAAATGGATCCTTTTTTATCTACAAGATACCGTTCATTTCCCATTTTATCTGTATCATACCGTCAATTTGATATAGATATTTGGTCATCTTCATAGCAAGTGAACTTGTCAATGTATCCAACTCTATCTTCAATGCAATGCATATTTTATTTACTGCTTTTCACTGCAAAGGATTTCATAGTAGTGTTTTCTGTATTGGATCTTCTTTTTTTTTTTTGGCTGAACAATAAATTCATTACCAAATAAGAGAAAAACAGAGAAATTACAACAAACAGACTTTACATTGGGGGTGGGGGGAGGCATGGGCTTGTAAAATAGAAGTGAGACCATATTGGGTCTTTGATAACATGAACTTCAGTTCAAGAAGCTAAAGTATTTCCACACCTTCAAAGAAGTATGAAGTAAATATTTTGATCGTAGTCAATCAAAGTTCTGTAATTTTAAGGTGTCAGGTAAATGCCTCAAAGAAGTGGACTTGCCAATTCCAGTGGAAAGCAACTGAAGTCATTTGAAACCAGTGCATTAGTTGTTCATGCAGTCAAACCCACCCTAGTAGGTGTTGGCTGCCTAATGCAGTTCAGAATAACAAGAAGGCTAGCAACAAACCAGGCCATAGTTTGGGTCAAACTGGCGAAGAATGGAGCAATAGGCTTAATTTTGAGTGCCTAGTGGGTTACATGGGTCATGTGCTGACTATTTTTGGGTTTTCTATTGTAATGGACCAATTTTATAAAGCCCAAATATTAGGGAGATTTAAGACCTATACGGGATTAGTGTTGTTTTCTATTTTAGTTAGTTGTATTCTTTATTTTAGTAGTGTTTCTAGAAGGGTTGGATAGATATGCTACAATCCGGCCATAGTTTCTATTTTGTTAAGTTCTAGAAGAGTTTCTGTTTGAGGAAAACTTAAGTTGTAAGAGATTCTCCGTATCCATGTTGTCATGGCGTCGCCAAGGCGGCGATTTGGCGTCCTGGCTGAAAATGAAGTTCATGGCAGTGCTACGATTTATGTGACTCACAAATGGCGGTCGCCATTGGTTGATAGGCGTCGCTATGGCACTGCCATGGACGCCAGGTACGCCTGATTCACTAGGCGGTCGATTTTTTGTAAAATGCAGAGTTATTTTGACAGGGCTATGTTGATTTTTGATGATTTGATGTTACTTAATTTTGGTTTTATATGTTATAGGGTATATATTGTAGGCTTATAGCATGCTAAATAACTTTAGAAAATAGGGGAAATACAAAAATAGCATACTAAATAACTTTAAAAAATAGGAAAAATAAAAAATGACATGGGCGATTTGACCGCCATGGCAACGCCATAACGGGCATCGATTGGCCACCCCTCCACCGCCTTGGATCGATTTGACACCGTGACAACTATGCTCCGTATCATACATAGGTTTTTCCTATTTTGCTTATTTCATTGAAGTTATAAATAAAAAGGAGGGGATTATACCCACCCCAAAGATTTGAGAAAAAAAATTAGCCATGAGCTTCTGTGAGTTTTGTGAGAGAGAGTATGGTTCTGTGGGATTTAGAACTGCTCTACCGTGTGGGATAGTAGGGAAACCTTGGTGGGATGCCTGATGCCAAGATTAGAGTTGGTGGGATTCCTTCTTCACTGTTAAGTGAGAGGCCTAACTTATCCTTTCTCCTATCTTCTTCTTAGTTTCTTTTAGTTTAGTTTCTTCCCAATACTCTCACCTTATTTTGTTCCTTAGTTGCTATTTTCATTCCCCTACTTTCTATTTCTTCATTTGATTACTGTTTTCTGTTGTTCATAATCCTAATTTTCTATGTTAGTCACTTTCTATCTTCTAACCTCTTGATTTCTCCCAATCTAACCATTGGATTCTCTTCTAATTTTGGCAACCCATTCCTCACACGGTCACACCTAATAGGCCTTGTGATCAGAGTTGCAACCAGATCTGATCATCCTTTAACCAAGTTTCTGATATTTGTCTTTTGGAGTGTTATTGACAGACCTGCTGTTCTAGATCTTTGTATGCTATTGGATCCCTGATTTGGATGATTAGATAGTGATAATTGCCTTGTATCCATACATTATCTATGCTTTAGAGGTGGTGCACCAAGGGTCGTATCTGACTGCCTTGTATCCATACATTGCCCCAGTGGGAATTTTTCTTTTTTTGGGTGAATAAATTATTAATTACCAAATGGGAAAGAGAATAACAAGAAACCCCCAAAACAGGGAAGAATTAGAAGAAAGAAAACAGGACAACATGGATTGATTGGGGGACTTGGGTTCCATAGCAGTGAAGTCGGCTGGTATTACGAAAATTTCTATCCTTACCAGACCTGGATTCAGTTCATGTTGGTTTCTGTCAACCTATAATTTGCGGGTAACAGACTGTTTAGCAGGTAAGTTCAACAATTTCCCTGCAGTAATGCCATTGGACCCAATCACTCAAGAGATGAATACACATGCCTAGAGGACTCCTTCACTGAGCTTAAACGGCCTCAGGGTCCCGCTTTCTTAATCGTGGTCTTTTTAGGCAATGTTACAAGAAAAAATATTCAAAAGGGATCAGTTTCCAAGTTGTAACTTGGATGATTTCACAACATAAACAGGGACCATGTTGGACACTCATCAAAATTGCTATGGAAGGAAATCCATTATATCTAGGCATTGAGTATCTCACCAATTATCCATGGTTAATTCATTTCTATATGGCTGGAGATATTCTTGCATAAATGCTGATTACTATTGACTGATAAGCATAGACCAGCACCTCACTCCCCCCACCCCCACACCCACCCAAAAAAAAAAACCCTACCACCACACACAGCACACCTTTGTATGCATGAATGACGCCTGCTAATTGTAGGAAATTCTATTTAGCATATGCCATTTTAGTTCATTATATGCTAATTGCAGTTCAATTTCGATTTTTTTTTTTTTTTCTTTGACTCATCTGTTTTTCTGAACAATACAGCATAGCCTGATTGATTAATTGCCTTCATTCAACTTCACAGGATGACAGGGACAATTTCCTCAGTTTAGCATTGGAAGGTTATAAGCGCTGTTTGGTGATAGGGGACAAGTATGATGTTAGAGTGGTATGTACTTATTAGCCACATCAGCCATTCATGGAAATATCTCAGATATGCGGCTAGAGGTCCAGGGCCTCAATAGCTTTCCCTGTGTGACATGTTTTGAGGATCAGGAACCGTACATGAACAGGTCCAACCTTAAAGATTTTGCGCAGAAATCAACATGGCAATATATTTAACCATCTGATCTAAATACTACTTAGCTTAGATTTTCAGATTGTTATGAACCCTTCAAATTACCGACCAAAGCAAACAGTTTGGAAATTAGAATCATTCACTTATAGTTATTTTAGTTAATCTTTTATATGTGACCTACCGACATTGGGTCCTGATCCTCTCAATAGAAACATGTAGCAAGTTACAAGAACCTCAGAACCCCATAGTCATCCCAGTCTCTAGTCCTGAGAATTTTCCTTTAAAATTTGACTGTAGAATGCAGTAGCTAAAAGTTTCTGAAAACCTTGGAATATGTCTAATGATATTTTCCTTGGAAGGTGAGTGAAATTCTGTAGACAGTATATATGACATAGCTAGTCCACTATAATTTAAGCATCTACTTGGATCATATTACTATAAAGTGCATAAGTTGTCCATGACAAAGTGATCTATGTGCATTCAGGTGTTTCGACTTGTTTCCTTGTGGTTCGATCTCTCTTCAAGACCCAATGTTGTAAATGGCATGCTTAGCACAGTAAAGGAGGTACAGGAGACTGCTGTTTTAATGTTTCTTGATATTCCAGAACCTAGAAACCTTTTTCTACTGAACAATATTAGTTGTTGGATTAGACTCTTAAAAATTAACCATGCTTTTTTTTCTTTTCTTTTTTTTAACTAGTAATCTGGATTAATATGGAAATAAATTTTAAAAAATACTCTTTTTGGGGGTGGGGGTTGATGTAGTTTTGACAAGGATTTTAAGGATTGTAGAGCAGGACAGGTCTTATAAGAGAACCTAATATACATCGTGGATCGGCTGATCCAGTACATATACCATATTGGGTTGTTCTCACCCACAGGAATACAGGTTGGCCAATCTGATACTGAGTTTTGAATGAGTTTTAGGTGAATAAATAATTCATAACCAGAAGGCGAAAAAAGGAGGGGAGGGGAGGAATATACAGGGCCACTAGGGCAAACAAAAATAAAGCCACAAATGCTACAAATAAGGCAGCGAGGCCCCTTCAAGGGGGGTCAGGAGGCAGCAAAATGGAGGGGGGGAGACCCCAGGACACTGCAGTGAGGGGCGGGGAGCATGATAAGCTTAGAACTAACGTCGAAGTAGATGCTTCCAAACCTTATTAAAGAATTTGGAGTTGGAAATCCATCTTCAATGATTGAGTCCCATCCAAATGTGGTTGGGCGGCACAAAAGGCGAGCTTTCCATCACATATGGAGATCTCTGCAAATGTCATATCTACCTATAACCACTCTATCTGAAGGGGATGGAGTTGTAATCTATATCTTCCTTGCCAAAAAATGTTTGCAGGTTCAGTCATACAAGTTTGTACCACTGGTGTATCAAATTGCTTCAAGAATGGGTGGATCAAAAGATGGGCAGGGACCACATACTTTCCAGGTATAAATCTAAAGGCATGCCTCTTTTTTTCTTTAATAGAAAAAGAAACAAAGCCATTGTTTTAACCAAGATAGTATTCTGCAGTATGCTTTGGTCTCTCTTGTGAAGAAGATGGCCATTGACCATCCATATCATACACTCTTTCAGGTATTTAAATTAAACATTTTAACTTGTTCCATGGTAAGAGATAGATGGTCAATATGTACAACCTAAAATTTTGTTCTCTTCTTTAATCTCACCAAGATAGATGTTCAGAAGAACTCTAATAAAACATGCATTTAACAATGGGATAGCTAGAATATTCTTTTACTCTGCTATTCAGAGATGATATGCTCTCTTATCTGCAATGTAACACATCAACCTATTTGTACATCTTGGTTTTCTTACCTGCTTTATATGCTAATTACTGTTTTCTCTGCATTGTATTTACACTAGCTTCTCGCTCTAGCAAATGGTGACCGTGTTAAAGACAAGCAACGTAGCAGAAACTCATTTGTGGTTGACATGGACAAAAAACATGCTGCCGAAAATCTCTTAAATGAGTTATCATCATGCCATGGAGCCATCTTAAGACAGGTGATTTCCTCCACTACTTTTGAAGTAAATAATTTTATCAGTTAAATGCTCCCATTGTCCTGGAATTATACTTGCTACCACTTAGATCAAATCCAAATCTTTGATCACCTTGACAGATGAAACAAATGGTTGAAATTTACATCAAACTTGCTGAACTGGAGATGAAAAAAGAGGTCAGTCAATGAACTCTTATTATTTTAGTTTGAGAGCGGGTTATATATTCTCTGTTCTCAATTCAACTCAAATCATTGGCTATGATTGATTTATCCGTCAAAGATAAGTTTGGGAAATAATAATCTATTGATATAATGTCAACAGGATACTAAAAGAGAAATACTGCTACCGCGAGAAATCCGCAGTTTTCGTCAGCTCGAACTTGTAAGTGCAACTAGCAACCTGGGGCCTCGTCGGTTCCAAATATAATGTTGTTTTATCTATTTTATAAATGTAATTTCATGCTAAAAATGTACAGTGTTTAATATATTTTTTGAGGAAGCAAGTCAAGGTGCAGCTGTTGGGGAGAAAGTTTTGAGAAGTATGATATGTGGAAATCGATAAAATTCCAATTATATATTGTCTACCCAAAGGATATGTATAGATGATGTCTAACACGGATGGATTGGCCTTGCATATACAAAGATTTAGGGATACTAACTAGAGATGCTTTAGGGATGACAATTTCTAACCATTGGGGATGATTGGCTTTCTTTTTTCATTTAATTCAGAGAAGTAATTTTCCTCTACAAGTTGGGTGATATGTTTACCAAGCCTCTGTGATGGAGCGCCCGTTGGGGAAGGGAAGAAATCCCTGAAAGAACTCAGAGTTGCAAGGGAGGGAGAGGAGTCGCACAAAGGAAGAGGGGGAAAGGAGGTCACAACCTTTCAAGTATCCATCTTGGCACTAAACAATTCAATTCAATCAATTCTCAAATCTATTCAATAACTTGGGTTACATGCATTTATATGATAAACTGGAATTAAAACTTGCCTAATTAAAATCTAAACTGAAATAGAAAAATCTAATTACTTCCTAAATCTTAGACTAATAAAATAGGAACACAGTAAAACTAAAATTGGAAAATTATACATGTCTAATAGCTAACAGAGCTAGGGGCAGAACTATTGTGACTATCGGAGAGGACCTATTGGGATGCTCCAGGAAGGAGTGACATGATTCTGCTTGAGGGAGCTAACAGAGCTAAGGGCAGACCTACTATGACCATCGGAGAAGTTGTGAGGAATGACATGCATAGTTTCGGTCTTGTACCAAGTATGACCGCGGATAGAGCCTATTGGAGAGCATGGATCCATGTAGTCAACTCCATTTAGCTAAGATTCTCTTGGCTTGCTAGACTGTCCTCTTACCTCTTACTTTCATCTTTCATCTTTCTTCTTCTTCTTCTTCTTTTTTTTCATTCTTCATTTATTTTTCTATTTTTATTTTTTTCACCCTCCTTTTCTGTTTAGATCCCAGTTGTTACATACTTTGTTTGGTCTGGATGTATGTAGCCAACCCCCTTAAGTTGGGATAAGGTTGAGTTTGTTGTTGTTTTTGTTATTGTTGGTTGATATTCTCTACCGCTTATTTGGCTCTTTTTTATTGGATTTATGCAACATGAAGATTGTTTTCTCTTCTATTGCTTCTATTGATTGGCGTGCTTGAAGAGGTGGTATAGCACCAGAATTCTCTCTATGCTCACTAGCATCTACGATTGCTATATATGTTCAAGAGTGGTTCTATCGTCAATATCTATTCTCCTTGTTCCAAGTTGAAGCCTTTTGATCTCTCTCTCTCTCTATATATATATATATATATATCATTAATATTTATATATATAGGAAGTGTCTGAATGACATCTCTATAGGTGTATTTGGAATTGGAAACCTTTATTCCATTGCACTTTGTTTTATTCCAAAAGGTTAATAACTTGAAGGGCAAAAATGGATTTTAAAACAAATTTGGAATCATACCATTAAATAGATTGAAATCCCACAAAGAAGGATAGAAATGTCAAATCAATATGCCAACTAGATTATGTTAGTTCTTATCCCACACATTGAATAATCACAATGTTTTTTATTTCCATCTCCCTCTCCCTCTCCCTCTCTCCATTTTCTTTGTTATCGGATAGTTTGATAAAGAGCCTGCAGTGGCCGTTGTGCCAGCAAGAACCAGCATATCATATTACAATAAAAGAACAAGAATAATAATCATGTATGTGGTCTCTGCCTCCTCTCTCTCTCTCTCTTTCTTCTTCTTCATCTTTAACCAAGGCTTAAAGTATTAGTATCCGTTGCCGTATTGATCGGCTAACTTTAAGATACATATTGGAGGGTATCGTATCAGAAATACACTAAGATATGTTAAAGATCAAGGATTAAAGTATTAGTATTGGTCGCCATATCAGTCAGCTAAATTTAAGATACGTATCAGAGGGTATCGTATCGGAGATACTTTAAACCATGTATCTAATAGAGTTGAACCTTGCATTAATATGGTTACCTTATCGTTTATCATTGGGTTTCATTGGGAAGTACGATAATGGGTGGCACTGCCAATACTGCTCCATTAGAATCCTTGATTCCAGTCTCGGCAGACAACCGGGTCAAGATCGTCACCAAAAAGCAGGGAAATTGTACCACTCCTTCCTGTGTCACTTTTACTAATACAAGGTGGTTGATCGGATGCAGCAAAGAATCCAAAAGATAATACTAATAAACTTCAAAAACACGGTGATCCCGATTACTTACTTAATCTAGTGTTTTTTTAATACATGATGTTCATCTTTAAACATAAAACAAAGGGAACTTGATAAAAAGGACTGCCAACTTCATCAATATAATTTACACCCCAATGCAAATACCATTTCCCCTACTCCAACCTCACAGAAACTTTCCCTTACCCCTCCAAATGCCAATTAACCGAATTTCAGGCACTTAAATTCTACAACAACCAACAGAAAAAGGGGGGGAAACAAAATTTTTTGGGTTTTCTGAAACGTAACCTTGAACACTTCAGAAATATCTAGTAGAGCTAGCTCTGAATGTAGGAACAGTGCGTGGCTTGAAGTTACAAAAGCTTCTACCATTGAAGGCTAGCTTCGGAGGAGAGTAATTCAAATAAGACGGCTTGGCTTTCTTTGATTCGGAACAAATTACAGGTTCTCCCAGAGACAGTGAAGTAGAAAAGGCTCTAGCCTTACAGTAGATACTTCTATTCAAGTGGTCTCGATTTTCAAAGTTTTTAGATGGTGAGGGGACGTGGGATTAGGTAAATAATTTAAGTGGTTGAGAGTGGAGAGGAACCAAAGTTTCAGGAGGTGAGGGATGAAGCAACTTTGTCAGTCCCAACAAAAAAAAGTTTGTTAATTTCAGAAACCAGAGGAAGACACAAAGGAGCTGGAGATTCTGCTGATGTAAAGAAAAGAATAAGAATAATAATAAAATGGAAATGATACGGGAGAGGTTTCCCTTAGCTGCCAGCTTGTGAAAGAAACTGTACACTGCCACCAATTAATGGTCTGAAAAACATATCAATCCATTTGGACCCCACATTTTCAAAATAGATAAAAAATAATAGGAAGAACAAAATACATGTGTGGGCCCATTTTCCTTGTGAGAAAGCATGGGAAAGAATCCATACACAGACAGTGTGCGTATCTTTTCCTCAAAAGATAATGAGGCAAACTGCTTTCCATCTAAATGGTGTCTCAACCTGATTTTATGGTTATTCCATTGAGACCTACGTTTGAGATGTCATTTTCGAAATGTCAGTACATTTTTTAGCATTTATGTGAAATCATTACTTTCCTTCAGTGGATTCTATTTCTTAGGTAGTGTGTTGAAAACTGAGGGTTATGGAAATGAGGTTACAAAGTTATTTACACCTGTAGGGTTATGGAAGTCAGGAGTATTGGATATTGTACCGTGAGGGGGAGTGTTACTGCTAAGTCGAGAGTGGGAGAAGTCTTAAGTTGAGTCATAGTCTGAATTAGTCATTGCTATTTAATTTAGTTAGTCTTTGGTTGTAAATTGTAATTAGATTATATGTAATGGGGCTAGACCACAATAGATCTACTTCTTTGTCCTGTTGTGGCTCTAGTTCTCCCTCTTCCATCCATCGTATTTTCTTTCTTTTCTTCCTCCTCTTTCTATTCTTCCTCTTCCCAGGTTCTGGTTATTGAGATCAAGGTTTGCCATTTGTCACAGTACTGCTTCAAACTTTATGGTAAAATGCCTTTCAAACCAATCACACTGCTCCTACAGAACTGGTTCAAAGTCAGACCCTTGTAATTTTGGCCTGCTTGTACATAACAATGTTGGATGTTCATGTTTCCAGAACCATAGCTAACTAGATGTCTTGGTTTGATGTGGGAAATGATATCATCTCTTATGAAGAAATGAAAGTTACAAGCGAAAAATGGAAACTGGTGGTAGAATTCTTAATGTACAAGATTTATTTCCACTAAACTCATGGGGATATTCATATAAGGGCAGCACTTCGAAACTTGTTCTATGTTTCATTCCTTAAAATATTCCACAAATAGATTTTTCTTGTCTGTCAGTTATATAGTTAGATGTAACGTTGTTAATAGGTCCCAGATTTGTGTTCTCAAAAAATCTTCTGAACATTGAGTTCTTTGGTTTACGTCTGATCCTACAGGTGCCTGTAATAACAGCCACTTTTCCTGTGGATCGTAGTTGTCAATATCCAGAAGGATCTTTTCCGCACTTCAAGGGCTTAGCAGATTCGGTCATGTATAGAAGCAGTATCACTGACATTACGGTCTTTCCTTGTATGTTATTTTTTTCTCATTGTGTTGCTACTTGTACAGCTAACGTTTTGTCCAATGTTTGTGATATATGCAGGATAATGAATGGTATCAATGCCCCAAAAGTGGTCGAATGCATAGGCTCAGATGGTTGCAAATATCGTCAACTAGCAAAATCCGGAAATGATGACCTGAGACAAGATGCCGTATGATACAATTTCTTTTGTGTGTGCGCATATGTGTTTTGAGTAGATCACCCACCCTACAAGGCTTAGCAAGGCAACCCACTAATTTGAGCCACATGGAGCGATGGTTAGAGGACCCCTTGGATTGCCTGTGCATGTGTGTTTGCGTCTATGTGCCACCTTAGCAAGTTTAGCTATGATTTAGCCATTCTAGCACTAGTGACTCTTTGGATTGGCCACATGTCACATTTGGTGGTCCTCTATGATTTGGATTTCTTGACCATTTGTTAGATTTATTTTTCCGTGTGGTAGGTGATGTGGACTATATGTGGAGTCTCTCATCTACCACCTAAGATGCCATTCCTGGCACATAATCGATTTTTGGGCCTTATTCAATCCAATTTTGGTAGGAAGTCTGTGTGGATGCTAGATAGGTCCATGTATTACCCTACATTATCAACATTATAACTTACTTGCTTCTTTATTCTTTTATTTCAATAATCAAATTATAACATTTTTTATTGTCCTTCTGTAAGTGACCAAAAGTATAACTGCTATCATTGGATCTTTGTGCAGCTTAATGGAACAATTTTTTGGTTTAGTGAACACCTTTTTACAGAATCTGACCAAAGTTATTACTGCTATCATTGGACTTTTTGCAGGTTATGGAACAATTTTTTGGTTTAGTAAACACCTTTTTACAGAATCATCGTGATACACAGCAGAGAAGATTACGAATACGCACATACAAGGTTTTTTTTTTTTCCCCCCCAAATCTAAGAAAAATCAATCCATGTTGTTTGGTGGAAGATACACTAGGGATAAAATAGAATGAACAGGATTCTTCTTGCCAATCAATCCATATTGTTTGCTGCTGTTGGAATTTTTTATTTATTTTTTTAGTAAATTCCTTTACATCAAGAACCAAATTGAGTGGTTCTTAACAATTTTAAAGCATGTCATACTTATCATTTACTTTTATCATATATGCTAGTAAGATATGAGCTATTTTCTCTGCTGGCTTCTTGGCAATAAGCCAATAATACTTTTCCTTTTTTCCTGACATTAACTGTGGTTTTATAGATCGACATGTCTAGCAAGGTCTTCAGAGTCACTTCAAGATGAGATTTCCTATAAAAGAACTGTAGAAATGCACAATTGAATCCATGAAACAAAAACAATATCCTGGAAAAATGTGATCTTTTCCACTCCCCCCCCCCCCCCCCTCTTTTTTTCTTGAGGGGGTGGGGATGGTGAATGAGGGGTTGGGTCAGGGTGGTGACTGTAGGACACACTGAATCTGTAGCAGTTAGACCAAACTACATAAACATGTCAGGAACCATATCTCATCATAGGGCATTCTCACAGTAACTCTGCACTTTTTTTGTTCAGGGGTCAGTGAGTTGAATTAAAACACTCAAAATGGATGTTTACCTCCTGAGTTACTACTCTATGTGCTCCACAAGGAACATTTTGTGGGAGCTAATCCCCTATGTATATCTTGGGAAGTCTGGGAAAATAAGAACTATTTTTAAAAATAAATTTAGAGCTGTGTACGTGTAACATCTGATATTGGTCATTATTTGATGGAATGGGCTTTGGGCGTCCAAGGATTCCTCTGGATAGGATACATTTCTACACTGTTTTTTGAATCCTTTGTGAGCTTTTGTAAATGTGGTGATAGTACTGGTTATACAGATACATACTTGGACAGAATTTTTGTTTCAGTGATGAAATCTTCTTTAATTTTGGCAAAAAAAAAAAACCCTTATTCCCCAAACAAGACATTTACTTGGTAGATTATAGCACACAAATGGTGTTTGAAATACTTTACAGCAAAAGTCATTGATTTGATTTGTATTCTTCAAATAAATTCTCTTAGATTTGTGGTGGTCTTCAGATAAATTCTCTGTCCATCCACTTCTTTTGCGAGACAGATATTTCCTCATCTCGCTTACAAACATAGTCCGAAATTTCGAAGGCATATTTTGGTTTCGACCCTTGTCAAAACGAAATGGCATGTGAATTGAGGGGTCCTCAATGTTCAGTTTTTTCACTGAAATGTACCATACTTCGGTGGTATATTTCAGTTTCAACTAGGGATGGACTCCCAGTTGAATCGGATTAGTTTTCCTCACAATTTTTTTTTTTCTTCTTCTTCTTCTTCTTCTTCTTTTTTTTTTTTTTTTTTTTTTTTTTTTTTTGAGTTTTCATCTCTTGAATGCTTTTGACCATCCACATTTAGTTTGTTCATTTGCATAGTTGTTAATGAACAGGTTGTTCCTTTTACCCCAAGTGCCGGTGTTCTTGAATGGGTTGATGGCACAATTCCACTCGGTGAATATCTTATTGGAAGGTCAGTTAAACCCATTATTGGTACATTTCCCGTATATGCATGCTAGATTTTGTGAGACATGCTTTGATTACCTTAATTAAGTCATGTCTTTATCTCTTTCAGCTCGAGGAGCGGAGGAGCCCATGGGTGTTATGGGATAGGAGACTGGTCGTACATGGAATGCCAGGGGAAAATGATAAATGCAAGTGCCATTACCTCATGCATCTGGTTTAACCAGGACGGTTTGAGAAATATGAAGTGAACAAACCTAAATTACACTTTATCAAAATATATTGACTTCAAACATTTTCCTACGATTCTCAAAAACCCAGCACTTAAAATAGGCCTATGTTAACCCAGGCCACCTCAAGCAATAGAGCCCCCTTGTACCTACTGATGTGATTAGGAACCATAATATTTATAGTTAATTCAACTATATTTTAAGAGCATATGGTATCTAAACTTTCTATTGCATCCGTTACAGAACCGAAGTGGGTGTGTACACTTTTAGCCACTATCTTTTCTTTGTATTTCAAGCTGTAATCAATTTGTTTTCTTACACCATCAAGCATAACCTGTTTGAGAGTTAAACGATTGTTCAAGCTAATTTTCATTATGCCATTTATGAATTCTTAATGTGATGTCGTTCCATATGAATCTTTCTCCTCATATGTGGTTAGGTGGCTTATGAACCATCTAACAGTGCACTGGATGGCTAGCAGGCAGTTTGAGCTGTCCATGTTGCATACAATGCATTTGTGTGTCAGTATTAACCAGTATAATCTATCCTTTAGTTTGGGAGATCTATGGTGCATTCCAAAAAGAGTCCCTAATTGAGAGCTCCTACTTTCCAAAAAGAGTCCCTAGTAGAGAGTTCTAACTTTTCAAACATGAATGTCTAGGGATACTTTGCGAGTAAACCTAATTGTAAATATGCATGTCTTTTATATAGGAAAAGGACAAGCGAGCGGCATTTCATAAAGTCTGCGAGAACTTCAGGTTAATCCCTTTCTGTCTGCTCATGTTTCCTACATTTTAAATTTTTATTTTCAGTAGATCTAACTTCTTCATTGGATTAAATGCATGCAGACCTGTCATGCACTACTTTTTCTTGGAGAGATTCTTCCGACCTGCTGATTGGTTTGAGAAGAGACTTTCTTACTCACGAAGTGTAGCAGCTAGTTCAATGGTGAGCTTTATTATACAATCTTAACTTTGCCCCTGATATTTCGAATTTCAGCTTCAGGAATTGTTGCTTTGTTGAAACAATCTTCGTATTATCTATGACCTACCTTGTTTTTTAGCTAGATTCAAATACAAATTCTTTAAAAGAATGACACATTACATATATGATGGATCGCACTTTATATGATGTTATGGAACCATACTTCCACTGACTCTTCTTTATTATTTATCATGATTCATTCCAACTGCAAATAAGAAGTTCCATGCTGGTGCATAGATATGTGAAAATAAACAAGAGTTCTTTACTTTCTCCTTCATAGAAGAGCCCATTTTCCCCGAGTTTCCTTTCACTCTTGCATCTTTCTGTTTCTATCTTTTGCAGTTTGACGAAAAATCCCTCTCTTAGAAAAACATCTTAAGTGTTGAAAAAGTCATACTGATCTTCTGACTCTTTCCTAATCTTATAACTGTTATTATGGTTCCTACTTCCTAGAGCGAGGACTAGTATTAGAATAGCTGTGTATGAGTTGTGGTCTCCATATATCGAGTGCACTGGCTTTTGAGATGGCATACCCAATTAAAGCTTCAATATTCATGGATGGACCCATTACCCATATAGCTTCATTATTTCATTTGAGAATAATTTTGCAGTCTCTTGTACTTCTGCATGTGAACAGGTGGATAATCAACTCAAATTAGTCTAGCACTGAAAACATTTGCTTTGGATTCAGGTTGGTTACATTGTTGGACTAGGAGACCGACATTCGTTCAATATTCTCATTGATCAAGCCACTGCAGAAGTAGTTCACATTGATCTTGGTGTTGCCTTTGAGCAGGGTCTAATGCTCAAAACACCAGAGCGGGTTTGTCTAATTTTGTTCTTCTGTCTGTTGAATATTTTCTTGGACAGCCTTCATATCCATGAGTTCTTTTGACCATCTTGGCAGGTACCATTTAGGCTTACAAGAGACATCATAGATGGTATGGGAGTCACTGGTGTGGAGGGTGTTTTCAGAAGATGTTGTGAGGAAACTCTCTCTGTTATGAGGGCGAATAAGGAAGCACTACTTACTATCATTGAAGTATAATCATCGTGCAAAATATTACTTGTAATAAGCAATTGTCAATCATAGCTATTTCTTAATAAGTGATGGAAACTGCTTTGCAGGTTTTTATCCATGACCCACTTTATAAGTGGGCTCTCTCACCTCTGAAGGCTTTGCAGCGTCAAAAGGTAATTTGAAAACTCGACTTCAAGTGGTGAATTACTTTTATCGTCGGCTCTGGTTTCCTGCATGGTCTGGCTAGGAAGGTCTTCCCTAGGTGTCCCTAATATCTGCCACATGGCAGATTAGGTGGGGTCCAAATTTGGTGGGTAGGTAAGGCGGAGGGTGCTATGATGGAGGTTGCCATGCGGAGAAATAAAGTTCTGAAATTCAATGAAAAAATAGTTGAAAATATGAGATTTTTTTGAGAAGTGGTTGAAATTAAATGGAGGCTGAAAATAAAGTGAAAATGCCAACAAAATGGGACGTATATGATTGAATTTGGCTCTGAAATATGACCAGTGGCCAGGCCAATCCTGGCTGCAACCTATTTTTTCCCATGTGATCTGTTTTTCTTACTCATCTCAGGAAACAGATGATGATATTGACTCAAGTTTGCAAGAGTCGCAAGATGTATATGAAGGGAACAAGGATGCAGCACGTGCATTGATGCGTGTCAAACAAAAGCTGGATGGGTATGAAGAGGGTGAAATGAGAAGTGTGCATGGTCAGGTAATTTTCTGGTTTTCAATTTGCGCTCATTCATGGTGTTTCTCCTACATTTTGTAGCATAGTGTTCAAGAGCGTGAGGGATTTGCTTTATTTTTTTTAGATTTGTAGGCTTAGAGTTTTGGGTCAGAAAAACCTCAAATTGATTTGCATCACCTTCACACCCATGTGTTTCCTCTTTTTTTTTTCTGGAGAACCCATGTGTTACCTTTTGCCTCATGAGCATCACAACATTATTGGGAAGAGAAGACCTATAAAGATGATTTGAGATGATGAGTAAATTGCACTGATTGTTCTTATGGTTTCTTCATTGTAGGTCCAACAACTTATCCAAGATGCAATTGATTCAGAACGTTTGTGTCAACTCTTTCCTGGATGGGGAGCTTGGTTGTGATAACTAGCGTTATCAGCTATGGCAGCTCTGGCAACCATACACATTGTACAGGAGAACTTCCTATGGGGAATTGTATTTGTTCTTTCTTTTCTTTTTCTCTTTTCCCTCCCGATTTTGTCATTTGAGTCTGTATTGGATGTTGTTGCTGCCATATATCATGAGAGTTTTCATCTTTTTTGTATCTGCTGATAATGGTATAGGAATATCAAAAGATTCCCCCTCCCCCCCCCCCCCAAAAAAAAAAGAAAAAGAAAAGGGGGCAGGGGGACAGATATTGTACGAAAATTCTGCGTTCTCTCTCTCTCTAATGGAAAACAGCGTTGAGGGCAGATTTGATACCTGGAATACTTATGATCTACAAAACTAGAGATTCATGGAAATATTATAATTAGGTGGTATCTGGTATGACATGTCTAGTAGAAATGTAAGAAGGGATATGAATAAAGGTCATGCTTTCAAGTTATTCTGTTGTTGGGTTCTGATGCAACAGGTTGTCCCTTTATCTCTCCAACTGTTTCACAATGGCAATGAAAGAATCAACAATCCCCAGTTTACAGGTTGGTATAAATTGTTGAATGTCAGTCTCCATTGATCTTGTTCGGAAGCATGTCATAAAGTCTGCGCCCTTATAAAAAGTTATCTGAGAGGTGAAAACAAAAGAAAAATCAATGGCAAGAACTCGTTCTCGGAATCAATCATCACCTTGTCTTATGGACTGTAGATGGTAACATGTGAAATTCAGTATGTTGTGGTTGTATGCAAACATTCATGTCATCCCTGCGTTATGTTTGGATTTTTCAAAGCTTTATTTTATCACTTGTTGAATTCTATTTGTGCTGAAATTTGACATGTGAACAGAGGACCCTTGCTTGGGATATATGTATGACATCAGACCAAATATATAGATTCCCAAAGGCAACTCCCAATCAATTCCTTACTTGATGATCCTTGCTTCGACCTCTTGTGCTGACCCTAAGAATCCACAATCCATATGGGCAGAAGAATTATATTAAATTTCAATAATTACAAAGCCCCCAGCAAACTTCCTTCGTTTCTATATTAAAGCTACTACTAGTTATGATAATTGAATGATCAATCCTTGGGAAGTTTATGTGTTGGCTACATCTAGAGTAAGGGATGGGGTAACAAGGTTAAGGTTATTTGAATGCCCTCCCAACAATCCAGGTCATTAACACATCTATGAATATTTTTTTGATAATCAAGGAAAAAAATGTATTAAAATCTTTGAAAATGTTTATTGACATAAAAAACTGAGTAAAATAGTACTCGGTTCTGAGATACCTTATAAGCAGATGCTAGATGGACTGAGAGACCGTCTGATCAGGTTTGCTGTATGCGCTTGTGTTTTGCCTATGTCAGTGCAAGTAAATTAGTTATGAATACCATAGAATCACTACTTGCAGGCTTTCTTAGCAAACGTGTACTACTAGATGGCTTGGCATATAATCTGTAAGCCTTGTCATAAAGGTGTTCTAAATATGAGATCCTGCATGAAGAGCCGAGGATGGATGCAGGCTGGAAAATTTCAGTGTTAGCAATGAAGGTCATATAGTGCTTCTCTGTAGTTTCATAAGAACAACATTATATTGTGCATGATCAATCACGCTCAAAGCATTTAGTTTCTTAGGTTCAAGCTAATATCTGTTTGAAACAGTGAGGGATCTTATAATCAACATTAAAAAAAAATAATGAAGTGGCGATTTGGCAGAACCAATAAAGTGGGTTTACCTTGCCATAGGTCCAATGGATCTTCTGGCGGGCGGGCGGGCGGGCGGGTGGGCGGGCGGGGGGGTTGCTTATTTCAATCCATTATTTCTATTCCAAGCTTCTGTGGCAAAGCAACTTGAAACTAGAATGGCATTTTCTGGTAAGGATGACAGGACATTTTTCTGAAACTAGAATGGCATTTTCTGCTACTCGAGAAAGAGAAAGAGTGAGAGCTCCAACAATCCATTGATTTAGTCGTTCTTCAAAATTTACAACCTTCCATTGACATTGATTTAGTCAGTCTCATTTACATGAAGACAGTGTAGATATAGACAGATCCATCAGAAGTTACATTGCTGATCGACATAAATATATATATATATATATATATGTATTCCAAAAAATATACTTCTAGCATCATAATCCACAAAAAAAATGTTTTTGCAAGACTCCTTGACTTCATATAATTATGTCAGCTTAATTACTAACTGCACTGGATACTCAAAAAGGAAGAAAATGCACAAGACAATTCACAAAGAATGTCACCAAGGAGCTCGAACCTCTGACTGAAACTTCATCTCATGTCTGTCAACCTTCAACTTCAGTCTCTCAATTTCTTTGTCATTACGTGCATGAACCTCTATTAATTCCATACATTTCACTTCAAGATTTTTCATCTCCTCTTCCAAACAAGCCCTTTTAAGCATAGCTTTGTTGTATATTTTTGAGTCCATTGCCCCTTCTGACTCAAAGGCGAGGCTTATAAGCCGGTGCAGTCGAGCTCGTAAAAAGCCAACATTCATGCCCAGTTGCTCAAAGGCATTTAAGCTTTTGTCCCAAGATTTAAGGTCATTCTGAGAGGTAGTAAGTTTGCAAGCTCGAATGGCATCAGCCACATTGACAATCTCAGAAATTATTCCAGTGATCAACTTACAGTTGATGCCTTCAAGAAGCTGATCATGAAGGAAAGCCTTCTGACTGCAGCAGAGCTCATAGTACTTAACTCGAACATGTTCAGGAAACTGAGAGTCTAAAATCAAATCATTCACTATAATGGAAAAATTATCAAAGATTTTCACATCTTTAAATTCCACAGGTGCTGCTGACATTCTGATACCAGCCAAAACGTCTGAGCCAACTTCTTTGCTGTCGTTTTCAAACTGTTCTCCTACTGGTGAGCCGTTGTTAGAAACAGATTCTGGAGGGGAAGCATTTTGATTATTCTCTTGAAGAAGAGATACAGGGTAAGATCTTGAATGCTTTCCATCTCCCTCATCAACTTCTAAATTCTTTGCCCTTATAATGTATACCTATGTAAAAAATAAATAAAGAAAGAAAAGAAGAAGAAAACCACAGAATTAAGTACACAATGTATATCATTAGAATTCTTAGGCAGGTTGGATTGGAGAAATAAGTACAAAATGTAATTAAGTTTGAAAACCACAGAATTAGCAGCATCCCATTACAAATGCAAGAGAAGAAAAGGAAGTGTTCTCCCCTCCCCCCAGTGGAATATTCAACACAACATTAGAAATTCAACATGATAATTGATATGTGATGTAAAGAAAGGTGAAAGGAGATTCATAAACCCACATAAGCCAACCAGGTTAACAGACATGCCACTGGTGGAAAAGGACATATTTCAGCCTTTCAAGAAAATATATTGAGAAAACAATCTTCTAAAATCTGTACAAGACTGGCTGTGCCAATGAAGCCTATATGTAATGTAAAGAAAGGTGAAAGAAGATTTAACCCACATAAGTCAACCAGGTTAACAGACATGCCACTGGTGGAAAAGGACATATTTTAGCCTTTCAAGAAAATATATTGAGAAAACAATCTTCTAAAATCTATAGAAGACTGGCTGTGCCAATGAACCCTATAAGCTTTAGGTCAGTCAAATTAGGAATCTAATATAGCCATGACTCAGCACAACCATAAGAAAAACTCAAGCTTTAGAACCAATTCCAATTTTCACAGGTGCATGACAAGTCTACAGAGATGTAACTATTTGAGCCCAATCCATCACCTTGAATTTGGTAGCCTTAATTAATTGGAAGACAACTGCATCTCCCTCAGCCAAATTGTGTGCAATAGAGAACCCCTTCCATCCACCACTGAGCCCTGTCTTGTCAGCAAGGTACCTTGTGTCGTACTCTTTCCCACCATCATCTACTAAGGTAAGGATGCAATCTTCTTTGGGTAAGTTCAACTTGCAGAATCTAACAGGAAGTCCCTATATAACAAAAACAAATGCTTCCAAATTATACCAGCAAGGGGAAACAAATCCTTCCTTATTCATTAAATTTTTGTATTACAGTAGGAGTTTGAGCTCACCAGCCAAAAACCTAGAGTAACATGAGACCGAAGCATAAGTTTGGCAAAATTAGGCATTCCGGTTTCTAGGTTCGATTGAACCTCCTTAACTCGCTCCATAACCCGTAAGTAAGCTTTGTCAGATGCATATAACTGATTGATTGTAGCCCTCTTTCGCTTACAGCTTCTAATTACAGGAAGCAGGATTATTACATTCATGTGTAATAGTTCAACATAAGAAAATGAAACTGCAACTGACAACAGTCAAATATTACAACCAGAAAAATATTAACAGTGATTCAGAAATACTCACTGGCTTCTCATACTCTCTTTTTGTGCGACTGCCTGTTCAATTATCAAATATATGGACGTCAAATTAAAACGTTTTAGTTCTCAAAGGTATAACTAAAACTGCATTAAGTACAAAATGGCATAATTCATTATAAGGGATGAGCCTTATGGATGTGTAGGAATGAAATCAATCACAGTTTCACACACAAGGAGGAAAAGACACAAAATCACTCGCACAAAAGATGTTGGGAGTTTAGTGCCACTTCGGCTACTAATTAGCCTACAACCCCACTTACACACCTAGGAATCCCTCAACCTATAAGTTCGAACTTTTGGGACGGAAACGTTATAGGGAGTTAAGTCTCACATCAGCTGCTAATTAACGAGTTTGGATCAGATCCTTGTACAAGACCATTCTCGTACTGTGTCTGATCCACACTTGGAATCCACTCAATGTGAAAGCCTGTTGTAAGAAGAGAGAGATTGAGTGGATTCCAAGTGTGGATCAGGCACCGTACAAGAATGGTTCTCCTAATTAGCCTACAATCCCCCTTGTACACCTAAAGCAGCAGCAGCAGCAACACTACCGAAGTATAGCAAGGAGGCAAAATGGTGAAGAAACAAAGAATGGTGTTGCAGCTGCAACTGAAGCTTAGGGAGGGTAAAATTGTCTGATAGAAGGAAAACAATTTCCAGCTTAACAAGAATGAGACTGTGTATTATATATTCGTAAAGAGATGATAATGGGTAAAAAGGTCACAGCAATAGAGTAATTTCAAGACATGTAACGTGTAAGAAAAAGGAGATAAAGAGAAGGGGCTTTCAGAAGTCACGAGACTCAAGACTGACCTGCAAATGATCAAGAGAACAAAGTGAAGCTGGAGGAGCAGAATATCTTTTCCTGACCCAAAACAGCTTTGCCTTTCTCCCACTCTGTTTCTTTCTTGTATAATACTAAATAAAACAGGAAAGAACAATAAAGCAGTGCCATACTTAAACTACAGGAAAGAAAATCACTAACAGCTGCATAAGAAGAAGGAGCATAGACGGGTTTGGTACTTGAGGAGACTCTAGTTTCCGAGCTTGAGAGAACTGGGCCTGAGTTTTTTGATCTTCCATGCTATTCTGGCTTTTATAAAGATCCAGAAGTTCAGGCTTCTTTTCAATCTCATCCTCCACTGCCATTTCTGCCACACTAGCAGCAACTTTCTCTGTCTCTCCTTTTTTCCTTGTTCTCAATCACCTGCAAACAGTTTTGAAACTTCCAAGTACATAAAAAAAAAATGCAAATTAAAAGGTGGGTTGGGGAAGTCTGATATAACTGAAGGTTCAACCCATTCCCTTGATGTCCCTGGAGTCCTGGACTGAAACCATTGTTCCAGTCATGGGTCCTCTTCAACCCTCTTAAAAAAACAGAGAAAGAAAGTGAAACAATGACAACAAGAGTAGAGCAGAATGGAACAAAGCTTCTCTGAGCATTCACTGCAGGTTGAAACAATGGTTACAGAACAGAACGGAACAGAGCTTCTCTGAGCTGGGTTCCAAACCTGTAGTGGACTGACGGTGCTGAAATTGTTCTCTTCAGGTTCTTAGCTTCTGGACGATGATACAGAAGCAGAGAGGCCACAGAGCAACCAACGTCTCTCCAAGAATTTGAGTTGTTGCCCGTTATGTGGCTGGTTTTCATCTTTTGATTTGCATTTCAAAAATTTGTGGGCGAATACGTCATCAGAGAGCATTGGGACTGCTGATACAAAGGTTTTAAGAAAGAAAAAAAAACGTTTTGTCTATCAACTATGCCCTTCAGCCAAATTATGACCTGTCACGAAGTCCATCAAATGAGGGTCTAATAGGCACAGTAGAACTCCTGAAATAATTTAAGGACTACAAAGCTATTCTTGTAATTTCCAACAAAGCCACTGGCTTGCTTCTACCTCCCGCAGAGAACTGTCAAACTTCTGCCAGTGAAGGGAAAACAGTGATTTGAAAACGGGACCTTGAAGACCCCTCTCTCTCTCTCTCTCTCTCTCTCTCTCTCTCTCACACACCAATACCATCCAATGAACATGGCCATACTTGGTTCAAAATCAAACCAAACTATTATGTCTCTATCACAGACCCTACAATTTGTGATTCATTAATTCTGAAGATCAAAACCCAAAATTTAGACATGAGATCCGGAAGTTACAACCTTGCAGTCTCATGGAAATGTCTTCATGAACTTACTAACATGACTTATACAAAGCTACAACCAGCTGATAAAAGAATTGTTGAGATCTTTGAACCTCGTGCTTATGAAACAAAGTTAGAACCTAGGCTCTTAAATTGGCATGACTTAAAGATCCCAGAAAACTGGCTTTTGACAGACATCTTGCCAAAACCTCTAGCACCGCCAAGAATTCCCCAAACCTTTGATATCTTGGCTTCTGGAGATACTCTATATCTCAAAAGAAGATTTTCATTTTCTACCCTCGGTGAAGGATCTTCTTCGTCATCTCCTGTCCAAGGAATGAATTCAATTTCTGAATATCCTCCTTATAATCCTCAACTTTTTAGAAACTATGATTCCACGCAGTCTTCTAAACAATCAGATACCCAATCTGATGCCGAATCAAATATGCTTTCTTATCATAAATATGAGTTGGAAGATAACAAAGGAGAAAAAGAAGAACTCATATTATCATTAAATCAAGGAAATAAACATATTTATGTAAAATGTATCTTTAAATTCCCACAATTTGAAGAATATAGCCTTGACATCCTCATTGACACAGGAGCAACACATGTTGTTTGTCAATAGAATGCAATCTCTGAACACTATTGGGAAAATATGGAAAAACCAATCTATGTCCATGATGTTACAGAACCTTTGGTTACTTTAGAGTACATAGCTCATAAAGTTCTAATTTATTTGAATAATATACGATTTATTATTCCCAAAATTCTTTGTTTTCCTTTATGCATGGTAATTTTATTCTTGGAAATACCTTTTTGTCAAAATCATCTTCCTTTAACAATTTTACGTAATTCTGTAAAAATAATTTTAAATTCTACTGAGGTTACGATATCAATTCTCCCTCAACATAGTTTTTTCATTGAAAAAGATTTTAAACCAAAACCAACAATTTAAATTTTAGAACCCACTCATTGGCTCTATCAGGAATTATCTAATAACTTTAGCAACAACCCATTAAAGTTATGGGATAAAAGCCCAAGATTTTGTCATATTCAACTCGATGATCCACTAAAGATCATTAGAGTAAAACCAATTTTATATTTTGAAGATGATATTAAGGAATTTGATATTCAATTAAAAGAGTTACAAGAACTCAAATTAATTGATCCATCAACAAGTCCTCACACTAGTCCGGCATTTATGGTACGCAACCATGCTGAATAAGTCAGAAGAAATGCCTGTATGGTAATCAACTATAAGAGACTAAATCAAAACATTATTTTCGATGGATACTTCATCCCAAAAAAAGATGTTCTTATTCATAAGTCCAAAACCGCTAGATATTTTAGCAAATTTGATTACAAATCAGGGTTTTGGCAAATTAAATTGACTGACGAGAGTAAACTACTCACAGCTTTTAGTGTCCCATTTAATAAACATTTTCAATGGACAGTTATGTCTTTTGGTCTTAATACAGCTCCTCAAAATTTTCAACGATAGATGGACTCTATATTTGGAGATCTACCCTTTGAGGCTGTATATATTAATGATATTCTTGTTTTCTCTTCTACTAAGAAAGAACATCAAGAACATCTCAAGCAAACCTCTCAATTATTCCAACAACATGGAAAAATTTTTAATCCAAAAAAGATCGAATTAGAGAAAACATGTATCAATTTTCTTGGACTCATTCTAATACAAAATGGGTTACAATTACAAGACCATATTTTAGGAAAAATAAAGGAGTTTTCTAATAAACTGTATGATAAAAAACACTTACAACAATTTCTCAGAATTCTCAATTATGGTCAAAATTTTATTAAGGACCTTTCTAAAAAATAAGAATCATTATTGAAAAAATTATACAAAGATAGTGAATGGACATGGAATGATTCTGACACACAGGTCATTCAACAAATAAAGAGGGAGCTAACAAATCTTCCTCCAATATATTTTCCTACTCCAGCCAATTTTCTCATCTTAGAAACCGATGCTTCTAATGAACATTGGGGAGTAGTACTAAAAGCCAGACCCCTGAAAATTTTGATAGACGAACAAGTTTGTGGTTACAATTTAGGAAAATTCACGTATACACAAATACATTATATCATATTTGAAAAAGAACTTTTAGCTCTTCTTTTTGGATTACAAAAATTCAAAATTTTTCTTATACTAGAAAAACGCTTTTTAATACGGACCGATAATCAGGCAGTTCGTAATTTTTTGAAATCCAAAAAACGAGAAGAAAATGGCCGAAGAATTAATTGGTATAATGAAATTAGTCAATATAGATTTGACATAGAATATATTAACAGTTCAAGAAATTTTCTTACAGATTATCTCAGTCGACAATGGATAAACAACAAAGCCATGATGGATGGATAACCATCAAAGGAAAAGGCAAAGCAAAAGAATCCTCAAGCAGACCTACTGCAAAGGAATCTTCTAGCAAACCATCGGCACAAAAGCCTTTTGGGAAAAAATCTTCAACGTCATATACATGACCTGCTAATAAGATTGATTTATTACAAGCTTCACTTACCCCAAGTGAACCATTTCAATATTCTCCTACACCAGGAATATCTCAATGGACTCCACTATCTTATATTCAATGGACACAAACTCCATTATCTCAAACACCTTATTCTCATATTCAGTGGGCACAAAACTCATATGAGACCCCTCTCACTTACCTACAAGTGACTCAAATACAAAATGATATCTAACTTCGAAATCTCTTACGGCAAGAGCCTACAGAAGTCTCTGAATTCAAAATCACTGAATTTCATAGACATCAAGGACTCCCCAACGATGTCTATTACATGATTAATCAAATATGGAAATCACACTATGGCAATAAGAAAAAAGGCTTCAGACAAGATTTGCATACTCCTTCCACAACCCTTACCCAACATTTTGCAAACCAAAAACATTTTCAAGAATTGATCTTCAAAATCATTACCCAAACGAATTTTGACAATGATATTGAATATGAGAAAATAAACAATTTTCTCAAGCTCTCTAAATTTCTTGTTGATTTTCATGAAAAATTCATTTTTCATAAAATCAAACGAATTTGTCTTTATGAAAAAGCGAGGCATGTACTACCCAAGGAATGCTTTAAGTTTATCAAAAGAAAAATTGTCGAAGATAATATTTTTCATTTTTCTCAGATATTACAAAAATATCTAAAAGACTTGTTTTTTCATGAAAATTATCTTCGGGTTCTTTTTTATCTTTCCACTGACTCATGGGATATGCACACTATCGAATGGGAACTCTATGGACGAATTGTTTTTCAACCCGACAACACGGAATTTACCCATCATCTACCTATGATGATGCGCACCATGATTTATCATACTTTCAAAAATTGGAAGTTTTGTCCTGGTTTGGTTTTTAATATTTATTATTCTTTGGGCCAGCGAGAAAGAGAACATTTTTATCAACCCTACCAAATCTGGATTCTTACTACTGCCAACCAAGAGGCATATATTGGACCCCCCAGAATTGAAGAAGATATAAGTCTTGAAATAATCCAAAACAGTGATCATCGACAAGTCTGGAAAGGTGCCTTAATAACATTAAGGAGAAAAGCCTTTGAAGTAGCAGGAGACCGATTTACTACCAAAGTAACTGACGGTCAAAGATTATTCTGCACAGACATTCACATTGACTACATGGTCAATCCTCAGCAAGAAACTAAAGCAAAATCAATTTCTTGACAATATTATGGACTTGGTACCATTGGACGCACATTTGGATTTACTCTTGGATGTCCAATCTACCATTCCAAAATCATGCACTCCTACTGCCCCTTAACCAGCAGAGTATCTATTTTTTTTTTTTTTTTTTTTTTTTTTGTAGAAATAGAGCATCTATAGGTGCGATAAGGTTACAAGATACAATCAAGGCAAAACCTTGAAGGTGTTAGAAAATGTAGCACCCCAGAAGCATGCTGATTTTGGCTCCATTGGACACTAAGCCACTGTTTGATAACATTTCTAGAAACAGCAAATAGAAACAGAAGAAACGAATTTTCAAGTTTTCGAAGACAAAAACGGATTTTTTGGTATTTGATAAACTTGTTTCTCCAAACGTTTTTTGTAGACATAATGCCATTCATCAGATGCCCAAAAGGGAGAGAGGGTCCGGTTTCCTCTTTTTAGGTTTAAATAGTTGAGAGATTTATCGGACATGATAGCCTTTTTTCTCTCAAATTTGTTTCTAGAAATGATAAACTTGTTTCATCAAAGTCGTTTCTAAAATTGTAAATAAGCATAAATTTTGATTTATGTTTCTAGAAACGGGTGAAACAGAACAACTTTATCAAACGGTTTTTAGGTTGTTTCTTCATTTCTGAGAACAAGAAAACGTAGAAATGGCATAAACAAAACATTGTCAAACAGTGCCTAAGTGTGTCCAATTGTGTCTTGTCACTCGCTATCCATATATATATATATATAGAGAGAGAGAGAGAGAGAGAGAGAGAGAGAACCCTACCTGGTTGAGTGGCCATTGGGGGTGCACAAGCATCCAATTGGAGGGTCAAGGGCATTTTTACATGATGTCAGGTGTCTGAACGCGTAGAGGACGGAAAAAAATCTTCTACAATTCCGATCTCGTACAATTCCGTGCAATACCACCTTCAGGCGGTGACACGTGTATTGATACCAATACAATGGTCCAGATCTGATTTAAATGCCTCTTCACTGATTTAATGTTTTATTAGTTGTACTAGATCTAGACCATTGTATTGGTATCAATACACGTGTCACCACCTGAAGGTGGTATTGCACGGAATTGTATGAGATCGGAATTGCAGACGATTTCAACCCGTAGAGGACACACCCAGGTAAGGTTCTTTTCCCTTTATTCATTTATTGAGTTTGAAAAATGGATAGTGCAATAGTGGATGGTAGATCATTCTTGCACTAACAAATACCTATTTAGGCTAAATGGTAGCAGCGCTTAAGCTTCACATTTATTTTTGACTGTTGATCTTATCTGACATAATCTAAATCGTTCTTTTTTTTTCAACCGATTATTTGTTATTTCGGTTTACCTTCCCAGTTGGGTTTTTGGTCAAATCTTACTTGTGCTTCACTCTCATCAGGTGTATCTCCCATTCTCTCTACTCTGGTAAACCCCTATACGGCAAAATGTTCCCGCTGGTTTACCCCGACAAATTGGGAGTACTTTCCACTTCACTCTGTACGGAGAATTCTCTTGATCCAAAACTCGTTAGAGGGAAGATCATAATCTGTGATCGGGGAGTAATCGAGAAAGTAGGAGGCGTTGGAATGGTCCTCGCTAATGGGGTGTCGAATGGCGAAGATCTTGTGGGCGATGCTCACCTCATCCCTGCCTGTGCAGTGGGCGCCAATGAAGGTGAAACAATCAAAGCTTACGTTTCTTCTTCTTTCGTTCCGACGCCCACCATCGCCTTCCACGGCACCGGTGGTGGCCTCCTCTGGTCAAGGACCCAACAGTACAGACCCGGAGATTCTCAAACCAAACTTGATCGCCCCTAGTGTCAACATTCTGGCTACATGGACAGACACGGTAGGACCGATTGGCTTAGATTCTGATGCCCAAAAAACTGAGTTCAACAATCTCTCAGGCACATCCATGGCTTGCCCCATGTGAGCGAGGCCGCCACCCTGCTCAAGTCTGCCCACCCAGATTGGAGCCCTACTGCTATTCGTTCTACAATGATGACTATTACGAGCATCGTCGACAACTGTCTCCAGCCCATGTACAAAACAGGGAACCAGATGTAGAAGTAGAAAGCCCTAGTAAAGGCATGAGGGAAATCAACGGTTTGGATTAGTTATCAAAAAATCAACGGTCAAAATTAAATATGTTGTTTATATTGAGCGGACACTTAAGCGCTGCTACCTTTTTCTTTTCTTTTTTTCTTTGATGAAAACTTAAGCGCTGCTACAACTCACCCATTTGTATGTGCCGAGTTACAATTACAAAGCCTTGTTGCAATAACTTCAGTGTACCATTGAGCTAGGCTCAGCTCCTCGTATGAGGAGATAAATTTCTCTCCTTATACGCTGATAAGCTACTATGTGTCCTCCATCAAATCAGGCATTTTCTCTCTTGTTTTTATTTCTTTATTCATCTTATGGATCTCTTTTCTTTTCTTTCTTTCTTAATTTTTTTGGCAACCTAGCCGTGGATAAGGAGAGGATTTTGGATTTTCTCTCCTCGTTCGAAGTTGAGCCATAACCTTGTATTATCACTGGGGGTGTCAAATGGATGATTCGGCCCAGTGTTGTCTAGGCGGATTTTTTTTTTTTGGGTCTGATAATGAATGAGACCAAAATCAAACCGTTAAGAAACTTCAATTTTTGGTCGATTTCAATTGGTAAGATTTTGGATTTTCAATATCAGGTTAATAGCGGTCTAAATTGATTTATATTTTTGTCTTGAATAACAATGAAATCTTGCATTCGTAACTTGTAGGGAAGAAAGATTCGGTAAAAATACTTTAAGGCATCGTTTGATAACATTTCTGCTGTTTCTGTGTCTAGTAATAGCATAAACGACTTTTCACGTTTTTGGAAACAAAAATGGATTTTTTTGTTTTTGATAAACCTGTTTCTTTAAAAGCTTTTTGCAAACTAATGCCAATGAAAAACCCAATAGTATCATCGGATGCCCAAAAGGGAGAGAGGGTTCGGTTGCCTCTTTTTAAGTTTAAATAGTTGATAGATTTATGGGTACAACAACCTTTCTTTCTCTCTCTCAAATTCATTTCTATAAACGACGAAACAAGTCCGACTTGTTTCACCAAAGTCGTTTCTAGAATTATAACTAGGCATAAATTTTGATTTATGTTTCTAAAAACGGGTGAAATAGAACAATTTTATCAGACGCTTTTTAGGTTGTTTCTCCATTTCTAGGAACTAAAAAAAAAAACACACAAAAAGGTAGAAATAGACGTTGTCAAACGTTGCCTAAATCAACTTCCCCAAATCAAACAAACAAACACCAAAATGAATTGACCATCATTCCAATATTCAATGTTTTCATTTAAATTTAAATTAAAAAAAAAAAAAAAATAACAACAACAACAACTAACATTTGTGTAAGTTGATCCACCTCGATCAAGTAGGTATTTGTATTGCTCATAATGGATCTGATTCCAATTCCTAAATCCATTGAGTGTAATCTATATTGTTCTAGTCTAATGTAAAGTACATGATTGACAAGAAAGAAATATCCATACAAAATTGGATAGAACCTTTGGGGAAAGAAAACAAAGTATAATGGACAAGACATTCCTCAATTACTTTTGCTAACTCTGATATCTAAGATTATGTTTGGATGTCAAGAAAAAAATAATAAGACAAAATTCATATTGATAGACCATTGAATTATGTCTATCTATCTCTTCAAATTTATATTCCCTAACAAAGGATAGTCAGAAGTGCCGACTCAAATTTACAAACAACTTAGTCAAGAGATAATAGGACAAGGATTTCTTTCCATTAGGCTACCAACCCTTTTAACTCATGTTAAATCAATTTTTAGTACTTTGAAAATAAATTGTTAGGCAAAAGTACCACTTTTATCAGATTAAGAGAGATTCTTTTGAGAAAAAGAACAAAAGCAACGGCTTGATGCTTTACCTTCGACATCAAAATCAAAGATCCTCTTTTTTCCTTTTTCTTTCTGTTTTTTGGGGTTGGGGTGAGGAGTGGTAGAATCAAAAGATCCTTCTTGGAATATGATGAGATAACACATACTCAAAGGTGACAATCCCAACGAAGTTTCACTTTCAAATCCAAAAGTATAAAATGTTTGTCGGGGTCACACTTGAATACTCGATTCTAGGAATAGAACATAGAACATATTCTGACAAAAAAAGAAAAAGAACATATTTACGGCTAATGCACATATAATCATATTAGTTGCAGCCATCGTTCGGAACCGTTAATCGAGGATCCCACACATACCCAAGTGAAATAATCAAAAGATAAATAATAATAATAATCGGGGTGTCAATCAATGGGTTCGGTCGAGCTGAATCGGCTGTTGATCAATTATTAGGCAAACCCATGCTTTCAAGTATCAGTCTTGTATAGGTCATATCGGCTGTATTGGATTGAGATCAGTTGAGATCAATCCTTGATCCATATTGATTCAGATCGGTGTCTATATTGTTTCAGGGTTAAAATAGTAAAAAACTAGCATTTAAAAAAAAAAAAAAAAGTAAAACCCCCCATTTGATACCAATAACGATACCATCCCTAAATTTTTGGGCAAATCGAAACCAAAGCATTAAGAAAATTTGGATTATTATTGGAAAACAAAAGAAAGTTTGGGTTTCAATAACCACTATCGTGTTCAGTCTGATCCAATTTCGATTTTACATCCCACTATCTCAGATTTTATTGGGTTCGGTCAGCTTTCCGGTTTCAATAAGTTCATTTTCACCGGTCTTCTAAAATCCCAACCTGAAACCAAACCGGCAAGGGATCAGTTCATCTCAATCCGGCTGAACTTTGACACCTTACAGCCAACAAATTGGTGGGACCACAAACACTTTATTAGTTCTGTTTCAGTAAGAATTTAAAGCTTGCTTAGGAGTTCATCCCTTCCTTCTCCCATGACTGATAAGATACTAATGCCAAAAAGGAAATTAAACTTGCACCTCTCTGGATTCTTGGCAGGTGTGATGTCTAAAGTCTCTAAAAACCTCCTTTCTCTCGTTTCCAAGCAAACTACAAACAGTGCAAAGCCCACCATCTTCCCCAATAAAGGGAGAAAGGAATATCTTTGCCTTCTGTCTTTATTAAAGCAGCAGTAGCAGCGGCCCCCACCTCACCTTTGAATTCAAAACTACACTATTCAACCCTCCTCCCCTCGCGGTATTACTTGCTTCTTCTATGGCCTAAAGTTCAAATCACCTTTGTCTACACTCAAAGAACCCCCCCCCCCCACCTATATTATCTTCCCTCCCAAGTACCACCCTTCCACGCTCAGCAGAAGACCACCACTTGTGTTTTTCTTCTCTCCCACCCTTCCACACATCAATACTCCACAGGTGAGGAACACAAGTCTCTCCCACCCTTCCACACATCAATACTCCACAGGTGAGGAACACAAGGCACTGAACCAGAAAATGTCGCTTGTTCTGCCACCACCACCACCACCAGGGGTGGTGTACCCGAACACAGTCTCACCATCAACTACCTCCCATTCCAAGGGCTCGTTCGGGACAGTCTTTATAGTATTGGCTGCAATTATTGTTATATCAGCCATTGCTTGCATCATTGGTCGACTCTGCAACCGACGTTCTTCCCGTCCAAAGAACAGGCGAGAGTCACAAGATCACAACTTCCACCCAAAGCCCAGACAAGAGTCACAAGACCACACCTTCCACCCAAAGGAAGGTGACCTGGAATTTGGGTTCAAGAAAGGGACTCTGACATCCAAGCCAAATGTCAATGGAGGAAGGAAGGACGCCATACCAAGTTATAGTTTCGAAACCAAAGAAGACATGAAAGCTGCTAAAAATGGAGATGCTAGATAAAGTATGTGACGAGAGAAAGAAGCTCCTTCATCTGCCATTCAGCATGAAACCCATCTGTAGTTTTTACATTGAAATTTCTGTTCTGTGTTCCATTTTTTGAAATGTATGGTGTTGTGTTTGTCATGTGACAAGTAATATTGTCTGGAAACATTACAAATTTGCGCTCAGATTGGGAGCCGTCAATCATCAACAGGGTCCGATGGGGTTTCCTCCGCCTTGCGTTTGATTGTAACCACAGGGCATTCCACATGCTTTACACAAAATTCACTCACAGTTCCAACAAACACCCTGGGAAAAAAAATCAACAAAGCAAACTTCTTAGTTAATGATATATTTCCATTGCATTATTTGGTTGACAAGCAGCAGCAAACAGTTATCATTATTCCATTGCAATGAATCAGAAGTTTCCATGACAACCAATTGAGTAGATCAAGTTGATCCAACAACTAGGATATAATACAAACCAAAGACACCTTTTTTTCTGGATGAAATCAAACTACCATTTATTGTATCGTGATCAAATACAGCAAAAATGTTGTCATAGATAATCAATTAGAGAAAGTAAAATGGTGAAAATGAAAGACATTAATATTTTTATATAATTTATAATATTCAAAAAAAAAAAACACGTGTACACGTATCAAACATTGCCATGTATTTCATCGTCATCTGCTTTTTTACAAAAAAACAGTGCCAAGAAGAAAACCATAGATTGGAATGATGAATGGGCATCAAGAATGTAGATGAACCAAGCTCCAGACACACCTTTGAAAAGGGCCAAGCCCACGATTTCCTACAACCAGAAGATCAGGCCGCACTCGCTTCACCTCATGGCAGATCACTTCCTTTGGATCGCCTTTCTTGATCCATGCTTCACAAGGAACCTAGAAACAGTTCAAGAATATTGGAAAATAAAACAGACAGCTTAAAACGATTGAAAGTCCTAGAATCCCAATCAACCCATGGAAAATCACTTCCTTGGGATCACGTCTGCTTGAACCATGATTCAAAATGAACCTATAAACAGCTCCAGAGTATTGGAAAATAAAATAGACTGTACAAATCATTGCAAATACAAAATATTTAATGAACACAAATTAATTTATATCAAATCAAAAAGACAACGTTGAAAATCAGCATCTCAGCCTTGGGAATAAATTTTTTCAATACCCCAATTTCATGAGACCTCCCAACGAAGTACTCCAGCAAGTGAAGCCCTCTAATCTTGTCTCTATGTTTCATATCGTGGAAATCTCCAGGTGATGCATAAATGCTGTCCATGTCATTAAACCCTAGCACAAACATAAAAAACCAATATACTATTAACTACTAATTCTTTCAAATAATCAATTTAATTGTGTAAGCATGGAACAAGAACAAGCTCAAACAAGGATTAGCAAAACCATCACATATAATTAGATGGGACATATAAAGAATAACAATAGCAATAATAAAGCATTATTAATTAATGAAATTATTTTTAAAATAAAATTGTTCATAAAGGAATATTATTAATACAAATTGGATTTGTTCATTTTATTGACAACTAAATTCATCATACAAAGAGAACAAAACTAGAGACAAAAGAAAATCGGTATGTCCAGAGATGGATTCGATAGAACGAGTACCATAGCTGAGGATGGTAGCAGGGAGGAGCACCAAGAACAGATTATTTAGAAACTTACTACTACCAAGCTGACAACCAACATTTACTATATGGAGTTGTGGATCATACAGAAAACTTAATAAAAACAAGTGCCTAAAGGGATCATGGCAATACAGGAAGCCAATAGTGCTTCTTTTTTCCTTGGCAACCTTGAGATCAATGGCTTAACTAAGCCTCCATACAGGGAAGATAAAGAAAAGAACAAAACTGTCACCTGCTTCTGGTGTTCTTCACCATCATTTGCACCCAAGACAAGTAATGATAGTGCTGTCATCCAAAAAAATTCTGAAGTCTTTGACAGGACAGCTACGATGCTCCATGGAGCACATTTAAATTTAAACAAACAAGCATTTCCTACTGTTTACCACAGGCGACCAGGTGGCATGGCATAAAGAGGAAACTTGAAGTCTTTTCCAGGGTAGGCCGAATTAGACAAACAAATGGGGCATATGCGAAAGACTGGGAACCACCAATTGATAGGTTTTACCTTCTGAGAATTAGTATGTGACATTATAATTGTCAATTGTAAACCCGATAAAAAGATCATAAGCATATGATCTCTCACTCATTTGGAGACTTGGTAAATCATTTGGCACAGAAAATCAAGAAAAGATGTGTTTGCATCAGTATGATTCAGTTAATGAAAGATCAAGAAAAGACGCATTTCATCAGGTGCATAGGCACATCCAAAATTCAGGTCTTTCCTAATCAAAATGTCAGGCATCAATGTCAGACACCGATAACAGTGGGCCAGTGGCTGCAATTATCAGATCAGTCTATTTTTGGAGCAAAGAAATCTCTAGCTTTGAATATCCGATAGTGAAGAGTCTCTCTAACTGCCTTGTGTGGATAATCATAGGGGTGCTCTAACATTGCAATACCTTGTTTTCAAAGTACCAAATGTTAGCCAATCCTTGGATGCAAATAAATACAGATATAACACAAAACCACAGATTATCTGTTTAAGTTAAAGCCCTATACTGGGTAAATAAGAAGATTGTCCACCTAATGTGCCATATATCATTAATGGCATCAGCATTAGGACCACCACTAGATACATGCTTAGGATTATCAACAACATTCTGAAGCGAATCATGTGATATGGGAAGCATTAGCAGCATAACAACTAGATTTCATAAAGATGGCCTCAATAATCGGTCAATGATCTGGAACTAAATTTAAGACCTCAAATGAATCGGATGCCAAAAAAAAGTGAAAGAGATACTCGTAGGCAGATATTTGGAATAAATAAAAAATATTTCCAATTGACATTCTCAATGAAACAGAACAAGAATCATTACTTTCTAATTTCTAGAAAAATAGGAAGAATAAACATTGGAGATAGAATTGAAGATCTAGAATCTATCTGCTCAAATACAACAAAAGCCCACAAAGACTAGACAGGTCAGGGTAACTGTGCTCAGATCCATCAAAGAAGTTCTTGATTACTGGTACCATAAACTCAATCAAAGGTGAATTTTAATAAACAACCAAATTAGAAGCAGCAGTCTATCCCTCACAGCTGACATGGAATCACTAACATTATGAAAGGAAATTCTTGAGCCATTCTGGGAAATAAATGGGGTGGGCTGTTAGGAACACGATCAAAGAACAAAAATAAAAACCAAAAACTAGCTGGTTTACCCAGCAGAACCTTGTAACAAAGAAAATGAAACAGTTCATCAGCATAAAAAAGTAGACAACTTGTACCCATCAACTGGAACCAAAGACAGCCAAGTAGTCATCGAACCAAATTAAAATAAATAAATAAATAAACATGTTATTTGGAAATATCCTAAAACAATGTGATACTCTTCGGAATCTTTTGTTTATTCCAGACGTATATATTAACATTCAGTCTTTGTTGTCACAGCGTCTAGGCAATCCTAGGTGTTGGGGGAGAGGGAAAAGCAAGGAAACAACAACAACAAGGCTTCAAGGCATCACCTAAGCGACCGAAAAGGGCACCTGGATGCAACAGCTTGACAACTATGAATTCAATAGCAGCAGAATAATTAGAAAACAATGGGAGATAGATCCATCTAACTGTGCCAATAACTGATTTACTGGAGGATGCACCACCCCATAAGTGGATTGCACTTTTTTTTCTTTTGGGAAAATAGGAAATGGGATTTTATTACTATTGAGAAGAAGGGTGAGAGAAAAAAACTACTCATAAAATCAGATTAAAGAGAGGAGATATATTTCAATTCCACAACACAGGTTCTACTAATCCTATAAAAAGAACAAAGGAGGAGGAGGAAATAGACAATTTGGCTACCTCATTAGTATAACCTAGTTTATATCAATCTCAGTAGGGCAGCTAATCTCTATCCATAAGATTTTGAACAGTTAGGAATGCAGGACTTTCTTCTATAACATACTCATGACCCAGGCTCCTTGCTAATAAGACTCCACCCTTACAGCTTCAGCCTATGCTAGAACAGTGGTATTCAGACTGCCGCTTTGAATCTTTCTTTGAATCTGTCCTGAGTCATCTTTAAGTACCACACCTTTCCCAGATAGCTTTTACTTATTATTTGTAGGTTTATCTGGATTAATTTTGACCATGCCTGCAGGAGGCCTCACCCAATATATGGGATCACTACTAAACTTTGATGCCGAAACTAAGGAAGAATCAAGAATCCCTATACAGCCTGGAGTTTTTCATAATTGCTAAATAAATCATGCCTGAGGCTTTCCTTAGATTTCAGGACTGTCTCATGCTCAAGAACCTTGAAGAGAGATGAGGAATAATTATAAAAAGTGAAAAGAACAATCACAGACCCTAACATTCGATCTTAAGTAAAAAACGAAGAACATTTGGAAACGAAGAAACAAGAATGAAATTGGGAGAGAAAGAGATGGAAAGAGTACCATCCTCGTCAGGGACTTGAACATGAAGGAAGAGGAGCTTGAACCCGGAGGTGTTGGAGCGAATGATCTTCTGGAGAGTCCAGTCGAATGCACGGCGGCTGCTGATGGATGCATGTGGGTATCCTTTGATTGACGACTCGTTCACTGCTACCATTATCCGAGTTGGTTCAGATTCTGCTCCTTCCATTGCTGACTGCTCTCTCTGTCTCTTTCTCTCTTCTCAGAGAATTGATCGATCGGTCGATACTTCTGGACTTTCCGGCCTTCTCTGCTGCTACTGGTTGCTAACATGCGCTGGATAGTTACACCTCAAAGCACGGGCCTGTTTTTGTTTTTGTCGGGGAGGTGACTTGGGTCTCTCTCGATCTCTCGATCGATCGAGATTCAATTAATTGAGGGTTCACGCCCACGAACAGGAGAACAGCAATGTATAGACGTGGATGTGGAGCCGGCAAGAAGGAGGGGCCCATCCGTGGGCATTGATACCAATCTGACAAATATGGTTTCATCAGTCCTCCTTGAAGTCAAAATGAAGCCTATGTTCAATGATACAGATTCGAGAACATCCTGATGCCTTCAGTGCTCCACCGTCTGATTCAACAATGGCCCCACTTCACCTCTCACTATCTCTCTCCATGAATGCCACTCTTGCTATGTGTGGGTGACTCATGATTTTAGGTATAGGTATTGGTATCAGCGAATTGGTATTAATACAGATATTTATACGTATAATTGATATTAATTGAAAATTAAAAAATAAACATTTGCTTCTTGCTTTTTCTACAAACATCAACTGATTTACTCTTAAAATAGTGAATCAAAAATGAAGTTGAATGAGAAGGAAGCACACGACGCCAATGTGCATATTCTTGTGACACTCCATTAATAAATATTTGGATAATTCGTCACTCTTCCTTTCTATTGGTGTAAAACTGCACTCTTGTCGTCTAATGTTATATAAAATTTGGTGAACTAAATTTTGTAATTTTCTGTTGATTGTCATTATTTTTTTTTTAAGTTTTGTAAATAATGGTAACAAATTAATTATCATTACACCATTGCCTCATTGTCTTGAATGCTTTTCAATTATAATTACGGAAGAAAAAAAGTGAAATTATACTAAAAGTTCTGAAAATTCTTTAGCAACAACAGCTAAACTAGGTTATCGATAAATGAAAATTCTATAAACACGTGCTATTGAATTATTACGTTTCAATAGTTCTGTTGAGTTCAAATTCATTTCGTGAAATTTTCAATATAAAAAGTTTTTGAGCTCCTAAGGGAGTGTACCTTCTTTCCATCTCTCACTTCATTACATGAAATGACCTCAATGCTCTCTTATGTATGAAATCATTCCATCGCACTAGATTGGCATGCTTCTCTATTTCTCTTGCTTGAAGAATCCTCTCCAATTTTTATAAATTTTTAAACCATTTTATGACAATATATTGGATTGTCATATTGGTCTGACTTTTGACTATTGATGTATAATGATGTGGACTGAAAATTTTAATACCAACCTACTTAGAGTGTTGTGTAGATTTTGGATATGCAAAGAGTACATAAGAAATATTATTTTTAAATCATCAATTTACATCATTCAACACATTCTTTGTTCTTTATCACCGACATTCTTTTTTTTTCTTTTTTTTTTAAACGAATCAAAGTCATCCTAAAGACTAATAACTAAACCCCAAACTAACCGAGATTGGGTCAAATCAATGCCAAGCTAGGTTGGGTTGAGCTCGACCAAGTTTGGGCAGGGTTAAGAGAACTTAAGGTTGGATTGGGATTTTAAAAACATGAGTCTAACGATAGGATTCTTCATCGGACTCATCTATTTATACCATGTGGAATGGTTATGTATTATTTCTAACATTCGAATAGGAAGTGGTTGGATTAACCACATGCAAAAATTCAGAACTTAATTCAATCAAAATACCCTCACATGTATTGACATGCATCCCTTATATTTCCATTTATAAGTACTCCAGCCACTACTGAACTCTCATAATTTTTCAATACTTTCTGCTTTGCCACTCCACAAAACCTTATTTACACCAGAATTCGACACGTGTGCAAGTGACGATAGGTTCACTTCTCCACAAAAATTAGCCTCATCCAATCTACCACGTGACAGATATAATTTATACACAAAAATTGTTTCCAGTCAGCCAGCCCAGTAACCTGGCTCCCATTTATTAATTTGTTTAGGATACACATTCGTGTATGTATACGGTCACCCTTCATCCTATAGGGGGCAAAAATGGTATTACACATAACTTTTTGCCATTTATTAATTCTGATTAGGGTAATAGTTTCCGACTGGGTTGAGCCGACAAAGTAAGATCCATCAACTCTCGAAACTCAAGGCTCGCTTCAACCCAGTCCATTTATCTATCCCATTTATGCTATTAGACCAAAACCCTAATAGAGCAAAACCTTATAAATAGGGTGCGAAGAAGAGGTTTGGGAAAGCTTCAGCTTTAAGGGTTCTATTTCTACTGTGTTTTTCTCCTTTCGCTCATCTCTTTCTCTGTGGTGTATTCTAACCTAAACTGCTACTCAGCCTGTATAGCTCTATATTTTGATTGTTCAATTGGTCAATGATGAAGAGTGCTTATTTCTGACACCTCTTGTATGAGAAGAACTTTATTGGTTCTTCTTTGAGCACAGTTAGCAACTCTCTGAGCCCTTACCAATCTCATCTTAATCTGGAAAGAATCATCGTTTTAGGTTTTCGTTTGTCTTTTTCAATTTTTTTTAATGCTCTCTAACTGAATCATGTACCCTACCCAGCTTCGCTGATTTCTGTTTTCGTTTTTGTGTGGTTCCATTAGGTTAGTGTTCGATGTTTTAAGAAACCGTTTCTGCATTGGCATTCCCTCTTATCTCATGTTGCCATATTGAAAGATTTAATCGTTAATCACCGTTTTGAGTGGAAGCAAGTTCTATGAAGCCGAGTATTTGCAGAAATGAAATTTTTCTCTAGGTTTCAACTTTATTTGCGAACAAATGAGATCATGAGAACAGGAAAAGTATAGGAACCGAATAAAATTTGTAATACCTATTCCTAGTAGTAGATCTGAAAATCCCCCAAAAAGCCTCTGTTTTTTATCATAGGCAAAGGCGCGTGGGGATACGGGCGGGCTTGCACTTTTTTAAAACCCTATAATTTGATTCAGATCGGAACGGAATCGGACTGATTCGGAGATGAGAGAAATTGGCCTAATGGCCTCAATTGCCTTAACCCTAGATTTTGAACTAGGATAGCCATATTGGCTGGAATTCGGTTTAGGCATATCCAAATTGTCCTAACCCTAGATTTACCCTATATTTTGAACAAGGATAGGCAGCTTAGCTGGAATTTGGATCAGGCATATCCAAAGAAACTGGTGTCGGTTCTCAACTTCTTTGTGAAAGAACATAATCGATCTAGCCAGAAGCAAGCAAGTTACCCAGAATTTATCATATTCTGGGTATGGATGAAGGTCAGAAAGCCATATTTGGAAACAATTTTTAAGCACTAGGATTAGGAATGGAATTGCGAAAAGCAACCTGATTCCCATGGTTAATGAGCAGTTAATGGGAACAGGATGATCGTAGATCACTAATGCAATGGTGCTGGTTGACATTAAGGATGGAAAAAGAAAACCCTAAAATCGATGGATCGGAACATCCCTAATCAGGAGTTGTCATTGTCGATTCCAATATGAATTAGCCAGTTGGACCAATCCAATTCCAGTTTTTGAAACAGTGATTGACATCTCTCACAAATTATCTGCCAATTGGAGATGGGTCTGTTAAATGATAATATTTTGATTATATTTATTAAATTCAAATAAAGATTACCTTATCATTGAGTCTAATCTAATGTCAAACTCAACCTCATTTGAGCTAAGGCTGCGTTTGGTAGTCATTGAGAAAAAAAAGCGTTTTTCTCTCTCTCACCCTAAGGGGATGGTGTTCAAATAGTCAAATATCATTTTCTGGGCTTGAGGTGTGCAATTTTCAAATAATCAATTATCACTTTTCTAGGCTTAAAGGCTTGCAAGCAAGGTCATCAATATCAGAATAGGGGTTTGAATCAGTCCCCAAAAACCCTACAGTCCGTCAGATCTGAAAATAAAGCAATCCAATGACCAAAACCCTAGAATTGGGATCGGTCATGGCTGATTCTGATTGGAATGAACCTATTCAACCAACCAATCCGATCCCTTGATAGCGCTTGCAGGCCTGTTATCTCTATCATTTCAGTTTGTTGGCCAGGGCCAAATATTGAAGCCTGGTATGAAATAGCTTGGGCTTGGTTTTCTCCATAATGAATCAGTATTTTCAAATGAGTCAATCTAGAAAAGGCCAGTACCAAAAGTCATAGTGAAAACACAAATTCCCTATCACAACTTTCTAAAGACAACAAATGAAAGGGGATTACAACAAAGAAAACAATGATTAAAAATTTCACTGATATAAAATGAAAATAAATGAGTCACATAAATAATATAATGACATAAATCACTCTGAGCAGTCGCTCCCCCTCCACCAAAAAAGACCTGGAGAAAAACATCCTTGTACTAATAAGGTCAGGTGAGCTGAGTTACAGCACTTGGTTGTTGTGACCATCCAACATGTTGAGATGAAGATTGTGGTTCCAGAATTCTAGCTACTGAAAATTTTTTTCTTGCTCCCAAGGAACCTCCAGAATCAAACACAGCTGGATGTAAAGTACCCTTGAGCTGTAGCATCTTTAAAGCAGTATCTATGGCCAAGGTACATTCGAAGAAGAATCTACACTAACCAAAGAATTCACCTTCTGTTATACATGTGGATTCATTTGTTGAATTGGGCTTTGTTGGAACTATGCTCACTAACCATTTGGTTGGTTTATTATGGCCTGCCTTTGCCAACAATGGAGAACTCAGTTGAACCATTCTGACTCCATGAACTTTGGGTTTTGAGTGGTACCTCTCTAGAGTTGTTCTCCCCACTGTATATGCTGTAATCAGAGCTATCATCACTACTACCAAACGCCATCCTTCGGAATCTCTGAAGGTCGGCATTCTGGCCAGACTCAAAAATTGTGCTCTGACCATATTTCACACCATTGGAGAGATCTGTCATCTCACCCTCGGTGTCCAATGCTCTCACAACCTGAAAGAGGGAAACAAATTGAGGATTATTTCGACCAATACCCGCAGCCAAATTTCCTAAAGGGCAAAAGAAAAGCAAAACGTAGAAGGAACAGTTATTGAATGGAAGGCCGAGTTACTCTTTTGATTTTGTTTAGAAATTCAGCATCTATTTATTCAAACTTTTCTTATTTACTGCTGAAAAAAAATATACTTGACATCGAGTATCACATAATCTCACATATTTTTATTCACTTTTCAAATACTGAATTCCAGGGAAGAAAAATAGCAAAATTTTAAAAATAGTGGTTTTTTAATCACCTGCGACATGCGGGGTCTCTTTTGAGCAGAATGGCGAACACAAGCAGCAGCTGTCTCAATCAGTCTAAACATCTCACTCTCCACATATCTCTTTTCAAGCCTTGGATCTGCTATTTCTTCCAAATCTCCAGTCTCAAGGGCATGGTTCAAGAGTGGCCTCGCCTGCCAAAATCAGTATTATAAATATCCAAAGGAAGCAAAGTAGAACTGTAAGGAGACATACATCCAATAGTTCAAAAATTCAAAATCAGGTGGGTGATGAATGACGATTAATTGATTATTTTTCTGCAATTAATACAGACACAGACAGATGAAAGGTATTGCTCAGTAGGAAACTTAGCACATAATGAAAATTCTGAAGGGGAATAGTTGAGGTATCTATAACCCAAGGGTAGCCAAGTTGGCAAGGGACCTTCGTCTTAGGAAGCTTGTGGTTCTGAGTTTGACTCCTCTTACCTCCTTGGGCCACTCACATGGGGGTGTTTAGTGCTCTTCACTGCTTTCAATGAAAGTTGAATGGTTCTCATTCAACCCCGGTATGACCCGGTCAATGCGGTTGTGAAGTTAGTATGGACCCGTAGGACTAGTCAGGCCAAAGGCTTTGATACCCGTCGTAAGCAAAATAAAAATAAAAAATGGGTATATTAGTTTCAACAATCAAAGATTTGGCATAAAAAAATTGAGCCATGTTTCTACCTGGATCTCCTGGCTGTAAAATGGAACCTTTCAGAAGAAAAAAATTATTGGCTCAAGTATATGAATAAGACTTGAATAACCAAAGCTCATATTTCTTGGAATGAAACATGATAGGTGCATCTACTTTTACGTACAAAACATTATAGACATACACATTACAACTATACGGGGGGGGGAATAAAAAGTTATTTTCCAAATACTCATGGAACATTGATCAAAACATTCATGGCCTCCAGATGTTTGGCATGGGAATCCATTTCAAGCTACTTATTGCTTCAGTTTCAGTCTAGGGAAAAAAGACATGAATAACCAGACCTAATTGCACTGGGTAGAACATAACATTCAGAGCTATATTTTCAGACAAAAAATTAATTTGAGATTTTTTTATTTAAATATATGGGAATGCACCAGAGTAATCATTTGCATTTGTAATATTAGCATAAGATGATAGCAACAATAGTTGAGTTTTATTTTCCTTCTACCAAATAGTTATGCCAAAAGGGTGTGAAGTGATCAAAATTCAAAACTACCAGCTTCCTCATCATAGTTTTTAAAAACAAGACTAAAGCAAAACCACATGCTTGCAATTTCTGGTTTCCCAGCTAGATTCCCTTTTTCACTGGGAACCAGCTTCTTTTTTTTTTTTTTTTTGGGGTGGGGGTGGGGGGGGGGGGGGGTGGGAGTGGTTGGGGGTTGGAAAATATCCATTGTGAGCATTGGACATTAGGTCCTCTACTCCTCTTTAAGGAATGGCTTCTCACAATCTGTGTTAGTCTAACCCAGAATAAGACAAATTCTGCTAGATGTATTCCAAATCCTATTGTACGGTTAGTAAGAGTTACACGGTGTCTTGATTCTTGCTAAGTAATTCAAGATTTTGAGCATGTGTGTTTGTGTGACCACTTGCATTTGCCATACCCATTCAACTAAACTTTCTTCCCCCAAAGGCTGAGTTGGGTCAACAGATTTACGCCCCGTCACAATCTCTAGAAGCACAACTCCAAATGAGAACACATCAGATCTATCGGTCAGTTTGCCACTTGATGCATACTCTGGTGCCATGTACCTGAAAGACATTTTTTCGGGATTAAGTCTGCCTGAAAGCCAATTTGAACATCGGAACAACCCACCAACCTCATGTATCTGTTTAAGCATTATTCAGGACCAGCAAGAAGAGGAAAATAATAAAGTTAAGTATGTGTGTGTGTGTGTGTAAGCAGAATTACCACCAATAAAAGGAATTCCAGAGAGCATGATCTGTCATTTGATAGGTCTCACCTTGGAGATCTTCCTAGTTCATAATCAACCTTTCTCGATTATCGCAAGCAACTGATCTGTGGATTCTTTTGAAGGCAGTTCAGCTGATATGCTCACTGCCCAAAAGAATGACATACATTGATTGCTGCAACCATTTGAAGGGTTTGGTACTTTGATCTATTAGAACTCCAGGCAAGATCTATTTTAAGGGTAGGTCTTTTATCCCTCTGCATGTGTGTCGTATGTCTCAGTATTCCATATGCTTATGCTAGTTACCATTCATAAGATTCAGAATGTAACTTTACCATTAAAAAGTAATTTTAAGAAAATTAAAAAAATCATCTGTAACCTACCCAAATGTCCCCATAACACGAGTTGATACATGGGTGTTTGTATCATTTGTTAATTTCGCAAGCCCAAAATCAGCAACCTGCATTTTCAATGGTTTCAGCTCAAATCTATAAAGTGAATAAGACACATCAACATGTTACAAATATATTAAAAAAAAGGCCCAGAAAAATATGCATGCCTGTGCTTCAAAGGCATCATCCAACAGTATGTTTGCTGATTTGATGTCCCTGTGGATGATTTTTGGATGACCTACGTAAAGATAGGACAAGCAGAACAAGTAATCAGCATAGCAGGTTGTGTTAATATCTAGATATGGTTAACTGACTAAATATATTCACATATCATCGTCAGCTCTGGCCATTGGAAGCTCAACATAGAGCCCAGGAGACTCAAGTCACTCAATATAAAGAAACATAGATAGAGTTGGATATACTTGATCAATCCATCCCCCCTCCCCCAACAAAAAGCTTATTTCAGTCACCTTAATTATGAGAATCTTAATCTCAAGTAAATTCATTTTTATATCGTCTGGCAGGTTGAACTTTATGATAATTGATGAGTTGAACTCAGGGCCTCAAAAATCAGATCACAATCAATAAAATCGGATGATTTTGCTCGGAATCAATCGACACTGATCCCGATTAACCTCGATTCTTTGCTTACTGAGTCAGGCCGAGTATGTCCAAGTCTGGCCAATTCCAGAAAGATTCGAACCGGAATCGGTGGAGACCAATCCCATACTCTATACCAAGGTTTCAAACCTTGGTTGAATGAGAGATAGTTCCTGATTGAAACCCCAAATTGATGATTTGTTAGGCCATATCTGAACTATGAGGGTGTGACTGAATGAACTAGCTAAATAGCATACGCAATTTTATATAAATGGGAGAGGCTCCCTGAAAGGCAGTGTGGCTCCTGCACCACTGTAGGGGGGGGGGCAATGGGAGCACACATGGAAGTATCAACATGTTTGGGATTTCTGCCTTTCATGAGAGGTGGGCAGTCATTTCACCGCCTCTGTTTCTGGGCCCAGGGGCCACGCTGCCTTTCAAACTTCTTTTTCCCTAAAATTATATAGAAGATGAAAATAAAGTAATATACTTTTTCTTTTTAGTAATATACATTTTCATAACACCTTGAGAATGAAGTGTACAGAGCACATTCCTCATGTTCTTATGATATGAAAATATAGAGTATCCTTGTTAAATAGAAATAAGTACTATAACAAATGAGGTGACTGGTGGCAATGGGGTCACTCACAGTCTTCATGAAGATAAGCCAACCCTCGAGCAGAACCAAGTGCAATTTTAACTCTTTTGGACCATTCCATCACAGGCAGTCCTTTTCCTGTAAAGCATGCATTGATGTCAAATTCATCAGAACAAATAGTATAACACCGTATATATCAGGTAAGGCAAATTAGATTTTATTTTCAGTATTAATCAAGAGTTACCATGCAAATGGTGTTCAAGAGTCTTGTTTGCAACAAATTCATAAACAAGCAATCTATGATGATCAGCAATGCAATAGCCCACCAAAGAGACTAAATGCCGATGGTGAACACGGCTAATGATCTCAACTTCAGCTTGGAATTCCCTCTCTCCCTGTCCGCTACCAGCCTTGAGCTGTTTCACTGCCACTATTCTCCCATCTGGAAGCCAACCCTTGTAAACACATCCAAACCCACCCTCACCCAGAATGTTTTGCCGAGAAAACCCATTAGTTATTTCCATTAGCTCTTCATAGCTGAACCATGATTGGGTACCCATGACATTCGCATCTGGAGCCTGAGGACTATATCCTTTGTGGCTTCCATAACTATGTCCAAGTGCAGAAGGAGAGGTTGGGAAATTTCCACCTGTTTGTCCAGAAGCCCCCCCTGTATATTGGTAGGAGTGATAATAATACCCATCTACAACAAAAATACATGAAATTTAGGCCATCAAAATACTGAATTGTAGGGGGTTGGAGGTTGGAGGTTGGAGGTTGGCAGTTGTTGGGGTGGGGAGTGGGAGGTGGGGAAGAACTTAAGTTGGCCAGCTTTTTACCTGGTTGTCCGGAGTAGTTGCTTGGTGTAGATTTATACTGGGCTGAAAAAGCAACTTCTTGTTTCTTTTTCCTCCTCCTTACCACAAAGAAGAAGGCAACGAAGGCAACAATCATCACCCCTGCAACTGTAATTCCAATAGCAGGACCATGTCCAGAAGTAGTGCTACTTGATTTCGACGAAGTGGTAGATTGGGAAAGGGTGGAGGATGATGGAGGGGATAGACTTGGGACACGATTTGGAGTTTGCAGAGCTGGAGGAGTTGATGTAGATGGAGGGACATTTGGGGGAGTAGGATTTTGGGTTGAAGATTGATATGGTGATCCAGGTGCTTGAGGAGATGGGACCGCGTTGGGTGGGCTTTGAGCTGAAGGAGGGGAGGTTGTTTGTGCTGGTGGTGATCCTGAGTTTCCTGTAACTGGCGGAGGAGGGACATTAGGAGCAGATGGAGTTGGTACGGATCCAGCAGGAGGAGTATTAGGCGGAGGAGGAGAAAATACAGGTGAACTAGGAGTGCTGGTTGGTGGAGGGGAGTAATTTGGGGAAGCTGGAGGAGGATGAGAAGCAGAAGATTTTGATGCTGGAGGAGGTGGCACTTGTGGGGGAGGATTTGAAGATGGAGGTGGAGACTTTGACGAGCCTGAACCTGATGGGGGTGGCAGGTTTGAACTCACTGCCGGTGTTGGTGGTGGAGAACTAGAACCCGATGATTGCGAAGGTGGTGGTGAAGGAGGGGAACCGGATGGTGGGGTAGATGTCGGAGGCGGCGAGTAAGATGGAGGGGTGGCTTTTGAAGTGGGTGGGGGAGAATTCTGCACCTGTGTGGGTGGTGGTGACCCCTGAGGCGGAGCAGGAGAAGCTGTAGGAGAAGATTGAGCACCTGTTGGGGGAGATGTTTGACTGGGAGGAGAAGGAGGAGATTGAGGTGCGGAACCCGGTGATGGTGCCGAGTTCGACATTCTCTTTCGCTTTTGATTTTCCTCTTTTTTAAAATTTTCCCCTCCCTTCTAACATCTCTCTGAATCTTTCCTCCCTTCTTAGTTCTTAATCTCCATATAGGTATTATACAGAACGAACCAAGAAACCCTAGGAAACAATAATTGCCACTAACGATTGAAGGAATAATTCAAATGAGAATCAAAAGGAAGAACCTGGTCCGAGAAGAAATAGCTACAATGCCATAATCTTCATCCACATTGTCATCATCATCAGCGAAAGCTCCTTCTTTTCCCCTTGAATATTCAGAAACTCCGCCAGAAATTCCAAAACAATCCAAAAACCTCTCCAGAAAAAAAATTTCCGTTACCTTCTGCAGACCTGCCGGAACCTACAGATCTACCTCTTACCCTCACTGTTAACAACCCCTCAAACTCTTTTCTATTCTCCTTTTCTAAATCTAGCTAATGACGATCGGAAACCCCAACCGCTGCTCATGTTTTTTTTAAATTCTTCCATCCTCATTTCTCGGTTTACCGCCCAAAGCAACCAGGATTTTGTTGAAGTCTTTAAATCTCAAAGACTTCCACCGTTTGACATATCAAAGTCTTTCCGATGCATCCACGTAATCATCGTATTAACACGTCGGAGAATCTGACGGTCTGAGTTAAACAACGTAATGTGCGCACCTGGCGTCCGTTATAATTTCGCGCACTTTTTTTTGTTTCAGTTGGTGAGGACAAGAAACCTAACTAACCTTTAAATATTTGAACCGTTGAGAGCTGCACGTTCCTTTGACTAATTTAACCCTAATAGTTTCAGCAACAAAGTTAAATATGGAGAAAATTCGGGAATTTCATTAGTGACAATACCGTCCGTTCGTTCAATTTTGGTGGGCCACATTAAAGATCATTCTTGCACGATTTTGATAAAAATTGATTATTATCCTACGGTCAATATTGGAATAAAATTTTTTTTTTTTTTTTTGAATTATTATTGGTGGTGTAGCGGTTAATGCAAAAGAAAATAGGGAATTAGGGAAGGCAGGCCAAACGTGGGAAGCACATTTTATATTAGGTAAAGAATAACAAAATCATAATTCATCCATTGTATCCGCAGATGCAAGCTTGCATCCTAGCACGTAAAAGATGAACTGGTCAACCTAAATCAAATCCAATCCAGCGAGTTCCAACCCTCTTAATCAAATATTTTAAGATTTGTATACATGAGTTAATTCACAAACAATATTGATCAAGAGCACTCTCACATCTACAATGATACACACAAAAAAATTTCACAATCTTATTTGAACATGTCACATGGGATCTCAGAATAAAAAAATATTGGTGTATAACATCTTGTATTCTGTCACAGTTTAATCAAGGGAGTACTGGTGCAGTGTTTCTTCGCTATATACTTGTAGCGAGGGTTTCTTTCTCTGTAATACAAGTAATACTGAGAGATGTGAAGACAAGTGTTGTAACATATTATCCATTGATAGTGAAACAGAATCTCATCTCACCAAGGACGTAGGCAATCTTGCCGAACTTCGTAAATCTGTGTGCATTGCGTGTTCTTATTTTTTCATTATCTTCTGCACCGATTTAGGGTTGTGTTTCTACAAAAACCATGTAAAACAAGGAATATGGATGTCGATCGGTTGATCCGATCCAGTTTTCAATTGGAAATAGAATTTGTTCTAGTATTAGACTAAGCTGAAACAATTCACAGTCTGAAGTTTGGTTTAGGTCTGGTTTTAATCAAATTATTTTTATTAAGTTTTTATCAGTCTGAAACTAGTTTCATTATGGTTTGATTTCGATTTTACATACAAGTATTAAGAAACAATAATAATTTTTTTTTTCTCCTTTTCCTTTCTTTACTGGTTTCTATGGTTTCTTATTGGTTTGCATTTAGGTTTGGTTCAAATTTCGATTTTAATTAGGTAATTTCATTTGATTTTTGACTTTTCATTCCAAAAAAGGTGCTTAAAAATAAATAGAAGGGCATACAATTTAATTTAGGAAAAATTATATGATTACTCACTTTTGGGTTTTTCTTTACAAAATTACCCATCAAAAGTTTCAGTTAACAAAAATACCAAAAATTAGGTTTCTCTTTACAAAATTACCCACTTAAAGTTTAAGTTAATAAAAATACCCAAAATTGAGTTTGGATTTATAAAACTGCCCACTCAAAGTTTTAGTAATAAAAAAATACATGATTATATGTGGAAGATGAAGAATCATTATTTTGGGTAATTTTGTAAACCCAAATGGGATTTTGGGTATTTTTGTTAACTGAAACTTTGGGTGGGTAGTTTTATAAACCCAAACCTAATTTTGGGTATTTTTGTTATCCAAAAATTTTTTGTGGGTAATTTTGTAAAGGAAAACCCAAAAATGGGTAATCATATAATTTTTCCTTTAATTTATGTCTGATAAGTGGCCAATATAGATCTTCCTTTAAAATATTCAATAATTAGAATTCCCAAACCATCAATCCACACAACACAACTACGTGGGTCACGGAAATACAGCATAATAAATAATATAATAAAACAAATGAATAATACAACCAAGTTAAAAAACGCCACGATTTCAAAATTTTGGAAAGTTTGAGGATATCATATTCTTCGTATTTTTTAAACACAACTCATGTTATGATAAGTACCACACAAATTAACCCTTAAAATGCATTCAACTATATTAGATCTAACATTTATAGGCCTCTTTCATGTATTTTTTATTTTTGGGTAGAAAACCTCTTTTATGTACAAGATCTTACGGTTGATTATACATTAGGTCTTCTTAGCTCAACCCAAGCCCACTCTAGCCTATGATCGGGCTATGATACCATGAGGCTCAACCCTATCAAACTAGGCCCTAATAGACATTGATTGTGCTAAGTATTGACCATGGTGATCTATGTTTTTGTCATTTCAGCTCCATTTGGTTGCAATGAGAATTTAAAGGGAAGGAAAGTGAAATTTGCATACTTGAAAAATAAATGTTTATAATCATTATTCCATACGATTATATAAACAACTTAATTTTTTAACTATATTTAGTAATGATATATTTTACATATTATAGCAAAGGGTTTTGATGAAAGTAAAATGAAATTTTATAACCAAATATGGAACGACTTGAAGTTAATGTTAAAGTCATATGGGTAATGATTACATATATTTATTTTTTAATATGAAAATTTCACTTTCCTTCCCTCTAATTCCCCTTACAACCAAACATAGTCTTCAGGAATAGGCAAGGTCAGGACAGTCCTCGATTGTATATATGATGTCTTTATGTATGATTGTATATAATATATATTTATGAAGAAAACAAACACTAGCTGGTCGCATTGCTCAATACAACTATGCCCCTCTCACATGATACTATGACATGACGTCCCTTACCCATGGGCAGATGGAAATCTATGCATACTCTCCCATTGACCATACTACCAGCTACCGTTCTTCATCTTAATATTTATTATATATACAAGGCGAAGCTAGGCCAGGTTCAATCCCGAAGCCATAACCCAGGTCTGACCTGGCCCTACATTAGGCTTAGAAATCTCAACCCTAGCCCATCCTGGCTTAGGGCGGGCTCGAGCTCGGCGGGCTCGTTTTGGTGTTGATACCCATCAACGGTCAACGGATTTGTTTATAGGGTCGAAACCCTTATTTTGCTCAGCTCGAGAATTTTCTCACTTGAAGCCTAAACAAGCGCTAGGACTTTTATTACGCTCTCGGCTCTCCATGTCTGGGGGTCATCTTTCCGGTGCTCGTTTTCCAGTGCCCCATAAGCAGCTCTCTTTAGATATCAAGGTAACGTCCTTCTCTCACTTTGCTACCCTTCGATGCTTCTAATTTCTACCCGCCGAAGTATTTACACGAATTATATGCTTTGTTCTTTTAGAAAGTAGAACAAGTTTTGTGGAACTCTCTTGTAACTAGTAACCATCTCTCCCTATATCGTAAGCCTAGATTGAAGTCAAAAGAGAAATATGTGGGAACCTCTAGCTTTCTGGTACGATGATTTGGAGCTTCCACGCGTTAGATGTGTGGAACGCGACAAAATCCCCTATGCCCACCACTCGTTTGTTATAATGCTCAGCCTCTTACTCTTAACGTTTTGCCACCATTTTTTTTGGGATGTTATGTTCGTTTGAATTTGGTGTTCATACCCTCTAACCGACAATCTTAAATCACTTAAAAATTGAAGGAATGTACATAGTCAAGCCATTTGAACCCTCACCCAATTCATAATTTTATTAGTAATTTAAACCCAATTAGATTAAGAATAATTTTTAATATTTACTAAGATGGTTTTAGTTGATCAATGTACATTTTTCAGTTTTCATCTTATTGGGAGGGATTCAAAAGAATTTAAGAAAAAAAAATTCAATGTGTGTATGTGCTTTTATGTACATTACTTGATAGGGTGTAGAAATCGTGGGGAAGTGATAACTACAATAATAGGGGAAAAGAACAAAAAATATAGAAAATGTAGTAGCAGAATTTGGGAATTAAAGAAGACGAATTAGAGAGAGGGAAACCCGATAGAGGAGAGGGGGGGGGGAAAGAAGAAGAAGATTCGGAATCCTTTTTTGTATTCCATCATTCAACTGTGCTCAACGAGGCTGGAGTAGCCTTTTAAACAAAAACAGAACAAAAGGAGAGAGTTACAACCGTTGGGGGGGATGTCTACACACTTGCTGTGTGGGTGGCTATTCTAAAATGAAAACTGAATTACATGCAATAAAAAGAAACTGCTCCTGTAAGATAAACTCAAATAAAACTAACTACAATGCAATAACTGAAATAAAAACTAAATGCAGGGCTGGTAACGCTTGGGCTGGTAACGCTTGGGCTTGGGCTTGGGCTTGGGCCTGGGATGGTATCTCTTAGTATCAGATTGAACCTGGGCTAGGGCTAGTAGGAGCAGCCCCCAAATGTCCTGCATCATTACTGCCATCAGGTGTCTTATTTACTAAATGTTGTGTTTAAGCGTCTGCATGACACAGATGGAACATGTTTTGTTGAAAATGCTTGGACTACCTATCTTGGTGCCATACTGCCTTTATCATAAAATAACCACACAAGTTGATTTGGAGACATTTCCCGTTTTGTCCAAGGCCTCTTCGAAACTGTAAATGTAATAAGAGTTGTCCAACTACCATTTTCTTCTAGGGGATGACTCTTCCAAATATTTAGTATGCAAAATCTACTTAGGATGCTTGAATCTGCTTTGCAGGGAAACAATACGGATGTGGTAATATGCAGCTACGATGATCATTTTCTTGTGAGTTTTAACTTCCCACATATTTGGATTAGACCTATTGATGATATTTGTGGGTCATTTTTTAATATTTTAGAGCAATTTCTAGGTTATGGTAACACAGATAGGAACTATGGGAACAATACTGCATGCCAGGTCTGTATATTTTTTCCAAATCGAACATTTATTTTTGGCTTTAGTTTGATTTACTATGAATTGGAATAGGAATTCAAAATTTAATTTGTGTAGTCTGATATTCTATATTTTTAGCATTATAATTTTTACCGCTTTAAGTAATAAAATTAGTAATCCCAAGGATAATGGAGTTAAAGGCTGGGGTTGTCATACCTAAAATACTTCCAGTTAATGATTGACGGGATCTGCAAATAAAATGATTGCAAATCTATCAGATGACAATGCTCAAATCTCCTAAGATAATCCAATATCCTTACCATTGTGTACTTCACCTCTGGGTGCATCTTCTTCAGTGAAAAAAAAGAATATAGGCAAGCAATAAAAACATAAATACTGTTTCCAAAGCAGTTAGACTAGGGTATGTGATTTCTAGGAGTGAGTGAAACAAGGAGATCGTCTCCTTGTGTTTGTGCAATTTTTGCCGTCGAGTTCGCTGCAAGGGTTCCCTGTTGCTTGGTAGCTGAAGTGTTAAGTTCCCTAGGAGGCACTGTGCTTGTGGTGTTCAAGGTAATTGTTCTCCTTTTCCATGTGATTGATATTTGAATACCCTATGCCTTCGTGAGGCATGATTATAGAGTTAATGCTATTAGAGAACTAAATTTATTTTTCCATTGTGTTTCCTAGTGAACTCTTTTACTTACACCTCCTGTTTCCACCCTAACAGCTACTAAATGGTCAGCTAAAATTCAAATGGATTGAATATTTTAACTCCTGAAAATACAGATTGAACAAAATCAAACATATATTGTTTAGAAATGCTTAAAATGTCCAGAAAAGATTAAATGTATGGACATTCGATTGAGTGCAGGAAAATGTAAGGGAAGAAGAATTTGAGTGATTTACTTATTATAAGTAACAACAGTTTAATTTCTTCAGCCAGTTTGAGGTCAATTGGAGGGGCCTAGTCCTGATTTGTCAGGTGAAGTATTCCAATATGCCTGTGTTCCATGTTTGGGGTTTTTATAACATGCTTTGTTTCAATGAGGTGAAGATTGCTCAAGCTTCATTTTGAAAATCCTCTATCCATGCGGAAGATTATACTCATTCTGTTTTTCCCCCTCCCCCGCCCCCCGGTGTCTATCAGGAAGGAGGAAGGGGTATCAATCCATCCAACCTTCAGTGTATCTGTAATTTTTGGAAAGCGAGATGAGGTAACAAACCCTTTTGTTAGCCAGCATTTTTTTAGAGCAGGAGATATCTGACATCTATTAAACCACAATATGCAGCCAATGCTAGAGGCATGTGCACACCAGCTGATTGAAAATATAAGGTATGTTCTGATATCAAGCTGAGTTGATAAATCTAGAGTTCTTGGTCGCTTAGGTCAACTTATAAATTCTTAACAGCCTAAAAGAGATTGCGGGCCTCTTTTTTTTTTTTTTTTAAACAATTAATGTTTAAGAAAGTGCTTATAAAAGGATACTCCATCTTGCACACACAGGCAGTAGCAAAACCTGGCACTTCACCGTTTTAAAAAAATAAAAAATAAAAAATATCCTGACATTTTAACATGTTCTCTATGTGCAGTAGCTCTGGTTCTTCCAAGCCATTGGTCTTATCTCTTGGCCTTAAAGATCACTCTGTGGTACGATCAAAAGCAAACATTAAAAGTTATTTTCAAACTTGAACAGCATAATGAATATTCTGAAGGATGACTATGCTTTCATGCAGGAGACACTGAAGGGCATTGTTTCTGCTGTTACTGAGAGTCGCCTTTGGTAACTTAATAAAACCATAGTCTTGAGGTATCTGGTTGGATCTTCTTCATGAATTACCATTCAAATCTTTACTTTTTCTTTGTTGATTTACTATAATAGATGTGTAAGTGACAGTTTTGTGTATAGCATGCTTTCTGACATCATCATCATTGTCCTCTAGGTCTTTCTATGAGAAGCCATTGATTCCATGTTGTTTCCTTTATCACTCTGGTGATTCTATATCCTTCCTTGAATGAAATCTTCAAGCTTCTAACCAGCAATGTCAATCATATAGTGAAGCCCCCCTACCCTACCCCAAAAGATAACCCAAAAGTTAAAGGAATAGCTGATTAGATCATATATACAATGACAACATAGGCTTTTAAAGGTGAAGCCTAAGCATCGATGAACTGTGTTTTGATCCATTGTATTTTGAACTGCTTGGTATTATGAACTGTATTTTGATCCATTGTATGCCTAAGCATCGATGAATTTGGTGTTTTGATTTGCATATTTCTATGATAATGGCTTTGAGTTTGAGGCATTTATTGTCATTTTGTAAGAAAATTTTGATTTTAATTTACCTAAAAAAACTCATATGACATGAATTTAACAGGAATCCAATATGACCAATCAACCTAAAATCAATATTATATTGGCGTGATGTGTCATGGGTTGATGCATAGGTGACCCTTTAATAATCAGGTAGTGTTAGGGTTGGAATACTTTATAAAAGTTGAGTAAATTCCAACACAACCAATTGCCACCCTTATCAAGGGTGTTTTGTCATTCTAAATCATTATTTCTCTCCCTTTTTTTTTTTTAGATGGGTATACCATAGGAGGGAGGGGGAAGGGGAAGGTAACAAGTTAACAGCTAAGAGTTTCAAACTCAAGACCTCCTTGAGTATGGCTTAGTGTATTACAACCTCATCAACTATGCATAAATTATTACTTTTTTTCCCAAGAGTAATTCTTTTTCAATTTTCCTGCATTACTTAGTGGACAAGGCAAAAAGTGTATGATATTAATTGTGGAAAAATTATAGCCAGAATATTTCAGTGCATCACAAAATTTTGATGGAAAGTTGACATTCTTCTTTCTTAAATTTGTGAAAATGAAATTAGAACCAATGGGGTTGGTACTTGGTAGCCTAGTGGTGAAAATGTCCTCAATCCATCACTGTTCGAGTCGGCTGATTGAGAGATTGAAGTGGATTTCATGTGTGGATCAGACTCTATACTAGAGTGATTTTCATACGAGGACCTGAACTGGACTTGTATGATTGCAGGATCAGCTACCTAGGGGATCTATAGAATTTAGGAATTGGAATGATAATTGTCCGGGTCATCGGAACCCCTCAAAACATGGTGAAACAGGTCTAGGGACCACCTTTGGAATTTGGACTAATCTGGCCGAAATTGGCTTCTTATGCCCTAAATCCATGGGTCGATCTCCCAACTGCATTCCACTACATGGTATATTTCTTTTCGTTAACTTTATAAGGAAAATTTTATTCCATGAGGCACCAATCACATTCATGGCTTGATCTTCCCAACTGCATTGCATTCTCTCTACATTACTTTTTTTCAAGGGACTTTTTATTCCATGAGGTCCAATCCATTTATACAAACCCACGGATGAAGAAACTTATCTCTTCAAGGGTCTTCCACCCCTTTTATAGCTTTTCAATTATGTCCAAATTCTTTTTCTCTTTTTCTTTTTGTTTGGCAATAATTTGTCATAGTATATCCAATGAAGAAAAGTATCACTAGAAAGACATGCATTATTTATGCTCCAACATACTTGAGCAATAAGAAAAGATAATAATTCTAAACCCCCCCCCCCCCCCCCCCCCAAACCCTCAACAAAAAATAAGTCTTTTCTAGAATTCAACTTTTTACTTCCTTTAGAGTTAGTTTTTCATTTTGCATCGTTTGGTGATCAGAAAGATGTAGAAAAAGGGGATTCCATATTCATATATTTCCCCTTTTAATCTTTTATGCGTGTGTCGGATATAGGATTTTAGAAAAGAGACCATCTAAATGACGCTTGTATAGATGTATTAGAATTTAACACCTTTTTTAATTTAATTACTCTTTGTTTATTCCCTAAGGTTCTTTAACTAAAGGGTATAAAAAAGTTTTCAAAAGATAATTTGAAAATTACTTAAAAATATATAACTGCTTGACACCTTCTTCTTTTGCCACATGAATTGCGATTTGCCAATTGTGGAAATTTTGAACCATTGAATGGGAAGAGTGAACTATGAATAGTTGTTGTGAAAATTTTGGGTTTCTAACGTCTTTTTCATTGCATTCTCTATGGTCTAAAATTGCTCAAAAAATTTTTTTTTTGTTTACTACTTTTCTATAATTTTTTTTCTTTTTCTAAGGGAAGATCTTGTTAATTTGTAACCAAGTTAATTAGTGAGGAAAAAAATGTCGTAACTTTATTTATTTACCCTTTTATTATGACATATTTTTCCCCCAATGAAGGTAAATCTTGTCGTTTCACATAAATAATGCATTCTATAACTTACAACTTTTTGAGAATTCATTTTTACCCTTGCATTAATACAACATTAAATTAGTTTTCGGAATAAAACAAGGGGTACTAAAAGAAGTTTTTAACTTCGTAATTCATCACTTTGGTGGCAAGAAGTTGCACCCATATTCTAGGAAGTAGTAAAGTTAGGTTAAATTTAAACTTAGCACATAAGTAAAGTAATATAACATGTACTTGTCACTAAATTTGGGTTCCACCGAACCAACTTTTGCTATATCTTGTTAAGGCATGAGCCCTCCCTTCTATTTTAGGCCAATGGGCGCAACTCTAGCACGGCCTTATCTTCCATGTGGCAAGTATGTGGGGTCAAAATTTTAGTAAGAAGCAAAATCTTACCTTTTCTAGTTTATATGTGCCATACATGGCAAGTAATATGATTGAATAATGTCACAAATTAAACTCATAAATAATAAATGGAATCGTCATCCCATTTGTATCAATATCATATCAGTCAAAACGTATTCATATTGCGGAAGTCCAAATATTAATAGAACCAAAAAGTGATTATTTTTAGGGTAGTTATCCATGTAACAAAGGAATATGACAGTTCCAAAAATCACAAGAGAAATCTGAAACCTCTATTTTTATGATCTTATTTATTTATTTACTTAATGTTTATCTCAATTGTTTTTAATCTCACTATGAGTTGGAGAGTGAATGGTATTGTCTAGAGTACTAATACGCATGCATGGATATACATGAGATGTGTATCAATACAATGGGGATATCTAATTGAATTAGACATGGACCGTGGCTAATCTAAACCACGGCTTCTATATCTAGTGGCAATTTGTGAAGTTTGAAAAAATAATAAACCTTTGTGACAATAATACCTCATTTTTTTTTTCTTCAAATAAAAAGTGATTTTTTGAACTAGAAACAGATCAATACTGAGTGATTTATATCGATATTAGCATCGATTGAGATCAATACATGTACGGACACCATTAAGGCATTAACTACAACCATGATCGAGAGATTCCATGTAACATAATCTCCTACATATCGCATCATTTTTGCAGATTTTTGGTAAGAATTTTTTGCTTTTTAATTTGTTTAATCTAAAATTTGATAGTCTTAAGCAGTCAAACATAGAAGTGCTTTAGAGTTACGATGGTCATATTAAACTGAAGCCCATTAATTAAACTAAACTGGTCCATCCAAATTGGATGGTGACCAAATCGCTACAAAAAAAAGAAGCCTTTGTGACTCATATTGTATCGGATTGGATCGGTAGATATCGGTTTATTTTACCCTTGTTTTTTTTTAAAGGTAATTTTTTTTATATCATTTTATCCCTAAAATGATATGAAACACTGATTTGGATCGATCAGGAATCGGGGATCAGTCTTAACTGATACTAATCAGATATGACCGATACAACGTATACCAGACAGATACTTGAAACCATGTTTGTGAGGATGACCCTCTCTCCTCTACATTTCATCATTTATTGGTGATTCCATATAAGTGGGACTTTCCCAATTTAGAAACTTTATCTGCAACAGGACAACCCATCTTCAAAATAAAGCCTTACCAAAAAAAATCTTTTAATAAAGCGATACCTGATGAACCACGTTGTCACAGTGAATGGATTAGGTTTATGTACGAGAATGTTTTTGTACATTCCTGATCCGTGGATATAGAATCTATTGAATGAAGAGAAAAAAATGATTCTATATTCACAGACCAAGACTGTTATCATACATTTTCATACGTGAAACCTGATCCGCTCTCGCTGTGATATCCCTAGTTATAACTAGGTTTTTGTAGTTTAGAGTCTTTTAGACATTGCCGACTCAAAGAAATAAATAAATAAAGGGTCCCACACTTATATCAAGTGGGCTTCCTTGACAATGAGTCTCGCGTCCTCAATAAAGGAGTGGACCATATGGGTATGCCTGCCTAGGAGTAACCCTTATATGGGCATGGGATAAGGATGTTTAATAAAATAAGGGGGAGGGTTCTCAACTAGCCACAGAATAGGGGAAACAACCAATGGGAGTGCAGGATACGATTCGTTAGAAAAGGCAGAAAGGAGAGAAAGAGATCGGATTCTCTTTCAACCCACATCCGTTGGATGATGTGGGATTGCTGTAGAAGATCATGGTTCAGGAGACAATTTGGCCTCGATAAAAGGAAGGTGTTACTACACCCTCGGCATAGTATGAGAAGGTGCATAGATCATTGAGGGGGACTTTTTCTTGGTAAAATGATTTATTTTTTTAAATAGTTAGATCTCAATAAGAGTTGAACACATGACCTCTTAAGGATGATTAAGGATTTAATTTTCAGGTATTGTTATTGATACGATTTCGATTCCAAAGCCAATATCAATTTTAATTGATCAATTTTATCCCACCATATATATATATATATATATTAACGATTTTACTCTTGATCCAATACTTAATACAGCTAATCCAACACCAATAACTAAAACCATGAGGAGGACAAAGAGAGAATGAAAGAGAATATGTGAGGGTTGTAAATGCTAGCAGTGTGGACAACTTTTCACTCAAAATTAAAGAAAACCTTCACCCAAAAAAAGAAAAGAAAAAAAGAGATGAAATAAAACCCTAACAAGGTACCATATTTTCATTAGCAAAAGACGTTCTTCACTAGACTTGATTCAACTGGATTGTGTGCTTAGCTGCTAGGGTCATGTTGTAGAAACGCAACCCTAAAACAATGCAGAAGATAATGGAAAAACAAAACAAACAATGCACACAGATTTTACGAGGTTCGGCAAGGTTGCCTACGTCTCCGGTGAGATGAGATCATGCTTCACTATCAATGGAGAATAGGGTTACAACGCTCTTCTTCACACCTCTCCGTATTGCTTGCATTACAGAGAAAGAAACCCTCGCTACAAATATATAGCGGAAAAACCCTAATCCGGATCAAATTACAATTGCCCTCAAATAAAAAATTCGAGCGGGGGGCTGCGCCCCCCCTACACCCCCTGCTGTGCAGGGGGGCCTCCTGCCCCCCTTGCAACCCCCACGGCCCGCTAACCGGCTAGCGGGACCGCCGTCCTGGCTGTCTAGGTGCTGCACCAGTACTCCCTGGATTAAACTGCGACGGAATACAAGACATCATACACCAACACATGTGTCCCTCGACATTCTCAGATATGATTGCATAGTTTTCGACCCTAGATCTCTCATATGCGAAAGTTTCATACATTTAATACACATTTTTTTATCCATAATGACCGATACTAGCACAATACCATGAATTAGATCCTTGGCTATGATTCTAGTTCTACCTTTCTCTTTTAAGCTTGTTTCTTAAGGGATCAAGAAAGACATTTGTACCATTCTCACAACTCCAATATGTGTGATGCTCATAGGTCACACCTCACAAGGCATCGAATCGCTTACTATTATCAAGCAATGTATATATATATATGCATGGTTCCTACTTAGGAATAAGATTTAGGGAGTCAGATAAAAGAAGTCCCAAGTACTATGCTAGCCTATAATATTCTATCTTTTATCAGTTTCATGGGGTTTGATATCTTCACCCCTAAGACAAGAACCCACAATGCTGAAGAGGTTCTTCCTCATCTCTACTTGCTATACCTGACATTACTAAAGCACCAATTTTCTTATTCTCCATCATTTAAAAAATTTATCTTTTACTTTACCAAAAAAAAAATCTTTTGGAAATATAATAAGAATAATAATTGAAGAACTTTTCCACAATAGTAATTTAATAACAACAAGAAGAATAATAATAATATAAAAATTATGGGAGAGGGTTTATTTTGATGCTCATGTGTAATTTTGCAACAATGGGCATTGCTCCATCAAACTGGGGAAGGAAACGCCACGATGCCTCGTGTAGTTCTTTTGCCAAATTTTATATTAATTCCTTTATGTTTACACTTCACATGATGGAAGAAATCATCTGAATTTGCTACCATTTGGGACTTTAGTTGGTCCTAGAACTTCTAGTGAATGTCCACATTGTTCTAAAGCGATGAGTTCAACTCAATTGTATCTTATTCCATGAGAGAGTGGGGCTTTGCGGAAAGGCTGAATAATAATTCAGGGATAAGATTCTCTTAGCTGCCATGACATGGTAAGTTATAATATTTCTATGTCGACTTTTTACCTCCTCACATGAAATTACATTACCTCCCTCCTCACATGAAATAACATCATCGCCCTATATTGTATGATACCTTTTTGTTGGTGTGTTTTTTTATGCCGCTTGCTTAGTGAACCCTCTTCCAATAATTAATAAGAAGCAATTCACAATTGGAAATGGAAGAAAAATCTACAAATCTCACAAATGGTGAGAAACTCGGTATTGTGGTTAAAAACTTGTTCCATGGAAGAATAATGAGTGAAGGAAATACCATGGGCCAAATAAGGACTGAATTCCTCATTCTTTTGTTAGGCTTTTTAAAACTGTGTGGGTACCGGTCAGCCTCCGGGTCTGGAATGTATTCCTTGACCTCGTCAATCACATAAAGAGAGAACAAATAATATTTAGTTCCCTTATTTCGTAAGATCTAATTCGGTTTTTAGATATTAGGTTTAGATTTCACTTAATGATCCTCAAATTGTAATTATTTATTAACTACAATCTATATTTTTACCATCTTGATCGACTTTATTTTCTTATTAAATAAAGAAGTGCTTATCTAGTACATTTGTTACGCCATGCGTGCACTAACGTTAGCAATTCAGCCATTGGAGAGATAAATAACTTTTGAATTGTCTATTTATCAAAATTGGAGATTAATTCCAAATCGCATGCCTTCCTTCCATCGAAGTTAATTTTTCTTTCTCCTTTTTCAATTCAACCTTGAAATTAATAGAAAGTTAATATGGTAATTCAAAAACAGAAGGTGTAACAAGATTTTTTCTTTATAAAATATGAGGACCAATTACACATTAGGTAGATAAAGAACTTGAATATATGAAAAGAGAATCTCTTCAACCACAGGATCTAATCTTTTGATTCGATCAAATGAAGGGTTTTCAAACATTTGATAACAGATGATAAGTCTATGAGAGTTAATATTCGATCATTCATGATGTAAGGCTACTGACCGATAGGCACCCCGACTAGTACCAATTGACTTGACCCTGACAAAAAAAAAAATGTACATGAATGATTCTTAGGCTTGCGCCTGGTTTGTGCTATAAAAAAGTAACTAAGTTGGCAAGAGATCTTTGCTTAAGAAAACATATGATTTTGAGTTTGACTCATCATATTTTTTTGGGACCATGGACACACAGAGTGTTTAGTATTCTTTACTACTTTTAGCGATAACCCATCATCTCGTAACAGCGGACATGGTCTTCGGCGGATTTGGGAGGCATTTCATCTCATACTTATCATGGACCCCCGCCCGCCTCTCCTACCCAACACTTGGCAGCCAAGAAATGGAAGTTTTCTTTGACCCGAATATAACAAGAATGGTTATCCAGTACGTCTGATCCGCATCATTAAACAACAAGGGAACATCAAATTCCATTCTCCCGTTTGATTAGTAATATGTAGTAGAAGTAAAACTCTGCTTGTTCAGAAACTCTGGATCCTTGTAGCTTGTTCCACAAGAGAGAATCAAGGGAAATGAAGAAAACGTGAATAGCCTCTTCCCATCACCTACCCAATAAAGCCTTCACACACGGCCACGGATCCTACACTGTCGGTCTATCTCTGTCCATAAACAAATCTAGAAATACTGTGTTCCGTCTACAAAAATCAAATTGAAACTATTTATATTGGTCCAACTCCGGAGGAATCAGACCCAAATTGCCCTAACCCTAGATTTTGGATAAATTTGGCCAAGCCAGATTGGCTGGAATCAGGATCGACCCGGCTCAAAATAAAAAAGTTTAGAAAATATTGAACTTTATTAGATTTTTGGTTTCGGCCAATTCCGGATTTTAAAGAATTCCTAGAAACTAAAACCAATTTCTGTAAATCGGTTTGGTCTGATCGTTTTCTATCTATTCAACCGGATCGGTGATCCACCGTTACGATCCTTTCTCTCCTCTACTCCGTAGTCCGGTTACGCTACACCGCCATAAAAGCGAGAGGCGGTTTTAGTACTGTATAATAACGGCTCCATGCTTTCCCTCCAACCAACTTGTCCTGCTCTTCCAACTTCAAAAATCGTAACCACCAAGAAAAGGAAATCAAGATTTCTTCTTCATCTCTCTCTCGTGTTTCAGTTTTCTTCTCGGATTCTCTCTCGCTCGACATTTTGCAGGTTCACAGAGGTTCTTCTCTTCTTCGGTTCTTCTCTTCTTCCGTTCTTGATCTCTCATTCTTTATTGTTTCTCTCTTCTTTTCATATCAGATTTGTGTAGCCTCGCTCTGAATTGCTGCGTTTGAACGAACAAGGCTTGATCTCCGGCTTCAATTTGTAGATCTGTTGTTTACTGTTGTGGATTTCTGAAGTTGGATTAATTTGGTGTCGAAACTCGATTTCTGATGAATTGGATCTTGAAGTTGTATACAAGAGGATATTTTGGATACGGATTCTCTCTTCGTTTTCCTTAATTCCACATTGTTTGGTGAAGAAACTGATTAGATAAACTTACTGTCTGATTGACGAGTTTAATTTCATTTTCATCTCAAGCTTTGTGTCGGTTACTCAAATCGAATTCGCTTCTGTTGGTTGCTTCTTTGTTTCTACTACTTTCTGAAAATCTGTTAAGACGCTTTTGTTGCTTTAGAGATACAGAGAAATCTGTTAATGTTTAGGGTTTAGCTTTCGTTTCTTGGATCTCAATATTGCGTTGGAGCAGTTTTCGCTTTCATTAGTTACCTCCCCTGCTATAGGACGTTTATATTTTAGGTAGTTGTAATGGAAACTAAGGGACAGAAATCCCAGTTATCAACTCTTTCTGTGAGAAGAAATGGCATGTATGAACATAGATCTAGGGATTTAGCGTCGGTCCATTCTAGAAGACGTAGAAAAATGGAACATCTGGAGCATTCGGAAATCGGAGATTCGGCGTCAGATACCACCTTTGAGCGGGAGATTTCGGTTTCCGATTCGGAAAGTGGCGTTTGTGGCGACTCCACTGCTCCGGAATTCGAGTCTTTCGAAAGAAATGGACTGATCAGTTTGGAAGAAGGAGATAAGGAGCACGATTTCATTAAGAATAGATTCATGTTGGGTTTGGGACCTCTTGAAAGGGATACTACGGTTGTCGCCGTACACAAGAATTCTTTCTCTAGTTTTCACAGAAAAGCTCGACTGCAATCGTTCAAGATCTTCTCGGAAGCAATGTCTCGGAAGTGCCATGGCAATGCTAACATAAGGTACGCTTGGTATGGAACTTCGAGGGATGGAGTTCATAGGATCATTTCCCACGGATTTGCTCAGGGTGGAAACTCTGAGAACAACAGGTTGAATTGCTGCGGTCTTAATTTTTCCCCAGAGAATTCTTCTATTGAGAGGTACGCATGAAATTAAAAAAGCCGATTCAACCTTTTTCTTTTCCCGATTGTTGGTGCATTTTTGTTAGTTCTCTGTGGGCTCTTTCCTTTTGATTTGCCTTAAAAAAATGAAAACAGAAATTCTTCTGACGAGTCCTGATTTATTTATCTATACCCAGTGTGATAGCCTCCGATCTTGATAAAAGTGGTTTACGACATTTGTTGCTTTGTCGTGTGATCTTGGGAAATATGGAAGAAATCCTTCCTGGCTCTGGGCAGTTCCATCCTAGTTCTGAGGATTTCGACTCTGGAGTTGATAATCTGTCGGCTCCTAGGAGATATATTATCTGGAGTACACACATGAACAGTCACGTCTTGCCTGAATTTGTCATTAGTTTCAGGGCTCCTCCTTGCTTGGAAGGTGTGCAATTGAACCAAATGTATTTTCCTTGAACTTCCGAAAGTTTTAAAGTTCATTTAGGATACTCATCTTGTTTGTATCTCCGACATGTTCAGGGTTTCGAAGGACACAAGAGCATGTGGTAAAACCCACATCTGCTTGGATGCCATTCCGGACTTTAATCTCAGTACTTTCAAGGTTCTTGGTTCCCAGCTCCATTGCTTTCATTGAGAAGTATCACAATGATTATAGAGTAAGCTAACGCGCATCTGAATTATCTATTTTATCTTCAATCAGGGAAAATTGAAATGCTTCTTCCCCTGTTTTCTCTCCTGTGGTATTTAAATGTTGCGCTTTTTGTGGTGCAGGAGAAGAAGATCACTCGGCAGCATCTGATACAGAGGGTGAGGCAAATTGCTGGAGATGAGTTGCTTGTTGCAGTAATTAAGTCTTGCAGGAGCAAGGTTTGACATTCTATCACGAAGCAGTTCTTATCATTTTGAATTGTTTTGCAATGGCATAGTCTGTCTGATGGATTTTAAGCATGTTTGTGCTCTACTGGACTTTGTATGGCTTATTTGCCAACTTGGTGACAAACGGGGTTTAACTGACATGTACAAAAGGATGGGTCTAAATGTCTAATTGGGCTAATGGAATCGGTTTGTGTCTTACCAGTGGTTATTAGAACTCTTAGTCCAAGGACATGATGTGATTCCTAGATTGAAAAAATCATGAGAAACAATCATGCATTTTGAAGTTGTATCATTTTTCAGAATTTTAAGGAAATATGTTTTTGACCTTGGGGTAGCGATGCCACTGGCATCTATATTGGGAAACTCGTGTTTTTTTCAACAACGAAATTCTATCACTCTTTAGGTCAGTCGCATTTGAAACCTCAGTTTCAGTAGTCATGGCGGTGGCAACCAACATTTTTACTGTTGAATGTTTCATCATTTTTTTATCCCTTTCAGCGGAGAATCCATCTTGCTTCATTACTTGATTTATTGTTACCCATTCTTTTGTTTCTCATATCTGTTTCTGGCTTGGGGCTTGAATGGTCACTGTTCCCTTTAGCTTATGGCTTCAAATTCCATGAGAATCTGTTTAATTGTTTATGGAGGGTGACCTCCAATGCCAATACTTGCTGAGATTAAATGCAGTTAATATACTTTGCCCTCGTAATATGTTTAGGGTCTCAGCATGCAAGGAATCTCTTTTTATCAATTGATTCCAAGTCCTTTATGGCACATCTAACTATAGTACCTCATTTGGATGGAGATGGAGTACAATTCTAAAGTCTAACTCAGTCATCACTTATCCATCAATAAAAAAGAAAAAAAAAAAAAAAAAAAATCACTCCGACTGAGTGGATCATAGCCTCCTTATGTGCTAGTGGCTAATTTGACATTTCCAATGGTAAATGACTAGATTAATGCGTCAGGAACACCTCGATTCAGTTACCAGTTGAGGTCTACATAAGATTAGCCTATAGATTTGATTGTGATCATTATCAATGTTGCCACTTGATTTGTTATTTTTCTTTTTCTTCTGAGCTTTATCTATTCTTGAAGTGATTGATCGTACTTATTTTTTCTGTGCTCCAGCAATTTAAAACTACAATGGGTGTTTCACCAAGCAGCAGCTCAAAGTAGTGCAGAGGAGTACAAATGGAACATGACTGATTGTTGTCTACCAATACATACAAAATTCTTTTGGAAAAGGAAAGCGAAGGAATCTACATGTACAGCAGCAGGAGATCTATAGGTTGAGTTTTGATTAAACAAATTACCAAAAAGAGGTTAAAGGATGCTGGTGACATGTTCTTATTTTGCTGACTTGTTCTGAAGATGTAACAGAGGTTGTGATGGTGGGGGCATTTATGTTCGTTGACAGAAGAGCTACTGATGCCTAAGTGGCGTTTCAGTACTTGTTTTGAAGATATAGCAGAAATGTCTTTGTATGGGGGATTTTCTCTTGTTATGTCGATCGCTTCATTTGGAGATGGTTTACACAATTGTATCAGAGCAACAATTATAGTTCATTGAATAGGAATTAAAGTTTCAAAGGAAATTTAACAATCTGGTGCTGGCAAATTGCTATCAACAAAATCAAATTGATATGAACACCACAAATAGCCACCACAGTTGTGGGGTAAGCAATGATATTCAACTTCCATGGTGTTTGTGATGTCTCCCAGAAGTCAGAAGGACATGCCATCTGCCAATAGGTTGAAAAGGAATGGCAAGAGGTTGGTAATGCAAGGTGAACCAATGAGGCTGATATTGGGAATGACCTGAACTCCTCTGGTTGATCGCATCGAGCACAGGTGAAAAGGAGGATTGTAATATTCGTAGGAAGAAATGAGTGGCACAGGAGGGTTGTATGGATTCTACAGTTCAGGGTTAAGGTGGAAGGAACAAAGAGGGTGAGGAAACAGGACCTCCTCCCCCCCCCCCCCCCCCCTCAAAATAAAATAAAATAAAAACAGAGAGAGAGAGAGAGAGAGAGATTGAAACAAAAGTGAAAGTTATAAATAAAGCTCAATTCATATACCACACCAAGTATTTTACCAAATCAATACATCTACTTCAATTAAGCAGTAAGTGAAAGTTATAAATAATGCTCAATTCATATACCACACCAAGTATTTTACCAAATCAATACATCTACTTCAATTAAGCAGTAAGTGAAAGTTATAAATAAAGCTCAATTCATATACCACACCAAGTATTTTACCAAATCAATATCCATCTACTTCAATTAAGCATGTTAAGGGAATCTAAAAGCGGATAGAGGAGTTCCTAAATACGAAGAGCATGGCAATGCGTTGGTAAGTTTGTACCTATATTCAGTAGATAGATATTTTAATTTAAGAGATTTTCTTATTGATTTCTCGTAATCTCCTTGGTAATGTACCTTGTAGTAATCTCCATGGTAAAATACCTTGTGTGGTATTAAGAGAAATCAATAAAAAAATCCCTTGAAAAAAAAAACACTAGTACTAAATCCATTCTGCACAAACAAAAGCGCCATCATGCAAGTCCATACCAAAGGGTGGGCCATCTCCCTTCCCTCCCTCCCCTTCTTTTGTGGGAGGGGAAAAGTTTGAAAAAGTGCACTAGCAAAAATACCAAAATAAAACATAAATACAAAATTTGGCATGAAAATACAATATTTAGTCATTGAATTACAAAATATATTTTATGCGGCACTTCCAAATATACAGATATCATCTCAAAATTTGGGTGCGCATTCTTCACCCACATCCATATATTATATCTTATAAAAAAAAAAAGACTCCCACTGCTGCAGGGTCTCGGAGGGGGTAAATATATCTTATATCTTATAATATTGTACAATTAAAAATACAATTAAAGCATGATCGCATGACTCTGGGAAGGCCAACTTACTCCCTCAACCACTTCCAGAAAAGATCTTTTCGATGAAAGAACAAAGATGGGTTGGGACTTGGGGATTCTCATAACTGCTTTCTATTTTTCAATCCCCTTGCTTCTTATACCGCATTCCAACTGCCCTTCTAGCTGGCAAACCACAGGGATGCAGAAAACTTTTCCAGGACACGAACTAGTCATGATCAATGGTTCTCAGCTCCGAAAACCAAAATAGGTTGGGAGTCTCATGACGGCTCCTCGTGCTCTTTCTCAGTCCTTGCATCCTGCTTGTTCAGAGAGATCAATTGCCTTTCTATCTGCAAACCACAGGGTTTTATATAACTTCATATCAACTACGATGACGCTTCTTGCTTGTGACATCATTATGCGTTAGGAAAAAGAATTGAGGGCATTCTTATAAGACAAAGTACGGAAAACAAAACATGGAAGATACATATAGAGCAAACATTACACAATAAGCCCAATGCTACATCATGTTTGCCACTTCAAAATGGTTAGTAGAGTAGGAGCTAGCACCTCATTGAAAGACGGTATAGTCTCAGTTCTCAGGAACCATGGTTTCTGGGATTTAGCAAAAAGTGCATAACTGATGAGACTGGCTGATAACATCAGAAAGCCGTCCCAACCAGCATTAATTTCCAACGCATTTTATAGACCAGTGCACAGGAGGGTAAGGATTGTGCACTCAGGTGTAACATAAAATGTGGTATAGTGCACCCACCAATTGAAAGAAAAGACTAATGAAGCACCATTTAATTATCAGGAGAGAGATAGCATTCATACTGCCAAGGCAACAAATGAAACCATTAACTCCACAGTAACAGAGACAAGCAAACCTGAGCATTTATCATCTTCAGTCTCTGCAACTCTTCAACAAGACCTTCAACGCTGACATAAAAGAATAACTTCAATAAACATGTGAAGTTCTACTAATAGTAGGCAACCTAGTAAAAAGACAAAGGATTCATCCCATACCTTTGCTGCAGATGAATCACTTGAGCCTGCAGTTCTTTTTCCCTCGCAGAAGCTGGAGATATCTGCATGACAGTACCATTAATGTTAACTACAGTCAGCTGTTTGCAAGAAAACTAGCCCATTTCAGAGGCTCCCTATCAATCCACTGGTTCAGATTGGTCATACCAATCCTTCATAACTCAGTCTCAGACAGGCAGGCCAGTCTTCCAGACCCTATTTGTTTCATATTGGCAACATGTCTTCCTCATGGATTATAGCCATTTTGCTAAGTCAGTATGACAGTGGTCCAGAAAACCTTTTGCAATAAAATTATGAGCACAAAACAATGTGCAGCACAGAGGTCAAGCAGTTGGTCGTCTTAGTTTCTAACAAATCACATCAAGTCTCCTTAAGCCCATACATGTTTTTTCTAATAAAATGCATAAATGACTTAGACCAGCCAGGATTTTCATCCATGAAAACAGCGGTCAATGACCTTGACATCCTAGTTTCAATGAGTTTATAATTTTGTCTCCTTCAGACCATAAACCACACAGTGCTTTAATAGATACATAAATGACTAATGAATCAGCCACGATTTGTCGCAACATGATTTCAACAGGTTCAACACTTCAACCATCTGGCACAGGCCCCACCAGTTCTTGTATGAACCATTAGAGGAAACCAAATTGCTGACTTACGGCCACAACCTGATCTACCATCAGTATATAAAATTGAACATTATACAACGCAGACAAAGTTAACAGGTATTAAAACACGCCATTTCAGTTTTTTCTTAGGTGAACACTTTGTTAAGCAATGAAAGGAGCACAATATTAAAATCCTAATTTTTTTTTTTCTTGGTGTTGATATACATTGTTGTTGCACTCACACAACAGCTCAAGCCTTTGGGATAAGCGGGTGTAATGATGTTGAATTCCTGGTAAGTGTGAGGGGTTTGTGCTATATGTTGTTGCCGAGGGGTTTGTGCTATATGTTGTTGCCCTACACTTCATGCCCCTTGGTGCCATGATGGCTCCACCATGCAGATAATGTCATGCAGAACCATTTGTGCGGGCCTGCACCTGGAGGGGGTTGGTGGTGTTTTGTGTCTATATATATTTTTGTTGTCCTTAACAGTTTGAGATTTTGGGATAAGCTGTTGTAACACCTAAAAAGAGGACAAACTCAAATAATACAAAACTGTGAAAAACAATATTTTTCTCCTCTTGGTAATGAATTATTTATTCATCCAAAAAAAAAAAAAAACTGTGAAAAAACAATATTCTGATAAATAAGACGTCTCATTTAACTAATCTCGTTTAAAAACTCATTTTTGCTAATACTAGAAGCATCTACCATCTTGGTGAGGTAAACTAAGTTGAAACAAACAAACGCCAAACCTCCAGAAACCAGAATCACAGTGAACTAGAAAACTATAAATATGGCAAAAACTAAATGTGACTAGAACTTACAAATAAAAAATCTGATGGGGCTGAACCAAACATATGTTAGGTCCTAATGTGGTGACTGTGTGGTTAAAATATCAAAGAAAGATGATGGTCAGACCAGGAGACACAGACATGTACAGAAAATAGAAACTAAGAAAAAAACAGAAAATAGCAAGTAAAACTTGAAAAACTCTCAATTCACCAGCACGATGGCGATCAAGTTTGTGCGTCGAATGGAGTAGAAAGGGAAGTGATAACATCTTCAAAACTCAGCCCAATCTGAATGTTAGATACTCAGAAAACAGTGACTGAAGTTTAGACATGTATGCTGTAAAAACAGTCCTATTGCAGACCTGAAACTGTATGTAAAAAAAATATCATAGGGGAGATCCTGATGTCAACAAGAAGGGATTATTAAGACACAAAAATAAGATTAGGGTTCACCCAAATAACAGTCCACAATAGAGAGAAATAGTTTCTGGAATACCTGCAGAACAGGAATAGAAGAAAAAGAAGATGGAAGGGGGATATGACAAGGGCTTCACCACAAATCCCAATCATAAGCTTCACCATTTTGGACAGCAATTGGATCATCCCACAGCAGCGCATACACATTTAGCATAGTTTTCTCAAATATCAAATCTGAGGGCTAGCTGCATCTTCCTCTTTAGTTATAATAACCAATGGCCATGATTCAAGATTAGAAACCCTTCTATTGTGTCGGATTACTTGGCTGCCAAGTAATTTAGGAACTTCTAGAAAGAAGATCCCTTGCCATAAAAAAAATTAAGACCTTACTAAAATAAAACAGACTCTTAGTTGCTACTACTTACTAATCACTATGAACCTATTACAAGAATTGAAGCTAAAACAAAAGAGTAACTAGGAAAGATTGTAGTAACTCCAAATGTGGCATCAACATGAGCCCACAAATAGCAGACAAAATTGAAACATCAAAAGGCGGCAGGTAGATGGCTGCATATGGGCTCTTGATGGGCTATACTTATAACCATCAAATGGGCCCAAAAATATGGGCCTGACTATAACTTGAGTTATGGCCTATTGTGGGTTGGTTATAACTTAAAGTTATTGGGTCTAATTAGGGACCTGATAGGGCTGGCTGGTCCTTTCGGTTCTTTCTCCTCCTACGCTGGTTTTGTACTGCATCACATGTCGTAGTGTAGTCAATTATAAATAGGTTCTCAAGCAAGAAGAGCAGTGTATACCTGTAAGAGCTCAGTACTGCCAGCATCAGAATACTCTGCTTGATGGCCTGTGTAGAGCATGACAACCATTACAAAGACATATACCACAATCAAATGAAGACAAATGGAAATGGTTTGAAAAAAAAAAAGGCAAAGAAAAGAATTACCAGATGATTGTTCCACATATTTAATCAACTTAATTATTTGATCCTGTAAAGATCAACCAGAAATCAGAATAAACAACCGCAGGAATGAAGAGAATAAAGAGAGAGAAGAGTTCGCTAATGCACACCTTCTGCTTAGTATTCTGCTGCAAAATATATTGCAATGATGGAAGAACTGAAGCGGCTGAAACAGTAGGTGTCGCCAGACTGCTTGAAACCCCAGAGACTGGGTTAACCGAGCAGTTTGCACAAGCACTCTGAATGAGAAACAAAAGTGGCTATGGTTACAAAGGAATTATCTAGAATAAGATATGTATCATGATGAATCCGCCCCATCTTCTGGGAGATCTAGTGCAACCCAAATATAGCTTATTAAACATTATAGCAAAGGGATTTTATTTAATGCCATAATTGATTGGATCTAGTTGTGAAGGGTTTAGTTGTAATTGTGTTAGACTATTTCTGTCCTTTCTGGTAATTTCATATTTATTAAGTTATAAGTAGGTCAACCTAGGCTCACGGTATGTCATTCTGAATCCTGTCATGACTCCATGAGCACTAGGGTTTCTCTCCCTCCCATCGTGTTCTCTCTTCAATTCCTCTTCTTCCTCTTTTAGCTTTGTAGGTACTGGTCCTGGTTGTTATATTATTAAATGGCATCAGAGTGTAGGTAATCAGTCCCTACTACCCCAATCTCTGATTTGAAAGCCTTTAGGGCCTTCTCTGTGGTTTGCAGCAACCTATGCTGCCATACTATTCTATGAGACCCTAGCTGGTAATGACATGAAGAAAAACTAGGTTTCTTCCATGAACGTTGTTGGTTTGTTTTGCAGGGATCACCGTGGAAGATGAATCTGCATTGAAATCATCAAGCAGATGAAGCATATTCATCTGAATCCTTTCCTCCATCTGTTTGAGACCTGGTCAGATCTCATAATCCTCTTGCTCCTTGGCGCAAGATTGTTTGGTTCGAAGTCATTGTCCCTCATCATAGCGTCACTGCCTCCATACCCAATCCTTCCTCATTCATAGACACATCCTGGTCCCGTCGGCTTGTTGCGTACGTTGGAATGGGTTGAAGATTCCAACCATCTATTCTTCAGCTGCCGATTCTCCTCTTCCATCTAGAATAGTCATTTCCTCTTGCCCGCCTCGCCCTCCCCCTCCCCCCCTCCCCTCTCCCCTCCCCCTCCCCCTCCCCCTTCTGAGTGAATGGATTTGAGTTGAGATGACCTTTGCTAGTAGCTCTATTTTCGACACTGCCAAGAAGGTTGCCTTCTGTGCCACAATCAACCACATTTGGATGGAGCGTAATCTCCAGAGATGGACTTCAAAATCCAAATCCTTTGACATGATTTGGAAAGCAAACTTCTTTGATGTTAGCTCCAAGCTTGCGTCCTTCCCATAGACATGCAAGGGACTCCCCAAGGAACATGCTTATTGTTGTTGCATGGGATTTGCCCACCTCCATCTTTGTCTCCCCTTCCCCCCCCCTTAGGCCACCATGTGGTTTACCTCTCCAGCTTGTTTTCTTTTTCTTTCCCCTCGGGCTGTAAATTTTTCTTTCCTCTTGTTAATGATATTAAAAAAAAAAGGCATACCCGGTGCACGAGACTCTCGCATGTGCGGGGGGGCGAGAACTATGCAGCCTTCCCCTAGAATTTCGGGAGGCTGTTTCGACGTCAATGATATCTTATTCATCCAAAATAAAAAAAAAAATAAAAAAAGTTAGAAGTTGAAGGACCTAGGCTCACAGTAGGAAGTTCTGAATCCTACCATGAGCACTATGGTTTCTCTTCCTCCAATCATGTCCTCTCCCTTCCCTCTTCCTTTCTTCTTCTTCCTCTTTTTGTAGGTACTGGTTCCTTGTTTTTATTTTGTTGCATTACTCAAATAAGCCTTCCCACCCAACTAAATGGATCAAGTGCAAACCAAAACCAAGCTGAAAAGAGTGAAAATCAAAAGCAAAGTCTGAGCAAGGTAGATTATCCCACAGACAACGTTCAATAAAGTGCATTAAACCAGGAAATTTTATGTTTTTAACTTTTTACTGAATAGATTTTGTCAGGTAACATGTCAATTTTATTCGAAAAAAGCAAAACCAAAATGCACCAAAGTATTCCCTGGACAAATTTCATTTGAAAACTTCATACACATAGCACATTAGTGTTTTGAGATTCCAAAATCTCTCGAGAAATATTTTCTAGTAAAAAATAAGGAAAATAAGCATATATGTCACTACTATCTATATGTTTCATGTAAGAATAACAATGGGTATCCAAGCCTTCGGCTTGACTAGTCCCATGGGCCAGTACTGACCCCACAACTGCATGGACCGGGTCATACCGAGATTGAATGAGAACCATTCAACTTTCACTGAAAGCAGTGAAGAGCACTAAATACCTCAGTGTGAAAGAACATATAATCTATTTCACCATATGGAAAACTAAGAGAAGAAAGAAGCTGAAATTTTTTTTTTTTTGGGGTGGGTGGTTGGGGGGGAAGCGCCTCGTCTTTCTATTCCTTTAAACAAACACAATTTCTTGGGTGTTTATATTAATTGTTGTAGCCCTTACTTAACAGCTCAATCTTTTGCAGTAAGTGGTTGCAACAACAGTCTTAAAACATTGGTCCCAAACATGGGGCAAAACCACATAATATAAATAAATTATATTTTTCTAGCTTATCTAGATGTAAATTTATGTTTACTATTTTCTGGTAGTATCATCCATTATTTAGGACGCATAAGAATCAATTACAAATTGGTCGGTAGAATTAAGCAAAAAATATGCCCCTCAATAATCGACCAAAGCATTATAATCACATGTAGAGAAGTCAAATTGGTCAGAAATTTAACAATGATTAGATGATGTTGACAACATGTCCACCAAATTTGGGTTATAGCTAGTAGGTAGGAAAGGGTTTCCACACAAGGCGTGTAGCAACCATTCCCCCTCATTTAGCATACAAGAGGAAAGACCTTTGCATGACTAATGAAAGCAGTCTTCACAGTCCACCTATATTAGAATTTAGACTATATGGCGATATGGGGGTTGATCCCAATTCAACCATTGGGTACCATGGACCGAAATCTTGAGTATCTTGGTTGAAATTTTGACCATTTCAATGGTATCAAGCCAACCCGAGACAAAACCTTGGGGTACATTATAAAAATCCCTGGTTTCGACCAGTTTCAATAGTTTCGATCGAAATTTCCTAGAAATCGACTAGTTTGACCAAACCTAGTTGAACCAGTCCTTGTATAATGACTTGTTTCATGGGAAACAAGCTCATTTTGCACAGTTTCAAGTTGCATCTCCCATATTTCGACTTGGAAATAGTGGATTGAAGCGAAATTTTAAAAAAAAAAAAAAAAAAAGGGGTCAAATTTTTACCAAAATCTGTGATTCTAATCACATATTTTGCACAACCAAAGGAGATCTATCTACTAAAAGGTCCTTGGAGGCTTGGAGCAAACAAGTAAAACCATTTTCCCCCAAATATATATATATATATTTTGGTACAATGTAGTTGTAAACATGGTGAGATGCTTTCAATTTTTTAAATGTTAGATAGAATGGCTAGATCTACGCATTCATGGCATCGATTTTCTTTTGCATGATAATTATTTTTTAAAATTTTCTGTTTTAAAAATGCATTTTCCTACAACATAGATTTGAACATTATAGCATTAATATTTAATGTTTGGTGTTCAACTTAATATATGTAAGACACCATTGGCCGATGTCAAAATTTTTTTTCTATCATGTAACATTATTGTTAGTCGCAAATCTACAATATGTTTTGCTTGTTTTAATCACGTATTTCATTTCCACTATGTAACTAATATGTAGACTTAGGCTGGTGTACAGCTTCATTCAGCATACACTAGCAAACTTGGGGTCAACACCACAAGTAACATTTTAGGTGTTTTTTCATGAATCTAATTCATGGAATAGGTCAGAAATGTCAAAAATAGGATGTACACAATAAATAAATAACACTATTTGGGAGTCAAAACCATGGTATCCACCCAACCAAGGAAAAATCCATGGTTTTTTCGAGGATTTCGATTGAAATCTCGGTTAGGTCGAAACCCGAGATTTAGAAACTTATTGGGTACATAGTTTGGGAACTGTATTGGCCATTTAACAACTCCCTGGCCCCACCTTGATCATATGGACGCACATGTATTGAACTTTTTCCATTGTATTTTCAAATGTTAAACAAAATCTTCAAAGTTTAGTTCCAACATTTTCCCAAAACAACTTTACATGGCCAGATGGTAAAATGAATTAAATTCATTTGGACTGAAACTTGTAGATTAGATGGTGATGTACACAACATCTCCACGAAATTTGGAAAACATCTAAGGTGAGACAAAAGGCTTTTAATACTGCTCACTATTACTACCAATATCATTGACATCAACATCAAAAGTTACACGACTATTACTGACATTCATGACAAAAAGTTCAGATGGAACTATTATTTATCTTCCATGAATTTTTTGCTCCATACGGGACTAATCTAGAGAGAATAGCCCTACAGATAAGCATTCTCACATTTGATATAGCAGTTTAGGAAATATACCTTGGGGCTGAGATCTGCCGAGGTTACTTGAAAGCGACCCTTGCGTTGAACGACTGCTCCTGATGCATCATCCACTGAATGCAAAGGTGTAAAAATACTAGCGTATTCGTAACAATTTACATATTATGATTTATGAAAGTTCTTTAGTCAAGAAGAAAACAATGAGATAAGATTTGAAAATCACTACTGATGAATGAACAATATCTTATGACATACCATACGGAAGGTTATCCATGTCTCTCTTTTGACGATATAATTGCCCACTATAATTCCGCTCAGGTTGATATTTCAGATGTCCATTATCCCTTCCAAATATTTGCAGACCCAGGTTAGATGGTACCACTATGCATTAAAAGCTTTTTGTCTAAATAAAAAGAATACTTATCAGAATGCCACTGTGGATCATTAAAAAAGCAATATATGATGGGGAGATAAATGAAGTATTAGTGAGAGACGGTTCTAACTGTTGAAGCAATAAGATGTACACCACCATCACATCCATAGGAAGCAAAAAAATTATCAATTAAAGGTTGGGGTTCATAGTTGTCACGGCGTCTAGGCAACGCCTTGACAACTATGTTGGGGTTAGTCAGAAAGCTGTGGAACCTGCACTATAAGTGCCGGTTAGTCTCAACTGATTCCATTATAAGAATAGATTCTACTCTAAATTTGGCTACATGAATACATGATCATGGTTAATCAAATCCCTATGGGAAGTTTTACGATGCATGATATGATAATTTTAATCACAGGCCAATTAGCAGCTACTGCAGTTTCTCTTCAATAAATTCAAAAGAAACAGAATAAAACAAAATTCACAGCATGAAAATTATGGAGCTTCTCTTGAATGTATGTGCTTATTTACTGGCATTATGTAACGTATTCCATAATTTTTTCAAATACAAAGACAAATTAGGAGAGGGAGGGGTGCAAGACATCAGTAATCTTGACAGCTGAACTTAATTCCTACCAAGAAATATTTAGGTCCTTATTGTCAACTGAAAAGTGTAGCACAAGACAAACTAAAATCTCCACAGACACCTCTAGTCTCACAACTAATAATGCAAGTGTCTCCTTCAACCACGTGATCACCTTGATAATACCTCATTTCACTCATAAGCTATATCAAGCAATTGAGAGAACTAATAATGACCTGTACATGATGAGACTTCCTGATGCTGACAGGAACTCAGAAAGAAACATTTTTTTTGGGGGGGGGGGTGGATTTAGATATTACAACTTTTTCACTCGACATGGTTTCATCAATCAGTTTGAATCAGTAAACTTTCTTAATATAGGAAAAAATGATAACAGGTTTATATAAATTTCTTTCTATTGCATTTCCAATAGTTGAAAAGCTAAGCTAGAAGGTTAAAGCAGCACATGGTCATTAATGTTCTTCAACATGTCAACAATGAAGAGCAGGTGAGCAACATTAGAAACTAAGTAATATGAAAACATAAGACAACTACATTATTGCAAAAGTGGATATTCAAAAGTATTAATATTACCTGTCCCCATCCCCATTAACTTTTTTATGAGAAAGAACATTGTCTGGTAGGATTGAACCACTGAAGAACTTCTGGCGTCCAGGAATCATATAATTTGGTAAAGGACTACCTTTTTCCAGATTCTCACCATCAAACTTTTTAATTTCTTGGTCCTCCACCATTGATAGTGATTGCACTTGAGACTGTTGATCAGAATTGGATTGGATAGAATCTTTCCAGTTTGGGCCACTTGAGGTAATCTCATCTTCATGAACATCAAAATAACCTCTGCATTAACGTAAATGTTTGAATTTTAATGAACATACTATTAATCAGGATGAAATCCATATAGTAAAATCTTATTATCCTATCCATCTGCAAGTCTTGAGTCAGTCACAGACAACAATTATTGAAATACCCAAAAAGAATCACAAAGGACCACTTCAAGTATAAATAAATTCTCTCTGGAAATTACTTGAGTACAAAGCTTCTATAAAAAGTTCCATCCCAATAAATCGATATCTATAACACACAAATGGAATGTTAGACATACTTAAGTGCTTGAAGAGGACGGATAGGAAATGAAGCAAGTGAATTTTCCACATCCTGAAGATCATTGAGCCCATCCTGTAACAAACAAAAGGGAGATGTTACAAACATCTGCGAATCATGGGTGGAACCAGCATGGGTAATGCAAGAGAATCCAAAGTTCCAGATTGGATGATGGCTTCGATAGGCTCCACTTAGTATACAGTGTTTTATGTAATCAGAGGCAGAATTGTAATTTTGTTCCGACTGTTGTACTGGGGTCTTAAAGTATTTCACATGGGGTTATTAGTTGTTTTTTATGTTATCACTAGGATTTAGGGTAAGGGACCCATAGCATAGTTGGTTAAAAGATAAAACGTTTTAAAATGCAAATAAAACATCCAAACCATTTTTTCCTGTCTAAAATACAAACTGTTGAACTGGCTTCAATCATACAGTAAAAAAGGATCAGCTATGACGTCCATATAAGACATGTTCGCATTTTATTGAAATGAAAAAAACAGGGTGCAGTATTACCTACAGTTGAACTGATCGATACCTCATTTCCATCACCTTCCCCTCCCTGAGGAAACCCTAACCCCTTATTACATTCCTCGAAGCTCTCACTCAAACCTCTTTGCCATTGTTGTGGTGTTGCACTGCTGCCTACGCTTTGGCCTTTGATATGAATTTTTTTCACCCTGTTTGCACTGTTGCCATTGTTTCTGTGCTTTTAAATTCCCTGTTTACAATTGACATGCACTGTTGCTATTATTGCGGTATTTCACTGTTGTCATTCCCTATTTAACCCCTTTTCCATTATTGTGGTGTTGTACTGTTCCCATTGTCCATTTGTTCCAGCACTTCGAACTTTGATATGCACTATTGCTAATTTTTTTAAATGCAACTTCCGTTCTGGTAACAGAGAAGAAATATTGTTCCATTTTGTTTTATTGGGTTGTGTTGGCCTGTTCTGAGAATGAATATTTTCCTTTTTGGAATGTGTAAAATGTAGGCATTGGACGATATATTTTGGATTTTATAATGGGTTATGGAATTTGGAATTGAGTATGGATACTATTTGCATTTTTGTTGGCATTTAGATTATGCATATATATTGTCATTTTGATAGTCCCGTATTGTTCAGATTTAACGGTTTAATACCATCCTTTTTTTTCCCCATTTTCAAAAAGTTTCACCGTTTTTTGTACCATCTAATTCAAGTTTTCAACAACAACAACACATCTTAGCCTTATCCCAACTAAATGGGGTCGGCTACATGGATCCGCGTGATTAAAAAAAAAAAAAAAAGTTTCGGACATCCCACTCACGAACAGTCAGCAACCCAGATCTTGACCCTCTAGGCAGCTCTGTTAGATACCATACTCGGGTGAAAACTTAGGGCCCGTTTGATAACGTTTCTGCCGTTTCTGTTTCAAGAAACGGCAGAAACATAAATTTCCGTTTCTAAAAACAGAAACGGAATTGAAGGTGTTTGATAAGTCATGTTTTTAGAAGTCGATAGTAACCAATGAAAGAATGGCCACAAGACATTTCTAGAAACAGCGAAACAAGTCATCGCCTGGGTCGTTTCTTGAACCATAAATAAGTAAAAATTTCTATTTCTATTTCTGAAAATAAGTGAAACGGAACAGTTTTATCAAACGCTTTTTACTCTGTTTCTGCTGTTTCTAGAAACAGAAACGACAGAAACGCGTTTCTTGAAACGTTATCAAACGGGCTCTTAACTTTTGCATGTCTCTTCTTACTAACTCCTCAATGGTCATTTTTGGTCTGCCCCTTGTCCTTTTCACTCCATCCATCTGCATCTGGCCACTCCTCCGTACTGGTGCATCCAAAGGCCTCCTTTGGACATGTCTATACTATCGTAACCGACATTCTCTGAGCTTATCCTGAATTGGAGCAATTCCCAAATCGGTTCTAACTTTGTCATTTCTTACTCTATCTCTCAAGGTTTTGCCACACATCCATTTCAACATCCTCATCTCAGCCACACTCAGCTTATCTATGTTACACTTCTCGATTGATCAACATTCTGCACCATATATTATAGCCAATCTTATGACTGCCTTATAGAATTTTCCCTTAAGTTTTAGAGGGATACGTCGATCACATAACACTCCAGATGCCCCTCTCCATTTCATCCATCCTACTTTAATTTTGTGGGTAACATCATCATCAATCTCACCTTCTTTGTTTAAGGTAGAGCCCAAGTATCTAAAACAATCGCTTTGTGGGATCTCTCTGCCCTCAATTTTCATGCTCTCGCTATTACTCCCCAAACGACTAAAGTTGTATTTCATATATTCTATCTCCGTTTTACTTATCTTAAGACCTCGCGATTCCAAAGTAGATCTCCATAATTCTAACTTATCATTGATCTCTGCCCCTGTTTTACTGACCAGAACAATATCATCTGGCAAAAGCATACACCACGGGATCTCTCCTTGAATATTCCTTGTTAAATCATCCATGATAAGTGTAAACAAGTAGGGGCTCAATGCGGATCCTTGATGTAACCCGCAAGTAATAGGGAATTCAACACCTTGGGCCTCCCATTGATCTCACACTAGTCACCACATTGAAAACACGTCCACATTGACCACCGTTTCTTTGCCATCCCCGTATAAACTAACTATGGTCCATACATAGTTATTAAATTGGGAATTAGGTAAGTTTTGATTTTGAAATTCATATCAGCATAGTTGTCAAGGGGTCACCGCCTAGGCGTCCAAGAGGTTTTCATGGGGTCTAGACGACTGTTGCCTTATTGTAAGGCGCCTCGAAATGGTATTGAACAAGGCTTGGCACTTTTTTTTGGGTGAATTGGTTTGGCACTTTTTTATGCCAAATAAATGATTTATTTTTCATTTACTTAAGATATTATAATTCATAAATAAACCCCTTATTCTAACCCAATGAAAATAGTTTATAAATCCAATTCCAAAATCATATAAAAAAATTTCAACCCCACAATTCAAGAACAAAAACTAGATTTTTGGTTGTAGGGCAATTTTCAACTTCCAAATGTTGGGTTTTTCCAAAATCTTAAAATTCCATAAATCTTATCATGGTAACACATTGCTAAAAAACAAAAGTGCAGTAACTTTGTTGAATTTGTTCTGATGTCCAAACTTTATTTACATTCAGCCGGTTTTTAACAGCATTTGTGCACTTTAAAATAAGTTCGACCACAACATAATTTCAATACAACTTGGATTAAAGCAATCTTGGATTTGTTGGAAAAGCTGGTTTTGTGTTCTACCTAATAAGCTAATACAAAAAGTCTCATGTAAAAATAAAATTATTTGACCAATGTTGATTTTTTATGACTTCATGAGACTTAATGTTGATTTTTGATAACTTGATGCGGCTTAATGTTGATATTTGTTGACTTGATGTGCCTTAACTTAATGTTATCTTTTTTTTTTTTCATAAATATGTAGAATACGAAATAATGTTAGAAAAGAGGGGAAACTCCCAAGAATAACATTTGGGTGCTTTGGTCACCTAGGCAACACCTAGGCAGGTGCCTTGTCGCCCAAGCACTTAGGCACCCATCCACTTCCTGGGGTGCCTTATCACCTTGACAAACTGTGCATATCAATTTTAGGAGTCTAGGATGCTACTTTGCAAGTATTCAGGTGATAGTGGATAATTGGATAAGAAATGAGCTGTTGCCTACATTGCCTTATGTGGCTAATCTATTTTCTCTCTTCCCTCTCGATACTTTTCTTTTCTCCCTGCTTTTTTTCCTATTTATTTTATTTTATCTTTCTCTTTCCCCTATATTATATAAATCCTTACTTGCTCTACCCTTAATTTCCAATCAATTTCTCTTCATTTATCTCCCATTTTCTCTCCCCACACTAATTGATCCTGTCTCCCACCGAATTTTGCTTTATAGATTGTCATCTCACAGGATACTGTTTTTTTTTTCTTTTAATCATAAATGTAGGATATTATTTCAGAGAAAATAAATATAAAAAAATGCAGTATATTATTTTCAGCTGTTTTTCTTCATCATATCTGAATATTATAATCAGATTTATACTCTTCTTCTTGCTACTAATGTATTCTGGTTTATTTCACTTGGTTTCTGGTGGATTGGGCCCATTAGCAGCAGGCTGATTTGGGGCCTTCGGATCTCTACCTGAACCAACTGGCTTGGTCAAATATTCCTGATTTCAAAAAAAATCGGTGCTTTGGCTGCACTTTTCAGATGTTGGGTGTGCTGGGTCAAGAAATTAAAAATTAGCTGCAGGCTGATTGGGGCCATTAGCTGCAGCTAATTCGGGCCCTTTGGATCCCTCTGAATCAGATGACTTAGCCTAATATTCCTGATACCAAAAAATCAGAATTTTGGCTGGAATTTTCGGATTTTGGGAGGGCTGGGTTAAGAAATAAAAAATTGAGGTTGACTGACATTCAGGTCTTTGGTCAGATGAACTGTCCAACCTCTTAGATATGAATTATTATTAATACGATATTGACCTTAGATTATGAGAAGAAGAATATAAACTTTGAGTTACTAACTAATTATACATTTGCTTTTGAGGATATGTTATTTTTAACTTTGGATTGATATGAGAAGTTCTCCCCATGCATGTTATATAGGTTATAAAAATTATGTTCAATAGTTTTTAGACCTCCCAAGTCCTAACGATGACTAATGCTATAATGCTGAGAAACCTGCCCAAGCTTTGACCCAACCCAAAATCCCAAGCATGGCTCAGGGTTTTGCTAGGGCAGCACTTCAACTGGGCAAGAGCAAACTTGAGGTTGGTGATGGCTTGGGCTCAGTGTACCCTATTAGTCCTAAGGTTGACCTCAGGCCAGACCTCCAGCACCCTCAATGGTAAGCCTATTTATAATAAGGAGTTTACTCAAAAGTTTGGAACCAGACAATGAGTTGAGATAGTGAAAGCCCATAATGAACATAAGTAGTAATACCTCTTGAATAGGTTCATCATTAGAACGGCTGGCAGTTTCAGGGGATGGCTTCTCTGCTGCAGAACTTGCATCATAGTATCCATCATTTTGTTTGCTGCTCACATCTGGCTGTTCCGTATTGGAAATGCCATCATCATCCTGAATCTGCAGATAAAGCAGCCAGTGAAAAAGTAAAAAAGATGAAGAACCTTTTGCATCAAGGGAACCATTTTTAACCCAATAGTCATCGATGGAATTGATAAACATCTAACTAGAAAATACACCTACTTACAAGAGCAGCTTGAGCTCTCAAATCCTCCAGATTAAAGTTCCATGCACTGATTCCTCGTATGTACTCTTGCTGCAAGATAAAAAGAGCATCAGCCGACAGTGTGATATTTATAACTAGTGGGAAAGCACGTGCAAAGCATGCTTTACAAATTGATCAGAGGTAAGAAATAAATCAATTTTCTAGAAAGTGGAAAGGAATTTGTTTATGGGCAAGTGCATGCTTCATCGCCTATTGAGCTTGTCTACGGGTCGAGTCAATGTGAGGATGTGTGGCCCAAAATTTGTCACATGGTGAATTCAGAGGGCAAGCAACCTATCCAATGGTCCATTTGGAGAGATCAACCATCCATTTGGCCTTGTATAAAATAATAGGACAATAACCTGGTGCAAGTCCTGCTTTTGCAGGGTCCCGAGAATGGTGGATTAGATACAGCCTACTGTTTGGCAGTTTGGCTTCTCTTTTGGCAGAAAAGGCACCTGAACCTGTGTTTTCCTGCTGGCAGCCCAAGCTTTTTACAACTGCATCAAACAACGCCGCCCCCCCCCACCCTTTGCTTCCTTTTTGGCAGAAAGGGCACCTGAACCTGTGTTTTCTGCTGCACCAAGCTTTTAGGAACTGCATCAAACAACGCCCCCCCCTCACCCCCACCCCCCACCCAAAAAAAAAAAAGAGACCTAGAAAATCAATTTTGTGACTTCGTCACCCTTTGCAATAGTCCACCATGGGACAGCAGTAGTAAGATGCATTAACATCTCCCTTTCTCTCAGGTGATTTTTATTCCATCTCCAGGATCTACTTCACCCAATTTCAGGGTTTCACGTTTTCCACTGTCCAGTTCAAGGTGGGGTTTTATCTCTGACATAAGGTTTCATGCTTTCCATAATTCAGGCTTAATGGTATCATTGTTAAGTTTTCATGGTCTACAGTTTCAAGTTGTAGGATTCACATATTTCCTGGCATTTTCTGGCAACTACTCCCTTTCTCTCTACTTTTTACCATCTATCTGTGCCTTTCTTCTTTATTTTCTGGCGTTATTTCCACATACGCTGACAATCTCTTTTAACAAAACGGGCAGAGCTAGGAATGCACAATGTGAATATTCATGGTCTCAAAGCAAGGCCCTTGTGCCAGCCCCAACACAATGTTACTACTTGTTGCTGTTGCTGCTGCTGCTATTTTCGTTAATAATAATAGACTTTTGGCTTATAAGATATATAATGGAATTCTTGGTATAAAGTAAATCAGGACACCGTTAATGAAATTTGTTCAACTCTCTTTTTGATATATGGTGTAATTGTAAAATCTACCGACCATCTAACCTTGAGTTCAGGCAATAACTTTTTATTCAAGATTAATCCAACTGTATGTCCATTTTCCATTCCATTCAAAAGTTTAGACTTTGATGGCAAGGAAATCCATTTAATATAATAGAATTATTAGAAAATGGCAGGTCCTTTTTTTTTTTTTTTTTGGGTACCTACCAATTTTTCCTTTGAAAGAGATCAGGAAAGCATTAGTGCTGGTATGATTGCACACAGAGGTCGTGAGAATTTTGACACCCTCCAGCCAAACCAATGCCAATCATACAGTACACATGGCTAGTTGTCAAGGCATCGCCTAGGCATCCAAGCTCTTTCTTGGGTCCAAGGCGAAAGAACACCTTGTCGACACTTCACAAGTTTACATTGATTTATGTTTATTGTTTTGTTTTTTTATGAACATGCTTAAATTATATCATATGCTTTGTTTATTACATGTTGGTTTTCTCATACTACATCATTTCTAGCATAATTATACCATATTGCATTGATATGGCTCCTATGTTGCATACAAGCATAATTATATAAAATTATCATTGTTATATTACATATAGTCTTACACCTAAGAGATGCCTAGCAGGTACATTGTCGCCTAGGTAACCCTCCAATGCCCTTGGGACCCCTAGTCGCCGTGACAACTATCATTACAAGAATGGAGCAATATCTAATAGAATTTCTGCAGCAAAATAACTTATTTGACAGCCATGTGTGTGGAAAAAGAGAAGATTGGGTTGTTCACCTGCGATAATTGCTCTCCATTCAATACCTTGTTCTGTGCAAGAAAATCAGCCTCTTTTGCCTGCAAGCACATAGTCCATATAACCATAGCAAACTTTATAGAAAATTTCCAGAAGAGCATATGAATTAACCACGCAAAAAGAGCTTATCAATCAGACATTATAATCAAAATCAGCACCTTCAGCATTCTAAAACGTTCACCCAGTGGGGCAAGGCCATCAAGAATGGTTCGTGCAAGATACTCATTTGAACGTGCATGTTTAAAGAAAGGATGCTTCAAAAGCTTCTCTGAACTAGGACGCTTCTTTGGATCCTTCACTAAGCAAGCAGCCACCATCTCTTTGAAAGACTACAAAGACGGAGCACTTTCAAAACAATACTCAAAAGCAGTCATTTTCTTTGAGGAAGTTGATTAAAACCCCAAACCTTTGAGAACCGCTTGTCTCTTTCATAGTCAAGGCCCGGTGGTGCATTCTGTAATGTCATCAGCAACACCTGCAAGAAGAAAGGGTCAACTGAAATGTACTGAACTCTCCCAATAACCTTTTCTAAAATTGGAGAACTGACCAAGATTCACCTTCATTGGTGGGTACTTTGAAAATGGGGCATGACCATGAGCAAGTTCAAGAGCCGTTATTCCAAATGACCAAATATCCGCTCTGTTTACAAAAGCTAACCTTAAAAGAAGTAACCATGTATAACAACTTTGTTATTTTTACAAAATAAAAAGATTAAATTTCAGACGAGTCACCCACTCACTTAAAGTCATATCCATGCAATTGCTGCATTACCTCAGGGGCCATCCTGGAAAAGATAGTTGCAAAAAAAAAAAAAAAAAAAAAAAGGGCAAGTCAACAGTCAAGAAGTTAATTTAAACAAAACTGCATTACCAAGAGATCAATAGCATCTCAATAAGCAGATATTTTATTTTATTTTTGGGGGAAGGGAGATGAATATAAAAATGTATGCACCAGCATGGAGTTCCAACAAAAGTGTTCCTTGAGCGTTGTCTATCCCCAGTATCAAACATGCATGCTGATACTCCAAAGTCTGCTAACTTGACAGCACCACTAGAATCAATTAATATATTTCCAGCCTGCAAAGGTATAGATAGAAAGGTTCAACAAAGAAAGAGGTTAGAATGCATCACAAAATAAAAGAGGGAAGAAAGAAAAAACTTCTGATAACCAGAACACAGTAGCTACAAATGACATTAAAAATTCTCAAAATGCCAGTTCCAGGTATATACCGCCTAATAAACATGTGATCTCATTTAACATCTTAAATAAGAAAACACAAAGCTCATCTGACTCACTTTCAAGAAAAATTTTAACATCACAAAGAACAGCATATGGTAAGAATTCTCTCTCCCAAAAGCCAAAAATATATTTTCTTCACATTCAATATTTATAAATAACTAAAATGCTTCCTCTCAGGCACTGCCAGTTGGGCACATTTCTCTCGTGAAACTTCAGTGTTCCAAATGGACATGGGCATTCTTGGGGCAAACAACATACGAATAATTACTTATGAGTTTAAATGACAAAGTGCAGAAACAAATATATCAAAACATAATGATAACAAGATGTGATACCTTAACATCTCTATGGATGTGCCCATGGGCGTGGAGATAAACAAGAGCTTTAAGAACCTCACGTAACAGTGTAGCAATAACAGGTTCCTCAAAACCCTCAGGATAAGCAGATTTCATTATATGAAGACATGATCCCCCAGACATGTATGGCATCACAACCCAAAGGTTGGGGCCATTAGGAAAAGAGCAATGTGCTTTTAATAGATTTGGGTGATCAATCAAGATCATGGTCTGTACCTCTCGACGAACACCATCCTGTATAAATCACCAAAAAATAAGGAAATGACACAACCATCATTAGTAAGTCAACCATCTTTCATACTTCCACTAATAATAACATGAAAATCTCAGTGATGAGTCAGAATTATTTACAAATCTCAAGTTCAAATACATAAAATAGATGCTCTTTCTAGATGACATTCAACCTCATCAACAGAGTAATGCAAAAGTCTCCAAGGAATTAATTTTGAAAAAAAAAAAAAATACTCAAGAACGGGGAAAAGGAACACTTCAACATAAAATAGTGTAGCTGTTAAAGCGTTTTAAGTAATGTGCAGGGGGTATTCTTGTATTAATATTTATGTTTAAGTGACCTTTCTTGCAATTTAGTTATTATTTCCTTACTTGTAATTTCCAAAACTTCTATTATAAATATATCTTATTGCTCACGGTTCCACTACCTAGTGAAACCATGAGTGTTGGTTCTACCAGGTTTTCTCTTTTCTCTCAACTTCTCTTCTCCTTTCTTTCTTCCTTTCTTCTTCTTCTCCTCGGTTTGCTTTCTGTTGTGCTAGTGCTACACTTCCTTACATGGTATCAAAGCATTAGTCTAACAGTACCTGTGGTTCTCTTATTGGTTTGAGGGGCCTTCTAAGGATCTTTTCTTCACTGGTCAGCCACAACCTATGCTGCCCTTGGGGCTGCGAAACCCAAGTTTAGAGAACATGAATAAAAAGTCAAAAACTAAGGTTTCTTGTTGATACATTGCGTGTTGATGGAATAAAGGCTCGTTGATACTTCCAGAGATTTTACTGTTAATTATCACCCGGCTGAAGCCTGCAACATCAGTTTTGGTATTGTTTTCTTGTTGCTGTTTGTTCTATTGAAGGCTGTGACATCAACTGGTGACATCACTTAGTATACTAAGTGTGGCTTTACTCGGTGCTACCAGATCAGTTAGTGTGTTCGTCGCCGTGATTCCGGGATAGTTATACTGGCTGTATATGTTGATGACATTATAATCTCTGGTAATGGTTCCTCTGGTATTGATGAGGTCAAATTATATTTATGGTAGAATACGGATAAAGGATTTTTGAGTGTTCTCATATATTTTCGGGGAATTGAGGTTGTGAGGAGCAGTAAAGGCATTAATATATCCAAAGGAAGTATGTGTTGGATCCCCTGTTCTGAGACTGGTATGTTGGCTTCTAAGCCTATTGACACACCCCTATGGACTCACACCAGAAATTCAGGGATAATGATGGTGAAGAACTGGCAGATTAGCATATGTCAGATTGTTGGTTGGGAAGCTTATTTCTCTTAATGTAACCATACCAGATATCTCTTTTGCAGCTGATGTTATTAGCCAATTTATGGAGACAACAAAGCAGGCTCGATGAAGGAGACTTGTCAGATTCTACGTTATCTTAAAAGTGCTCCAGTAAGGGTCTTGTATACAGCATTGGGTATTCAGATGTTAAATGGGCTGGTGCTAAGAATAATAGAAGATCTAAGACTGCCTACTGTACCTTAATAGAAGATCTACGACTGCCTGTTGTACCTTTATTGATGGAAACATAGTTATTTGGAGGAGTAAGAAACATACTATTGCTGCCAGATCTAGTGTAGAAGCTGAGTACAAAGCTATGGCTTATACTGCAACTGGGTCAATGTGCTGAAATCTCTTCTTCAAAAGTTTGGATTTCCTATTACTAAGTCTAAACCTATCAGCATATTTTGTGACAACTACGCAGCTATTTAAATTTCCAGCATTCTTGTGTTTAATGAACGTACCAAGCACATTAAGGTGGCCTGTCATTTTGTTAGAAGTGTTGTTATGCAAAAATTGATTATCACTACAGTTGTTGGTTTTGGTAATCAGTTGGGTGATATGGTTACCAATGCATTGTTTCATCCTGCATTTTTTGGTGGCTGTTCCAAGCTGGGCATGGGTAATATTTATGCTCCATCTTGGGAGAGGGGGGGGGGGGGGGGGGGGGGGAGTGTGTAAGAGTTTAAGTAATGTGCATGGTGTATTCTTGTCTTAATCTTTATGTTTGAGTGTCCTTTCTCGTAAGTTAGTTATTTTGTTCTTACTTGTAATTTCCAAGACTTCTATTATAAATATATCTTATTTCTCATGGTCTCCCTATCTAGTGAAACAGTGAGTTGGTTCTAGCAGATTTTCTTTCATTCATAGGTACTGTTATACTAGTGCTTTACAATGTTACAGTAGCAACAAACAATAAGTCAATAAATAAATCAACACTATGGCAGGAGGAAGTCTATCCCAAAGCGTGTGGTGATTGGTAATCACCATGAAAGCAACTTAATGATGAGCAGTAGCCTGCAGTATGAATGACGTGCACATGAAAATATGGTGACAATGCAAAAAAAAAAAAAAAAGAGCAGCAAAGAGCCACATACCAAATCATTGTTGCATTTTTCCAGGTCAAGAACCTTAATGGCAACTATTTCATTAAAGGGAATGCAGAGAGCTCTGTACACAGTAGCACTGACTCCATCACCAACGTCCTCATACAACTTGTAATCTTTTGCATTGACTGGATACCTCTTCTCAGATGTATATGCCATGGTTCTGTCTTATAGCACATCATCAACAGCCTCTGTACTCTAGCATTTTTATAACGCTTAAATAACTTGTAAAAAATAAGGAGGTCACAGCGAAATTAACATGAGCTCTCTTTCAACATGATAGCATTTTCCTTCCATTCAAAAAAAAAAAAAAGACCACGAAACTAGTTCTTCCATCAAGTTGATCTTCTCCATTTATCCTCCTCTCATGCCAAAACATCCAAATACAAAAAGCAACTAGTTTCACAGACAAGTAACTCTAGCAGAAAAGGTTTCAATATATCTTGAGCAACTAATATATTCTGCATCCGAGTACCATTATACTAGGCATGTACTGAGAAGGATCATCATCCAGCATAACTCAACAATTCAGGAATTCTGCAGAGAAATGGATACAACAGACGGTCTCCAATCTAATCTGCAAAATTATGGCAGCAGTGTTATCCAACTCTGAATTTTGGAAAGTCCTTTGGACAGCCATATAAATTCATGCCAAGGACATGCAAAAGCCGAAGAAGCTATATGGTCAAAAACAAAAAAAGACAGGTTTATTCAATCCTTTAAAAAAAAGCCAGATTTTACAACCCGAAAGAACACCAACAGTTAGAAAGCATGGGCCACGCCACCAAGTTACAGCAAATAACAATAACAACAAAAAAAAATTATAATGTAATGATCTTACCAAAACAACAGCCTTGATGCTGTAGGCTGTAGCATGTAAAGCATGGAACTGCAAAGGAATTTCAGTATATCAAATGGATTGAGTGAAGGTTAAGTGGTGTACTACCAATCTAACATTAGTGAACTACTGAGCTTCATCACCTAGTTGGCCATGAAAAAAAATGTTGAACAAACAACATTATCTTTGAATTCAACTGTATAACTAATTCTGACCAGTACAGTGAGAACTCAACAGGACATCAAGAAAAGAAAAAAAAAAAGTGCATCTCATAATGATCATGAGGTACACATAACACATCAATGACTACCATCTATGAAGCAATATGCTGAAACATATCAAAAGACTAGCCTTATCAAGTATACCAACTGCGTGGTGATAGTTATTTTTCCTTTTTCTTCTCCTTTTAATATATCTGTTATTTTATGTATGGTGTATTTTCAGTTGATATTATGCCTATCCTATTGAATTAACCAGAAGGCAATATGCCTGGCAATTGCCAAGAGATAGCATACTTAAATCATGCATACTTGACAAGGGTACTAAGCAATAAATAAAAAGGTTAAATTGACCATAAGTTCCAAAGTTAGTTGGACGAATACAAATGATCACTTTATGAATGCCATAAATGAAACTCAAAGTCATCATGCCAGAGAATTAAGTACCAAAAACAACATCCACAAACTAATACTCAGTAATAAAAAGTTTATGCAGGAGAAAGTTTGGATCACTTTCTGTGAGAGTTTTGAATTCTCGAATTTTATAAGTACAAAATGGAATACAGTATCTAGCTAATGCATTTTTAGTTGACCAGCAGATGATACTTTAATCTAGAAGGTTTGCTTTTCAATCTGAGGGAGGTACCATGCTTTTGTCTTCTGAAGTTCCGATCAAGTCTCATTTGCTTAACAAAGCAAGAAGAAGATAGACCCTGTCTAGAGAGAGGACAAGTGTGATGTAAGGTTAGGATACAAACTTCCTAACCCCCAGGTAGTATCAAAGGATATCCAACGTAGGTAACTAGGTACTGATTTCAGATTAACAACAGTATATGAATATGTGATAAACAGTGACCAACAATAGGTTAAACACCCTTAAACCCCTAACAGTACTCAATAAAGGCGGGGAAGAACTCCAGTTAAATAAGGACAGCAAACAGCAGCAATACAGGTCTATCGCAGGCAGAAAAAGGTTCAAAAACCTGAGATTAACTTGAACTCGAGAACCATATCAACAGGGAATAAAAGGGGATGGTTTTGCAATCAAAGGAAGACCTTGGTGGAGGGAATCAATCCTCAAAAATCTCAGAATAAATTAATGACTAAATCTGAAGAAAAGCTGTTTCTTGAATTAGGTCATAAAACAGGAGATATTTCATATCTCACAAACCAGTCCACAGGGAAGCCTGAAATGCTCGTTGAAGGAGTCCCCTAGGGAGGCCAATAGATGTCCAAAAGTTGGGCCTTGGATGTCCAACAGGTGTGGAGATCTGGAGGTGCAATCCTCTGCCTAGAAAAATCTCCAAAAACATGTGCCACAAGCAGGAGTTGTGTCCTCAAAATGCAACAGTATTAGTACTTAGCAGTGGTAGTAATGGAAATTCAAGATTTCAAGGAATCATCTAACAACCTTGGAACAGGATTAATATCACTCAAAAAATAATGAAATTAAAATTTAAAAAGAGAGATAGAGAGAGGAAACTGATGGAAGGGAGAGAGGGGGGAAGAAGGGGATAATGGGTTGAGTCTCTCACTCTTTCCTAGGCATCTCTAACTCACTCAAAGGATTCCCACCTCAAATGCATCTCACAGCATAGTTTGTAAACAAAGTATTTTTTAATTAAAACTCAATCGTGAGGCTGGTCTCCCCTACAGCTTGCATTAATAAGCAATTAAAAATTACAAAGTAGGAGACCAGTAGACTGCTTGGGAACTAAGTAACTATGTAATTGATTACAAGAGTAAAATATATAATCCTAATGACATAAAATATATTACTTGTCAAAAAAATAATAATAATAATAATAATAATACCAAAATAAAAATAGAAACTAAGACATAAAAGGCCTTCTTGGACTCCCACGGCAAGGCAGCAGCTCTTTTGGAGTTTTTTATACCCCATTCATATCTTCAAAATCCGGGGAGACATTCTCTCCCACAAGCTGTCAAGAAGTCTTCTACTCTTGATTATTCTCCATGCAAGCCAAAATTGTGCTCTTGAAATCCTTCCAAAAAAAAAAAGCCCTGCTGCAAGGAAGTATTCAGCCAAAAAAAATCCCAGCTGGGCCCCACCAGATCTGATAAGAATCTGGGAAATGATCTCCTAGCATGCAGCTGGTCGACACCTTCAAAATATGGTGCTGGACTAGGGATAAAATAGGAACTAACAGGCTGGAAAGTTGGACCAGTTGTGAACCAACTTTGAAGTTCCAATTGTGGACTTGATCAACATCAACATGTCTAATTAAAAGGATTCAAAGAGAGTCTAACAGTAAAACTTTGATAAAAAAATTGCTCCACAGCCTCATAACTCATAGGAGAATCATACAGAAGGGGAAGGTTCACCAAATTGTTTCCATTTAAAGTCCTATGTCTTCCGAACAGTATCGCCATCATTATTTTTTTCTTTTCTATTGAAAGATATGTTTCCCATCATTTTTAAGATCCAGATTCACTGACCCCACTCTATTTCTCTGTATTTTACCGCTTCCAATTATATAATCCAGCTCCATAATTAGTTTAAATTCCCTAGTGTCAAGTCCTCTTTGAAGGGTCATGTTCCAAGAGATAATAGGAGGGAGACCAATATAACCCATGATCTCATTAATGTTTGGTTGGGGGTAGTAACTGACATACTAAAATAGACAAAAAAGGATCGCAATTCCTCAGTTGAACCGTAAGGAAAAAGAGACAAGTAACACTTTAGTTTACATGAAGGAAATTAGCATCCTAAGTAGTAGTACGCGCAATACTACAAGCTCTAAACCATAGTTCGAGGCATCCGCGAGATCTCGCTAAAATCTTGTTTTTTCACTTTGGTGAGTCGAGACCATAGGCGATACTGGAAAATGACAATATCTCGCTTGAAATCTCGGTATCTCAGCGAAATTTTTTTCAGTACATTTCTCGATTTCGACTCGATTCAACCAAGTTACATGATGTTTAAAACCCATTTCGATGAGATTTCTTGCCCTTTCTCGTGAGATCTCGCCTATCTCGCCCTACTGTGAAGAAAAAGCCCACAAGACTATGTGTTTTGGTGCTTTTTCTTGCCAAATCTCACATCTACAGTAGAGATTATCAACTTCAACACTTAGAGATTGAAGATTGACACTTTTTTATGTCTTTTAATTACTTATGCTCATTTAAGTTGTTTTACACTTGTACTTGATTATGTGTTCTAAAAGTACTAGACATTGTGTGGAATAGCCTAAGGTACACCTACGCCATAGTGCAAAAATCCCATGCTCACTCGAGATCTCCTGGCTGTTATCTACTTCCCCTCCCTACCTATCAAAAAAAAAAAACTAACGCCACAAACTACCAACCTAGGGTCCAAGGTCAAAGTACCATTTTGAGTTTGATTTTAAAAAATTTAATGTTTTCAGTGTATTTAGAAGGCCTAAAATAGGCTATATGACAAGTTTCATGGGCTAACTTGGCCATATGGCCACTGAAACCCACCCCTGAGTTTTCCCTAGTTGTCCTATCCAAAAATGCATGGTTTTGTTGAGATCTCGCCAGATCTCGGTTTTTGGCCTGGGAGAAACCGAGACCTCAAACCTTGTTGTAAACCAAAAAAGATCCATAACCAGGTACAAGGGCCGCTTTCACAAGGTTCTGGGAGGGGTAGATTGGGATCAATCCTAAATTTTGCACTTTTTGCAAGAAGTGGCCACCCTAAGACTCAAACGACATCTTCAAGCAGGCAGTCCAAGCTTTTACCATCGCACCAATCAACCACCCCTAGATAATAGTACCATCTAACCTAATTAACTTAACTAGGAAGTGAAAGAAAAATATTATTCATTTATCAAATATGTAAATCCAACAAACCCAATATGTCCGTTAATATCCTCTTATTAATACCATGGACTAAATCTTAGGTTTTGGACAATTTTTTTTCTGGGCTATTGCTGGAAATTATGTTGAAATTTGGGCCTAAACCAGGTATTTTTTCCGAAATTTCCCACAAACCAGGTTTTGTCTTGGGGTCCAGTGAGATGGCTGAAACTTCCTAAATCTCGGCTGAGATGGCCAAGATTTAGAACCATGATTAAGACCCTCAAAGATACAACCCCCCAAAAAAGGGGATTTTGTAAGCGAGTGAGGAGTGAAAGAAATATGAAGGGGAACAGTAAAGAGTCCACAAGAAATAGAAAGAAGTAGAGAGGATGATTCTCATGATAGAAACATGACAAAAGGACCATCAGTAGATCCCTCCTACCAACTCAGATTGGAGCATCCAGTAAAATAGAGAGGATTACTTTAACTTAGATGCAGCATTGCTAAATCAATACTCCCAAAGGTGTTGGAACCTCTTCAAGTAAACCACCAAAAAAAAAAATACAACAAAGCAATAGCGTCAAATAGTGTTTTAGTTCGCTACAACCAAGGCAAGTTCTCAAATTCGAGTATCTTGACGCATCATATGACAAGGCAAAGTAAGCTTATGGTTTTCTAATTGACAAGAAACTCATAAATACTAAACCACAACCCATGTAGCCATATTGGACTTGAAACTAAGTCTAACCCAACCCAATCATGGACCATGGGTTCGGTTTGACCCAAGAAACTCAATTCAATCCATGGTTTAGATCTCGCTATTTGAAAATGGCGAGATGAGATGAGAGGCGATCTGTTAAATGTACAATATCTTGGTCGAGATCTCAGTGAATATCTCGAGAGCAAATCACATGGGTTATATACATAATTTCAACCCTCAACTTGATCCAACTCGACATAACTCCACATCTCTCAACTATCTCGCCCCACTGTGAAGAAAAAATAAGCTTCTGGTGGTTTTTCTTGCCAAATTACTCCTCTACAGTGTAGATTAACAACTTCAACACCTAGAGATTGGAGATTATCACTTCATCAACAACCTTTGGAGATCCTTTTCTTCTCAAAAACAGTTTTAAGTAAAACCAAATTCTCCGAACCATTTTTTCATAGAAACATGATCAATAGTTGCTTGTTTTTATTGCGGAATAGCCTAGTGTGAAGGTTCCAAAGACTACTTACATATGGTACAAAGTCAAAGTACCATTTTGGGTTTGACTTTAAAAAACTTATGTTTCCACTGTGTTTAGAAGGCCTAAAATAGAGTAAATTGCAAGTTTTAGGGGGCTACAAAAACCATATGGCCACGAGACCAATTACCGAGTCGACTAGAAAAAAATACAAAAACTAGGTGAGATCTTGCCATATCTCTCTTTTTCGGTTTATCAAGACTAGGAGCAAGATCGAGATCCTAAACCTTGACCAAATCCAAGATAACAGGCCCATCCTCTTCTCTTGCTGAATTTTGCATCACTTGGGATTCACCCCAAGCGCAACCTTGGGTTTCAACTTGTCCAACCAAGACCCAACCTACAACCACCCTCAGGTTGGGCTCAGGTCAAGCTGCTACAGGTTTGGTGCTTGCTCCACAGGTTTCTTCATTTTTGTGGCTTCATGGTAGTACATAGGCTTAAATTCAAGGTCGCTTTGAAGACCCCCGATTCCCCGATGAGTGAGAATCAGAGTTTAAGAGCAAAGATCCCTCTAAATCTTTTACACTTCTCTTGGAAAAAAAAAGAGGGCACCACAAACAAGGAAGGAGATTTATGCTTCGGAGATTCAATCGCATATCATTTATTAGGGTTGGGGACCGCTACATGGTCGCATGGAAACTGCGCCAGTGCGGGGACGAACCAAGGGAGGTACACATGCATCCAACTAGGGGGGCAGGGTGGTCTTTTCGCCACCACCTGTGTCCAGGCATAGCGGCACGTAACCAGGTAGCAATATTTTTCCCTATTTATTATAAACGAAATGAAAAGCCCGATATTCTTCCTTTGTTAGCTAGTGGCTTAGAGAAGTATACTACTCATGTAGTATAGTAGTGTACTGAATTCATTCATTATCGTTTTTTTCGATCCCATGTTTCTTTATTATATATAGGATGGAGTAATGGGTGTTTAGAATGCTAAGAAAATATGTGTGGTTTAGTGGACTTTTGTTATGAACGGGACAGGGACGGTTGCTACCAGAACTGAATGGGCTTCCCCGTGGGACGATCCAATTTGATTTAGCCAATTAACAAAGTTTATAGGCCTAAATTCAAGGTTGCTTCAAAGTCCCCCCCCGGGTCCCCAAAATAATAAAAATTTAACCCACCCGAGCCTCCCCCACCCAAAAAAAAAAAAAGAAGCAACTACACGTGAACACCAATGGATGATGTCATCAAAGAATGAAGACCCATTTGTACTACGATTAGGAATACCGACTGGACCAATGGTGATAAAGAGAAATCTCAATAAACTTCAGACTTAAATCACAGAAATTCAACTTCAACTAGGGATGAACTAATCCCACTTCTAGTAGGAATAGATTTCTTAAAATCCTAATTCAAATAAAGATTCTGAAAGCTCAAACCCAATCAGGATATGAAATCACAACTGAAACAGAAGGATGGAAATCAATTGTGAACCGTGACAAGGATAACCAAGCACTCACTCAAATCAACTCAGATTGGTTGAATCTTGAACCAAAGGTCCAGGAGGACCCAATGCAACATAAAGATGAAATCCCCCTTGTTCTGATTGAGATGGATTGAATTCTGCTCAATTTCTCAGGAGCTAATCTCAGAATCAATTTGACTGCTCAAAATGGAAGATAAATTCAATAAATCAGTTCACAAATATTTTGAACACCAGTAATATCCAGAACTGAAAACCCGCATAGAAAAACTACATTTGAAGAATGAATCATACGCTTTGACCAGATTTGCTGGTTTTGTCACAGAGCTTGAATTGGGGTAGTAGATTCAAATTGGTACGTAAATATTGAATGTCTAAGCTGATTCAAATGGTCTAACTTTTTTAGGAACTTCTTTCCTTTAACAGACTAGCAGTTTTTGTATCTGGTGTATCTTTTTCTACCATGTTTATCATGTTGTGGGTGGCTGTTGGTAAGCCATGTAAAGGACTACTGTATATATTCTCTTTCTTACATTAAAAAAGGTTGCTGCTCATCAGAGGGAGAGAGATACCATGAGTAAGGCAGGAAAGTTCATGGATAAAACCCGAATAGCAAGGAATGGCGGAGGACTTCAGACCCCTTGCCTTGAGGTTACATATCTTGGGTTTCGAAGGATATGAAAGTATTGAACAAATAGGTCATTACCACTCTACAAACTTCAGCATACTATCATCCTTATCAAACAGAACTCCGTAATCTTACTTCATGTTGAATACTTAAAAGATTTTCATTCCTAAAGTTGTCTATGCACAAAGCCAACAAAAGTAGTCTCAAAAAATTGCAACTCCTACTTTTTCCACTTCGCATATGGGTTTTATATTCTCTTCGGCATCAAACACAAGTTTGATTACATTGCGCTCAGTTCAAGCTGGGCGATGAATCTTCAAGAAGCAGCAGGATATGTGTTTAAATCGCCACTTAAAAATAATGAAAAATAACTCCTCAACAAGCAGCAGTAATGAATCACATTCATTCTGACTGTCGTCAAGAATTTCATCCTGATCAACAGACACTACCGGTATAGGTACAATAAGACAGGGAAATCCAATCCAATACACTCACTGCCCAAGTTAATCTCCGATAAGAAATTGGTATCCCCAGCAAATAATGTTCTCATCTGCTTACTAAAGTAATTCAACATTTTGGTTCTGGAGGAGGGATCTAGCCACATGGCTCCGCACTGTTTCTCTTTTTTAATCTTTTTTTCTTTTTTCACAAAATATATATTCATCCCATCTCCCTCGTCTACTTTCATTCATTAAAGAAAGAATTACAGAAGCCCATTGATTTATTGGTTTAATCAAAATCAATTCCAACAATGAGGCTCTGACTAACTACCATAATTCTCCAGTTTTCACCATCAAGCTTACCTCCGAATAAGAAGTATAAGACAAACTTTCCAGAGAATGAAGAATCCAATGAAGTAAGAAAAATTCATACACACATACTGAATAAACCGATCGCATGTAAAGGGGAAAAGAAATCAATTACAACCAAAGTACCTTTTGCCAGGGATATCCTCTGTAAGAACTAGGGTTCAATCATCTATCTCCTTTCTCATCGAACCAGAAATGAATCCGGTGAAAAATACAACAGAAAACTCTAAAAATTAAGAGTCTCCGAATCAGAAAATGTCTCTCTAATTCTCAGTTATTAGAGAAATGATAAACCGATAGAAGATCTTAGCTGTTCCAAATGACTTGCTTCGCGATGGACTCTTCCACCACCAACAGAGTCACAGGCCAGCGAGCGATATCTCTTTTTCGCCTCTCTTCCTCTCCGTCCAGTTGAGGAAAATAAAAAATAAAAAATAAAAATAAAAAGCCAGCCGAGCAGAAATAAATAGAAGGGCAATATTTGAGAGGTGTTTTTAGTATGTGAAATGAAAGAGGAAGTCTCTCACTATGCTCTCAGTTTTAAATAGAAACACTATATTCTGTCGATTTTTGTTGTTAGAAACAAATTATTACTTGCTTAATTCAGATTATTTTCCATGACTATCTCGTGGTTTTGAGTCTTTTGACTTGACAAATTTGTCATCTGAGTCTAGACCTGTCGCATACTTATGCGACGTAGAGGGCTGATTTCTAAAGGTGTTCATGGGTGCAGTTTCGGTTACTCTATTAGGTTTTCATTCTATTTACCAAAAAAAAAAGGTTTTAATTCTTCTTAAAAAGGAAACAAAAAAAAATTGCTAATCTGGTGTAGTCTAGACATAAATGGGTGTAAAAATACTATATCCCCTTACCCCATGTGCTAAGATGCTCCACGTGTCCTTTCTTTTTTTTTTTTTTATAATGCACGTGTCCTTCCATTTGCTCCATACATTAGACTCACAAGGTTCTTGTTTTGATTCAATTCAATATATGAAAAATATAAATTAAAATCGAATCATTTTTTCTATCCTAAGTCAAAATCAATTAATAGATTATTCGAGTTAAACGGTTTTTAAATGCTTCTAGTTAAATGATTTTTACTAGTTTCAATCTTATTTATGATTCGAGTTAAACTGAACAAATCTATGTTTGAAGTCTAACATAGAAATTTGATGTTGTTGGGCTTGAACCACGACATCTAGGCCTAGAATAAAGGTTAAAAAACAAAATTAATCTAAATTAATTTTCATGTTGACGTGTTGTAAATCTATTTTAAGATACTATGGATCATAAATTCAAGGGTGTAAGTTTGGCCTTGACCGCCCAAAGCCGCACTAAAGCCTGAAAGGGCCTAGATTGATATTTTTGATCCTGAGGATGGGTTGGGTTGTAAAAAAACTCCAACCCAACCCTGCCCTAGGCAACCTAATCCTGGTTTTAACTTTGATTTATATAAATATAATTTAAGGTTATCATCCAATTTTTTGATACTCACGTGTGAAGATGTCACCCATGAAAAACTAATGGATACATAGGAGATGGTGCATCATGATTTCTTATATAAAAGGGTCACGTGTTCATGGATGAGAGAGTCTGTGAGAGCAACCTACACGCCACGTCATATGTATACATTTTCCCCTAATAATAGTTGTTGCACGCAATCATCTTCAAACTTCAGCACGAAGCAATGCAATCTTTTTTCTCACCTAATGTATCTAGGTGAAAATACACGCGGTCAAGTAGCGTTCTTTCTTCTTTATAATTATCATTACTTGGTGCATGGACCATGCATCAAGCATTGGGCTTAGTTGCAATGATTTATTCATTGCCATGCGACTACAATCTACAGTACAAAAACTTATGTCTTATGAAACATAATCAGTATCATGCTTTATTCATATATTGTTAAATTTACAACTTCTTTAGTAGGGGGTGGTTGGAGAGGGACTGTTAGTCATCTCAGTCTCACATCAATTATGAGTGAGGCAATCCCTTTAGTTGAAGGAGGTCTTGGAATTCATTTATTAAAGGATATTAGTACATCTATGCGATTGTAATGTTTGTGGCGTATTATTTCATAAAATTCTGTTTGGAGTACCTTCTTCAAGGCTAAATTTCTAAAGGGTAACCATATTGTTTTAGCATAAATTAAACTAGTGGGTTCTAAAATTTGACAGAGGCCTTTGGATCTCAAAGAGTTTATTTGATCAAAATCTAAATGGCTAATTAGTTATGGTGAGGTGAATTTTTGGCTGGATAATTGGCTGATGATGGTTCCCTAATCAACTACGTTGATGGGATCGTGAATGTGAATATTGAACTCAGATAAGAGATGTGCTTAATGACGAAGGTGTTTGTGACTAAGATGTGCTAAATATTATTGATTTTCCAGATGTTCGCGATAATATTATCAACTCCAATATTATCTTATCAAACAAAGTTGATAGATTGATGTGGACTCCGATGAGCAATGGTTTTTTCTCAACCAAGTCTGCATGGAATGAAATCCGATCTCACTATCCTTTGGTTCCTTACTCTAAATGATTATAGAATAAATCGATCTCTCCAAAAGTGGGTTTATTTGTTTGGCAAATATTTAATTAAAAATTTATAACAAATGACACTTTGATGAGTATTGGTATTCCATTAGCTTCCAAATGCTTTTGTTGCAAAGATCCTTTGAGTGAAACAACAATCCACATTTTATTGGTGGGTACAACTGCCTATAAGGTTTGGGGTTTATTTGGAAGAACAATGAATGTTGATATTATACCAACTCATGATCTCAGTACTATAATTCTTTATTGGCAATCCCTTGCCAGTATCAAAGGTATTTGTAAATACATAACTAGCCTATTACCATCATTTATTATTTGGGAGTTATGGTGGGAAATAAATAACAGAAGACATAGTGAAGGCTCTCGTGCTGCAACTACCATAATTGAGAGAATCAATGATTGGATTCATGAAATCATTTCCCCAACTAATTTTTTCAAAATCTCTTTCGTTGAGAGATAATCTTATCTTGCAGGTCTGTAAGTTAAACCCACCAATTAGTAGGGTTAAGACTCTTATTCCTATTTATTGATGCTGTCCCATTTCATACTGTTAAACTGAATGTGGATGGTGTTAGTAAGGGAAATCCAAGCATTAGTGGTGGGGGAGGCATTATTAGAAACAACAATGGAATGTTCTTGTTGCATTCTCCAATTTATACGGGGTGTGTTCAATTTCAATGGATGAGTTGAGAGCCCTTAGAGATGGATTGAGATTGTGTGGGGAATTGGGCATTGCTGATTTTTATGTTACTTTTGACTCTTTCTTTATTGTGAAACTGGTTACCAAATATCATGTAATGTGTGGAGTTGTTAGTATTGGTTTCAAGAAGTTACCAACCTCTGTGATTCTTTGAAAGCCCACATCTCATTTTCATTTCGGGAAAACAATCGAGCAGCGGATTAGTTAGTTAATTTTGCTGAGTCTACAATGAATTTGATTTTTTATGGTGATGAACCTCTTCCAGGTGATCTTAGTTGCATCATTCGAGAGGGCAAAGCTGGTTTACTAGTCTTTCGAATGTAATAGTTATTTTATAAGTGTTTCCTTTTGGGTTTTGAGAGTGATAGAGTGACTTGTCTCTCAAGGGTTGGGGTCAGGCGAGTTATGTACCCCATTTTTTTTAGTAGCAATTTATTTTTTAATAAAATTCTAGAGGCTATCCTGGGTGTCTGGGTCCCAGATAACATTCAAGGTAAAAAAAAAAAAAAAAAAACATAAGAGTGAGGCAATCCCTTCCCTCATATATATGTGAACACTTCTTATCATATCGGTCTTTTGAGATGGAAATTTACATGGTATCATAACAGATTATTTATGGTTTTTTCCTCCTTAATTATATCCACGTGAGGGGGGGGGGGGGGG
>NC_056560.1:8463542-8464146 GCF_013358625.1 Macadamia integrifolia | reverse complement strand
CCGGTATTTTGAACTTCCAAAAGTTTTTATGCATGTGTGACCTTAATATATATATATATATATATATAGAGAGAGAGAGAGAGAGAGAGAGAGAGAGAGAGAGAGAGAGAGAGAGAGAGAGAGAGAGAGAGAGAAGTTCAACTCTAAATGAAACTCCATCCATCTAATTTCCATATCCAGAATGCCCCTTGGACTTACCCTTGATATTATTAAAATGTCCAAAAAAGAGAAAAGGATAAAAATACAAAATTGTCTATTTCATAAGTCAAAATTGGCTTCAAAGAGAGAAAACATATAATATTTTTTATATTAATAAAAAATAGAATCTTATAAAACTATTTTGAAAATACTTTTTTTTTTCTCCAAACTGACAGTTATAAGTACGTATACACTTCTATAATTGTGAAGTCACTTACAATGGGATATTAATCACTAAAATCAATATTTAACATATACAAGGTAAAATCTCATAGATGGACTCTACATATCTTATATGTACTTTATAGGTTTTTTATTTTTTTTCAAACTAACAGTTATAGGTACGCATATAGTTATATAATTGTGAAGTCACTGGCAATGTGATATTAGTCATTAAGATCAATAC
>NC_056560.1:8457100-8463522 GCF_013358625.1 Macadamia integrifolia | reverse complement strand
ATTTATTCGTTCAAAAAAAAAAAAGCATAAACAAACCATAAGTGTACCAAACACTTTATTCAGTTTTTTTGTTCAATAAAATGAAAAAACTCTAAAAACGTTTTTTTTTATAATGATACCAAACAGAGTCTATAGGTAGATAGACTACCCAAGGTGACATGTGCTCATAAAAACATTTATATATATAAATATCTTGTTCACATGGTAAAAGATAAATAGTTGTATGGGAGAAGGTTCAAACAACAATCGTCATATACAAATGTCGTTTTTCCTTGTTGTTTTCTTATTAGTATTTTTAATATATAGTAATCATGTGATCTATTCCACCACATACTCTATGAAAAAACCCATCAATTGAAGTTATCCATGGCATATAAGACAATTTGAAAAAAATAATAGAAACGTAAACACTTAGAGCCCGTTTGGTATCGTTTCTGTTACAGAAACACCGTTTTGTGTAAAAAACAAAAATTCAAGTTTATGTGTCAAAATACAGTTTTTAAAAGAAAAAATGGTGTTTCAAAATCTCAGATTTTTATCGGGATTTTTTTTTTTTTTTTGTAAAATGGAACGAAACTGGGAAGACGGAACTCCAAAATGGAGTTCCGTCCAATCTCGTTTTTTTTTTTTTTCACTTTTCGTTAAAAAAAAAACAGAAACGAACCATAAGTGCACCAAACAGAAGATTCCATTTTTTCGTTCCAATATAACGAAAAAACTCAAAAAACGTTTTTTTAGAACGATACCAAACGGAGCCTTAGATGAAGAGATCAACAAAAAAATTTATTTGTTTTTAAGAAACTCAAAGTGGATACTTCTAAATGTTGCGCATGACTTGCATAGACAAACCCACATGAGGAGCTTTTGCAAGCAACTTATAAATATATATATATATATATTTATATTAAGAAGTCAGTTTATTTCCAGCAAAAATTATATTTCGTGAAAAAAAAATATTCCTTTCCCATTTTTTAACAAGAAAACAAATGAATCCTTCTAAGAAATTTTATTATTTTTAAAAATGGAAAATGTGTATATGTTGCTAATCTCATTATGTTCAGCGTTCTTCACCAAGGAGTAGAAATGAGGAGGTGCATTGACAAGAGCAAACTTCTGGAAACAAGATCCTCAAATGCACCAACATATCAAATGCGTATTTAATTGCTACCAATTGTTTGATACTCACTAGGTGCACTGAAAAGGATCCAGGTCCAAGCTTATATTGCTATGCAATAATAGACCAGGATAACATTTGTGCTTGCATGTTTGAATTTGTGGATAAAAAAATTGTTTATATATATATATATATATATATGTATATGAAAAATAAAACTTCATTACTAATAATTAACAAGGGGTACATCGAACGAGTCTAACATATTTACAGACCGACATATTGAAGACTGTGTAATTTCCCAAAAACATTTGAGAGTTGGAGTAGTTAATAAGTCATTATGAACATATTTCAGATCACCAAATTGCGAATATAATCGCCAAAAAACCTCAAACAAGAGTAGAGGCCAACTGGAAGCCGAGGGTTGAGATATGAGTTAAAAAAGAGGTTTGTGGGAAAACTATACTTCACTAACACTCCAACCACCGTCTACGGGGTATAGTAACCCTTGTAGAAATCCAAATGCTTCCGCCTCCGCCACCGTTCAAGAAGAGAGGACACCCATTCGGACAATAGCAAACTTCCCCTGGTATATAACACCAAAACACCAACCTTTCCAAAAAGTTAGATATTCCAATACCTACTACTATGTAAGAAGACAAAAAATTGAGGGGTTAGTATTTGGCTAAGATGACTGCGGCACCATCTATAAGAAAAGTAGCAGAATCAGAAGAGTTAGTCAATTTGAAGACATCTAAGTAGCAACCCAATAGTTGATAGATTTTAATAATGCATATGGGTTAAAATGCATATCTTTCATAGCTTATATCATTACGATGTTTCCAATTATGGTAAATAATATTAGTAAAAAGGCTGAAACAGTGTTTTTTTTTTCTAATGAGAAAAGAGAAGAGTACTGAACAAATTAAAGAGGACCTCTTGAAAAGAAACCCCGTAAGGGACAGAGGGTTAAAAACTCGTTATACGGATTCGATGCATCTAGCATAGCAAAGCAGTGTTCCATTCTCTTCGGTGTCTAGACTCTAGAGTGCTAGCGCGCATCCCATTTTTTAGGGTAGAAATCGTCTGAAATTCTCATCTTGTACAATTCCATATAATTCCACCCTGAATGGTTGACACGTGTAAATATTCCATATCTATGGTTCAGATTAATCAATCATAATACAATGTTAATCAACCATAATACAATCATAATACAATCTGAACCATAGATATAGAATATTTACACATGCCAGCCATTTAAGGTGGAATTGTATGAAATTATACGAGATCGGAATTGCAGATGATTTTTTTCCCTTTTCTTGGCGTTGGCCCTGGAGCGCCTGGAAAAATAGTTACCGTTATTAGTTATCACTGTACCAGAGTTTGAAATGGCGAATCTGAATCGATCCAATCCAAATCCAATCAATTCCAACCCATATCGGTGTGGAAAAGGGATCGGTATTGGAATTGTGAATCAGCCCTAGAATTGATCCGATCCAACTGAAAAGATAAAGAAAATGATCAGGAATAGCCGGATGCCAATCCAATTCCAATTCAGTCACCAGCAGTTAGGTTCGGTTGGAATCGGGATCAATGTCCTCCTATTCCAATCTGAATCGGGCCATTCAACGATCCGATTATCGATTCTTCGAACCTTGCCCTGCCTGCGGTGATTCAGAAGTATTGGTAACAGTTCTATCGAGCTAATAGGCAGTTAGGGTTGCATCTGAGACGACTGGTGAGAATCCAATATTTCTCCTGAAAGCTTTAAAGCTCTGAGGTTTTTTGAGTTTCGAATCATATCCATTATCCAACTTCGTCTTCTTTATTTCCTTTCTTCTCAAGCATTGGATATCTGAAACGAAGGAGCCATGAGAAAAAGAAAACCATGGCCTTTTGGCATTTGGGGGAGTTACACGGCAACCATCTGCTTCCTTTTGCTTACAGAAGCGGGAATGCTACGCTACTGTACTACATGTGGAGAGGTCGTAGTTGCTTTTGTATATTGTACTCATGGACGTGCTTGCATGTCTCTCTGTAACATCGCATTTGAGATGACGCTAGAAGGAAGAAATCTTTCGAACTCCAATCCAAAGTAAGGAATTCTCTTTAGGATCTCCATTTACAGGGGTTACTTCCATTTTGGATCTTTCTGCTTACTTTACAGGATTCTTTTTTAGTTTAACCTGACAAGATAAATCGGCAGTTCTCTCCATGTTTACAGAAACTATCGCCAATTCATCGTCTGAGCTTTGGTATTGCAGGTCTTCAGCTCAGTTTCTCTGTACAATATTATAATCCTGAAGTCCATTTCGTTTATGAAACTGTTGCCTTTTCTTCTTACACTGTGGTTTCTGCTTTAAAGATCTCAAATATCTGTTCGTAAAAGTGAATAGTAGATTTTTTTTCTTAGTTCTAGAGGGACTTGGCACCTTGTGTAAACGAATGTGCTCAGTTGGGCCTTTCATCTGATGTAGGTACCGTCCATCTGATCATATTGTCAGATGGAGTGAGATGGCAGTGGAGATTTGAGACGAGATAGATGGTTTTCTGCGTTAGCGGAAGAAGGAATAAGGCACCATTTCTTTATAGGGAGTGTAGAGAGCAAAAATGTGGGCTGATGGGAGAAGAGGGATACACTTCAGCGAGCTTTACATGTTTTCTTACCTCCAGTCATTTCAGTTTGATGACTCCCTGATAGGGCAGGAAGGTTACTCGAGGGTTGTCTACTGCAACGACCCCGATAATCCTGAAGCATTACAACTCAAATACAGGGGAAACTATGTCTCCACCACCAAGTATACTGCACTTAATTTCATCCCCAAGTCTTTGTTTGAGCAGTTTAGAAGGGTTGCGAACATATACTTTCTTGTGGTGGCTTGTTTTTCCTTTTCTCCATTGGCACCTTACCGGGCTGGCAGCATTGTTTTACCTCTTGTGGTAGTGATCGGAGCTACAATGGTCAAGGAGGCTGTTGAAGACTGGAGGCGTAGGAAGCAGGTAATCTATGATAACTTCCTATTCTAGATTTAGAAATTTTCAGCTCTATTCTTTTTAGTATCTGACACATTGAGGGTGTGATTGGATTATTTTAGCAACCTTTCTATGTTGAATTTGTCCACCCTGTTTTAGTTGCTCTAAGCAAGATCAATTGGGTCTCTTTTGTTTATGGCAATTTCTGATATTCGGCATGAATAATTCTACATTGAATCAGAGGTGCAATTTTCATAGGTTTACTTTTTGACCAGTTCTTGGCTAGAAGCTTTAAATAACTTTTTTTCTCCCTTCTAGACACATTTCCGCCCAAATTTCTAGTAATAGCTTAGAAAAAAAAGAAAAAGAAAAAAATACCTGGTTTCGGAAATTGTAACCTAAATTTCCACTTTAACCAATGTTGGAACTTGGTCGAAACCCAAGATTTAGAACCATGCTTACTGGTGCATCCCCGTGCCGCCATTGAACATGGCTATACCAACCTAAATCATTCTTGATATCTAATTGATTAAAGGCTAGTCCAAATTTATAGCCAAGGGGAAGTACATTGACTGAATTAAGAAGAACAATAGGTGAGAAAGTCACAATAATCCATACCATAGGTCTGAGTATAAGCCTTTACAACCAGATGGGCCTTAAGCCGGTCAACTGAGCCATCTGGGTTGTATATTAACGGTGCACACCCAACAAAATTGTGCAAGATCCTTACTTGGAGGCAAATTCACCAGGGTCCATATATGGCTAGAAATCAGGGCATCCATTTCTATTTCCATAGACATTTCCACCAATGACGAGACAAAGCCTCATTATGAGTCTTAGGAATGAAATTGGAAAATAATGAGAAAGCAAAGGTATGGAAGCGAGATGAAAGGTGAGATATAGAAAAACAAAATTTTCCGTAGGATAAGCGGTCATGGATTTCTAAGTGCAAGAACGGTTACCTTGTGAAGAGCAACTGGTTAGTCAGCTGGAGATGAGGAGGAAGTAGAAGCTTTAGCTAGAGGCTTTAGACTGTGTGGTGGGCTGTGAAGCAAGAAGAACTGAAGTAGACTGCATTGTCTTCTTACACCATCGGGCGTTTATACAATTTCAGTGGTGCAGACGATGTAGCTGCTGTGTAAGGGCAATAACCAGAAAAATAAATAAAATAATAAGTTCCAAAAGCCTTCAGAAAAGGAGGGGAAATTCTAACCAGTTGAAGATTGGCCTTTTCTGGAAAGGTTATATATCTTGGGTTGTTGAAGCATTTCTCTATTTAGAAGTTATGGTTCATCCAACTATTGATGCATATATATTTAAACTGATGCATAGAACAATGGTGATTATGATTGGGCCACATTAGGGATCGGCCCTAAGCCCTTATTTGTTTGCGCTTATCATGGATGAATTAATCAAGAGCATTCAAGATGAGGTCCTGTAGTGTATGCTCTTTGTTGATAATATTGTTTTGACGGATGAGGCAAAAGTAGGGATTAATGCTAATTTAATGCTCTAGAGATCAATATTGGAAACAAAAGGGCTTTAGTATTAGTAGATCAAAGACGGAGTATATGATGTGTAACTTTAGTCACAATATGATGGAAAAATGGCAGGGTGAGAGAGATACTGCAAAGTGACAATATTAGACATCTGAGGTCAACCATAAATAAATAAGATGACATAGAAGATGATGTGTCACAGAGAATTAAATGGGAGGGTTGAAGTGGAGAGGTGCGACTGGAGTGTTGTGTGACTGAGGAGTGCTGTGAGACTGACGTATTCCTTTAAAGTTCAAAAGAAAGTTCTATAGGACTGCTGTTTGATTGGCTATGATGTATGTGACAGAATGTTGGGCAATTAAATAGTGTCACGTAGAGAAGCTATGTGTAGTAAAGATGAAGATGTGAAGATGGATGTGCGACAAAACTAGGAAGGATAAAGTAAGGAATGAATATATTAGAGCTGATTTGGGAGTTGCTCCGATCAATGGCAATCTCCGAGAAAGTCATTTGAGGTCGTATGGTCATGTTCAACGGAAGCTTGGGGACACCCCAGTGAGGAGGAGTGATCTGATTCAGATTGAAGGAGCTAAAAGGGCTAAGAGCGGGTCTAAAATGACCATATGAGAAGTTGTGAGGAATGGCATTTATAGTTTAGGTCTTAGTACAAGTATGACCTCGGATAGAGCCTATTGGAGGCTACGATTCATGTAGCTGGCCCCATTTAGCTAAGATGATCTTGACTTGCTGGGCTGTGCCTCTTTCCCACTTTCATTTCTCTTTTCTTATCTATCATTTCTTGACTTCTTGATTCCTCTTACTTTTTTTTTTTT
>NC_056560.1:8444930-8457080 GCF_013358625.1 Macadamia integrifolia | reverse complement strand
TTCAGTTTTCCCTACTCTTTTTTTTGTTTTGCATGGATCCATGCAGCCGACCCCATTTAGTTGGGATAAGGCTGAGTTTGTTGTTGTTTTTGTTATATTCATTCCCTTCATATGTTATGTTTCTTGAATGCGCGCGTCACGGGGACACCTTGCAAACTGATATATTCTGTTTTTGCTCAGTCTCTCAGATGCGTTCATGGGCTTGACCTCTGTTATATATTCTCCAATCAATAATTAGCTATCTTCTTGATTACTGCATTTGACTTTTCCTGAATTCTCTGGTCAATAATTAGCTATTGTCTTGATTACTGCATTGGACTTTGTCCTTATTAATCTCCTGCAATTGAAATTATGAATAATGGTTTCAGGATATAGAGGCCAATAATCGTACCGTGAAAGTTTATGGGAAGGATCATACTTTCCAGGAAACTAGGTGGAAGAATCTACGGGTTGGGGATCTCGTCAGGGTGGAGAAGGATGAATTCTTTCCTGCTGATCTGCTTCTGCTTTCTTCAAGTTATGATGATGGAATTTGTTATGTTGAGACCATGAACCTTGATGGTGAGACAAACTTAAAAGTCAAGCGATGTTTAGAAGCAACAGCTGCATTGCATGATGACTTCTCGAAATTTAAAGCAATTGTGAAATGTGAAGACCCAAATGAACACTTGTATTCCTTCATTGGAAATTTTTATTTTGGTGACAGACATTATCCTCTCTCACCTCATCAGATCCTTCTGAGAGGTTCAAAGCTTCGAAACACTGATTTTATCTATGGAGTGGTTATTTTTTGTGACCATGACACGAAGGTAATGCAGAATACGATAAATCCTCCTTCCAAGAGAAGTAAGGTTGAAAAGAAAATGGACAAGATAGTCTATTTTCTTTTCAGTGTCCTGGTTTTGATTTCTTCTATTGGATCTGTTCTCTTTGGTGTTCGAACTAAGAATGATATTAGTGGGGAAAGGTATAAAAGGTGGTATCTTAGACCAGATTCTACAACTGTATTTTTTGACCCAAGAAGAGATTCTTTAGCAGCATTTTGTCATTTCTTGACTGGTCTTATGTTGTATGGATATTTGATTCCAATATCCTTGTATGTATCCATTGAAGTTGTGAAGGTTTTACAGACTATATTTATCAACCAAGACAAGGATATGTATTATGCGGTCACAAATAAGCCAGTCCGTGCCCGCACCTCAAATTTGAATGAGGATCTTGGTCAGGTTGATACTATACTTTCTGACAAAACAGGTACATTGACATGCAACTCTATGCAGTTTGTTAAATGTTCCATAGCTGGTACTGCTTATGGCCGTGGGATAACTGAAGTGGAGAAGACTATCAAAATAAGGGAAAAAAATGGCTCTCCTGAATCTGTTGAGGCATATTTTGATATAGAGGAGCGTAGTGGCAATGTTACGGACTCAATAAAGTCAATCAAGGGTTTCAACTTCAGGGATGAACGTATCATGGAAGGGAAGTGGATAAATGAACCTTGTGCAGTTGTCATACAGAATTTCTTTCGTGTGTTAGCAATCTGCCATACTGCCATTCCTGATGAAGATAAGGATTCACATGAAATTTCTTATGAAGCGGAGTCACCAGATGAAGCTGCTTTTGTCATAGCTGCAAGGGAGCTTGGCTTTGAATTCTATGAAAGGAGACAGACTAGTATATTATTGCGTGAATTAGATCCTAAGGCTGGTAAAAAGGTTCATAGGTGCGTTTTCTTGGTTATTGTTCTTTCCATCGGCTTCCCTACTTTTGTTTAGAAACTCTTGCTGTATATATTTTTTGAACATGGTTTATTAATTCCAGAGAATATAAGCTTCTTCACATCTTAGAGTTTAGTAGTTCCCGCAAGAGAATGTCAGTGATAGTGAGGAATGAAGAGAATCAGTTGTTACTCCTTTGCAAGGGTGCAGACAGGTCTGATTCCCTACATTTATGTTTTGTGTACTGTAGATTTCATAAACTTGTGGTAGTGTTCTTTTGATGTAAAAGTTTGTCTTTGTCTGTGCATGCATTCAGTGTAATGTTTGAAAGGCTCTCAAAGGCTGGGCAGATATTTGAGGTTGAGACAAAAGATCATATTGACAGATATTCCGCGGCAGGTTTAAGAACCATGGTAATTGCATATCGTCTACTGGATGAACAAGACTACGCAATATGGAGAGAGGATTTCTTTAAGGCCAAAACATCTGTCTCTGCTGACCGCGACACACTGGTGGATGCTGCAGCGGATAAGATCGAGAGGGAATTGATACTTCTTGGTGCTACAGCTGTTGAAGACAAACTGCAAATGGGGGTGAATATCTAATTGTCATCTTGAAACTGCTTTTGACTAGTAATAGAGCACTAGGCACTGAATTGCAATTTGGGTTGTATAACTTGTATTTCTTGAGTAGTGCCTCATCCTGTAACTGCAACTTATTAGACATTATGCTTAGAGGTTGGAACAGGCCCCCTTCCGGAGTCCCGGGACATGGTTAACCATGTCTATTTGCTGTTTAAGTTTGTGCACTTACAAAAAAGCTACCTAGAAGCACAGAAGCACAGGGCACATGTAAAATGTATAAATTCCTTGTAGAGTCTCTGTAACATGTGAATACTTCTATATATATCCTTGCACATGAACCCATAAGCTTGTGAAACAATGAAATCTTGCTACAATATTGTTTTGGAAAATGTGTATACATGAATATTTGGTTTGACTATCAAACTGATACACTCTTTGGATGTACAGGTTCCTGAGTGCGTCGAGAAGCTTTCCCAGGCTGGGGTTAAAATATGGGTCTTAACTGGTGACAAGATGGAAACTGCAGTTAATATTGGGTCTGGCTTACTAAGCTCTCAATCCATTTCTTGTTAATATAGTGTGGTGAGCATGAAGTCTGAGTCTCCATTCTGATAGTTATATAAAAACCAAAAAAAATCCTTCAGGTACGCATGTAGGTTGCTGAGGGAAGAGATGTGTCAGATTGTGATTACACTAGATGGACCAGATATGATTGCCTTGGAGAAACAAGGAGACAAGGAAGCCATTGCAAAGGTATGCAAGATGTCAGGTTTCTAAAGGAAAGGATTAAGCAAACATTCATTTTTTGTTTTTTTTTTTAAATATATTGGCATGGGGCTTTGGTTGATCTATGGTTCTGAAAAAAAGTAATTCTTTGTTAGGCTTCCTGTGAGAGTGTAACAAAGCAAATACGAGATGGAAAATCTCGGCTAATTTCTTCTAGACAAAGTTGTGTTTCATATGCTTTGATAATTGATGGTAAGTCTTTGACCTTTGCCTTGGCGGAGAATCTAGAGAGCTTGTTTCTGGAGCTCGCAATTAATTGTTCATCTGTTATTTGTTGTCGATCATCACCAAAACAGAAAGCGCTTGTAAGTACTACTCCATTTTGTTTACTCGGACATTCTTTAAAATCTAATTTGTTTTAGTTTATGAGGAACCGTCAGTTCCAGTTGTTATTGACATTGAGATAGCCTGATAGAAATAGAAGACATTGCAGGTTACCAGATTGGTGAAAAAGGTAACAGGCAAAACAACATTAGCAATTGGTGATGGGGCAAACGATGTTGGCATGCTTCAAGAAGCTGACATAGGTGTTGGCATCAGCGGTGTGGAGGGAATGCAGGTTATTATAGTTTCTGTGGATTTGAGGAGCCTTATGCCTTCTTAATAAAAAAGTAGATATGTTTAGGCGAAAGTTTCCCTAGTTGGCATGCTAGGTAAGACTGTCTCTGGTCTGGACTCTGGATACCTAATTCCGCCATGTGGAAGGTTCAAATGGCAGATTCATTTAGTGGATACCTAGGAGATGGTATGGATAGACCACATGTCAAATTTTCGACCCAAATTAAATCATTTTACCCCCATGTATTGGCATGCATTCCCATGTGTGTCCTTGCACATTTACTGGTCCTCCAATCACTACTGGATCTCTTTTGATTCTTCAATGCTTTGTTTTGTCACATGGAGAACTCTGTTTGGGCTGAGTTAATATGTGAGGGGGGGGGGAGGTTGTCTATCTATCCACAAATATCAGTCAATCCAATCTGCCACATTTGATAAAAAAAAAAACATCTGCCACATTTTGCATTGGAAAAAAAAAAAAAAAAAATCTGCCACGTGGTATAAGCAAAGGGGAAAATCCTATGCCACTTCTTGGACCACTTTCGGTCCCAAATTATTTCCTTTTGCCTTTATCCCAATTTTGCCAACTCTTTGAGGCAGCCTTTTCATGAAATACTTCCATTTTAAAACTGAATCAAGATAATTATTTTCTGATTTTTGTATACTGAATATTTTTTACGGGTGACGGAGAGGAGTTAATAGAATTATACTGAATGGTTCTTAGTGAAAAATGAATAACTTATTAAGTTTATATTCCAATGAGTCTGATTCTTGGTGGCCTCTTCTTTCTAATCCCATGGTTGTAGACAGCATTGAGAATATACTTGCACTATAGTACCTACACGTTACCAAGATTACAGCACCCCGTTTATTCGCCAATGGGATGTTTTTTTTCCCCATCTTTTAATAGGGATTGAGAAGAGGTCACAGAGGACTATCTATCCCAATATGAGTTTATATGACTCGTCTTCTTTCAAGAATGTCAGTATATGAAAGGAAACTATTTTTCATCAATTGAATTGTTTTGTTAATTACCAATGAGAGTGAACATAATCGTTCTGATTGATTTTTGTTTGTAGGCTGTTATGGCTAGTGATTTTGCAATTGGTCAGTTCTGTTTTCTGGAACATCTGTTGCTGGTACACGGCCATTGGTCTTACAGGAGAATAACCATGATGGTAAGTGCTGTCTCCCTGTTTTGTATGGCCCCGATGTACAATTACAATCACTCAGTGCTCAAGGTTTTAAAGTCAAGTGGAACCATTGAAATTCGAAGTTTGAATCTTCCTAATTAGAGTTCCAGGATAAATATGAAAAACTCATAAGTGGGAAAGTTAATGGAAGATAAAAAGACTTTCTTTTGTTCTTGGATTTCATGTGGATGCTAAAAATTTGTCAGGATTTCAGCTAAAATTTAGATCTGCACCAGTTCAGACACTGGTTCTAAAGGGGCACTTCAAAACCCCAATCAAACAGTCAAATGTCAAGCAGCCTATATACATCTTCCAAATTCGATGACTCTTTCTTTATTGTTAACTCTTATTTCTTTTCTTACTGTTCTCATTGAAACCCACTGAGTTGGGATTGGGAAATTTGTTGACAAGCCATCATTGCTTCTAAGCAGAATTGAAATTGATTAGAAAAAGGGCCACAGACCGAGCATAGGGCCAATCAAAATGGATGAAATTTTTATTTTAAGAGGGTGGGGCGGAAATTTTGTGCACTCCTGTGTCTGGGTGCAGGAGCCACACTACCAGGCAGCATTCTTTTCCCCCAAAAAGTTTGTACACAAGAATGGATTCCTTTTTTTGTTTTAGTAGTAAGCTGGATGAAAACAACTACTGTGATTGTTTCCGTTTATTCCTACTTTAGTGAGACTTTGAGATGAGGGGCATTCTGTCACTGAAAATCTGGATTTCCATCTTCAATTGATAAATATTCGTATTGCAATAGTTAATGTTGGGATTTTTTATTTGTTTCTGCAGATATGTTACTTTTTCTACAAAGACATTACATTTGGTTTAACCCTGTTTTGGTTTGAGACTTATGCATCTTTCTCCAGTCAACCTGCTTATAATGATTGGTGCATGTCCTTCTACAATGTCTTCTTCACTTCGCTTCCTGTTATTGCACTTGGTATCTTTGATCAGGATGTTTCTGCAAGCCTCTGTCTCGAGGTACACAATTTCATGTTCTTAGCTCTTACATTCCTATGGACGCATAAAAACCAAATAGTAAAAATCTAAAAATTTTCCTTGGAGAAAGACATCCTCATTGCAAACAGAGAAATTGCACGTGCAGTGTTGGTTGTTGATCATTGAAGAAGCAGAAAATTTTTATACAGGGAACTAGGACTTTTGATTCAAAAATTAAACCCATAGTTAATTTTTTTGGCTAACTGTAAGTTATGAGAAAAGAATGCTACCTGGTCATGCCCCCCTATGCCCTCTCACAAGGTGCCATGAAATGATGCCCTTGCCCCCCTGGGTGGATACCTATGCGTGTTCCCACATTGGCCCAGGTGCTGGTGTGGAGGCCATGCGACCAGGTGGCGTTCTCTATCCAATAATTTATATATCCCTGCAACACTTTATTGTGAATGTGGGGTATTGCATACCCAATTCCGTATTACATTTAACAATTTTTTTATGCAAAATAACTAGAACAGTCCATTGGATATCATTTTTCGTATCATCATTTATCACTGTCTAATTCTTTTATTTCACCTTGTCTTATTCCCAAAAGTTATTTAATACAGAGATAAAAAAGTGTATTCAAAATAATTTGAAATTGAGTCGTCATTTTGTCCTTATTAAAAAGCTGCACATTTTTTGAATAGGTATATATGAAATGATAGGATTTATCTTCATTAAAAAATGTGTAATATATATATTTTTTTGGTTAAAAAAAAAATGTAATACTAAAAGAGAAAAAAATGTACAAGTCATGACTTTTTTTCCCACCAACCTTGGTTACAACTAGATTTTCCCTTGTGCTCTGTTTGGTTGCAAGGAGAATTAAAGGGTAGGGATGGGAAATTTTCAAACTTAAAATGGAAATATTTATAATCATATCCCATGTGACTATTTCATTAACTCCAAATCATTCCATATTTGGTTAATAAATTTCACTTTATTTTGCATCTAAAACCTTTTGTTATAAAATGTAAAAAATATCATTACTAAATAGGATAAAACATTCAAGTGGCTTATACAATCATATGGGATCACATGGAGTAATGATTACAAAAACTTTCTTTTTTAAGTTTAAAATTTTTTCTTTCTTTCCTTTTAAATATCCCTTGCAATCAAATGTAGCCTTATTTATTTACTGTTTATTTCTATCGATACTCACCTTCAATATTGGTTTTACAGTACCCTCAGATATATCAAGAAGGTTTACAATTCTTCTTCAGCTGGGCTCGTATACTTGCTTGGATGTTTAATGGGGTTACAAGTTCTGCTATTATCTTCTTCTTCATCACTAGCTCGGTCATTCACCAGGCCTTTCGGAGAGATGGACAAGTGGCTGGGTATGATGTCCTCGGGGTCACATTGTATACTTGTGTTGTGTGGACTGTAAACTGCCAGATGGCTCTGGTCATCAACTACTTTACATGGATCCAACACTTCTTCATCTGGGGCAGCATCATCTTCTGGTATATCTTCTTGGTTATTTATGGGTTTCTTCCACCAACATTATCTACAACAGCATACCGGGTTCTTGTGGAAGCTTGTGCATCGAGTCCTCTCTACTGGTTGGCCACCTTCTTTGTTGTTGTGTCTGCATTAATACCTTATTTTCTCTGCAAGGCTCTTCAAATCCAATTCTTTCCTATGTATCACAGCAAAATTCATAGAGCACATTTAAAAAGATGAGGCTCAAGGTTCTTTGGGTTCTGTGCTGGGATTGAGGACACAGTTCGGCATCATTGGGTAGAAGGAAGATTAATCTTAAGCCAAATGATATAAACCTGAACTCCAAGCTTGGGCATTTGTTTTTATATAACACAATTGAGTTTGATTTCACAATCTATGGTCACTCACACTGACACCAGAGTTGATGGCATCGTTCATGGCAGCATATCATTTTCTTTTGCCAAAGTACAATGCCCATATTGATTGGAATCCAACCTTTTGCTCAAGTCTTTGAAATTTTAAAGGGCCCGAGATTGTTGCATGGTTGCATAGTCTATGCGTTAGTATGGGTGCCAATGAACGCACATATAAGGGTATATACTTGGCTGTGATTTTTTTGGTGGTAATGTCACACGTTCATGTGTCTATGCACAAGAGCTATGTGATCACACATCTTTTTTTTTTTTGGTTGGAGAATTTCTACGAGTCTTTTATACTTACCTTATATTTACTCAAACTTACATACTCAAATTTCTTTTTTGATTCCCCTTCAGAAGCAAAATTACATCTCTTTTTCTCACTTATTAATTCTAAATTTCAAAATTACCCGCTTTCCCTCTCCTCTCCTCCCTTCGAAAGCCCCCTTATGGTGCCCCATTCGTGCATCCTCTTAGGTACAAGGGTAAAGTGATGACAAAAAATAATTTTTAAATGAATTCAAGGGAAAATTCATCCGATATAGACTGATCCAAATCGATATCGAGCGAGACCGAATTTATATCCCATACAAAACCCCAAGTTCTTCCAAGAAATTTATACACACCGAGCTATCCATAAATGGCTTTAGCTGACTAGTCCGATCAATCCAAAAGCCCAGATCAAGTCTTCATGGTTCAGATGGATCGAAATCCTCTGCAGGGAGTAGATCTGGAGGAGATTGGTAGTGATGCCTTCAACAATCGACATCTGTCTTAGGACACGTGGACGGTTGGGGCAAATTTCATACCTACGTTTCGAATTTTAAGAAAAACGCGTCGTAATGAATCAGATTCGAGGAACCGTCTGACGATACAATCCCACAGTCTACTTATTTTAGGACAGGTGTCATTTCCAATCACGCCCGATCTTATCCTAGGACAGGTGTCAATGCCAATTCCGCCCGATCTGCTCTCAACAGGATTTCGATCCGATCTTGATGCGGTTGCTGCGCAAGCAACACATGTCTAAACAGAGACGGAGAATTGGAGTCCGGTTAAAACTGTAATTGGAACGAAGTTATAATTAAGGTGGAACCCACATGTTATAATTAGATGGTACCCACATGTATTTTTGTTAATTTATTTTGTCATCATCCTTTCTTCGTTTTTGTTCGGAGAGACCGAGCACGGAGCATCCACACCCGCTGTGCAAGTTGCCATCAGCAAGACTACAACGCCACTCAAACCTATACGCAAACGTGATAAATTTATCTGGCCGGTTTTTCTTTTTCAATTTTCTTCATTTGTAACAGGTAAAAACCATTGCATTGGAATTATTTCAATAAAGTCTTCACACTTTCAATTTATTTCAATTGAGTCTTCACACTTTCAGTTGACAATTTGATCTTATTATGAAAAAGGTCACCTCTTGGTAAACACGGGTTTTTCGTACACCACAACTCACCAATTGAGCTAGGCAATTGCTGTTTTTTTTATGATTGAGTGTATTCATCTAAAGTCCCACAAAGCTTTGTTCTAGATACTTTCTTTTTCTTCTTCTTCTTCTCTTTTTTTTTTTTGACATTTTTTTTGTTTTCGCTTTTGTTTTTTACGATTACTCATTGCTTTGAAACTGATCGAAATATTACAAAGAATCAACATAACAACAGAGGATGGAGTGGGGGGAGTGGGGTTTTGGAGTTCTGTTTGGGAGAGAGAGTGAGCAAGGGAGGGGAAAGTGTGAGTGCAAGTTAGGGAAGAGATGTTGCAGGAAGGAAAGAGAGGAGAAGGTGGTGGTTTCACATATTGATTAAACAAATTGGAGGGAGAAAGATAACGGTTGTATCCTCCCATTTCTTGTTGGGAGAAACAAGTGCATAGCAACCGTATTAGGACAAGCAATTTATATATTCCATTCCTTACCTCATCTATTTTCTATTTTTCTCACATTTTGTTATGTTTCCCGTGATCATCATATAGGAGGAGATATATATAGCAACAGAAGAGGAAATGGGTGAAACTACCGTCTTCTCACTTGATCAAATGGAAGAAAGATCATTTCTATGGTTACTTCCGAAAGGTACTTACACCACTACTACAATTTATTTAACATTTTTTTTTCTTTCATTACACATTGTATAAAAGAAATACATGCAATTATGTAATTGAATTCTTTTTTGTGTGAAAGATGTTTATGCAGAAATATGTCAACCTGATCCTATAGAGTTACTCAACTCAGACATTCAAAATATGTACTCATATCGCCAAGAGGTACATGTTTTGCTTCATTTTCATAAATTTAATTTCAATTTTAAAAATTACCCATAAAAAATGACCTGAAATTTGTATTTTTTGTAGCTCTTGGCCATCAAAACAATTGATGAGGTTGTGAACATTGATTATCTTTATGATGATCCAAAACTTGCTAATGATATTTACAAGCATTGGAAAGCATATGAGGTACTATTTATTTTCTTTTAACTTTATTATTTTTTTTATGTTTATCTTTATTCATATATTTTCTTTGGCTAAATAGGGCAAGAGTTTACCCAATATGGAGAAGGTTCGAAAGAATATAAGCACTAAAATGCGTGAATTTCTGATTGATCAGATCGTTCTGGTAGGTGAAATCAGCCTTTATATATATGTTAACAGGAATTGTTGTTTTAGTTTCTATATTAAAATGCTAATTAAACTAATTTTACTTCACATACAGGCTTGTGAAATATGTCATCTTTCACTTCAGACATTATATCTAACTATCAATTACATTGATCGATATTTTTCTGACAATACAATGCAAATGGATCAATTACAATTAGTTGCTGTTACTTGCTTGATGATAGCAATGTAAGTTAAACTTTATTTCCATATAGTACTTATTGGTATATTCATGTTTTATTTTTTAATTATTATGTGTGGGAGATATCAATAATACTAATTATTTCCTTGTTTTTCAGTAAATATGAGGAGGAAGTTCATGGGTCAGCAATGAAATTGGTTCTTTATTTAACTGATTATGCATACTCCAAAGAACAAGTACATGCTTCTGTCACATTTTCACTAAGTCTTGCGTTAATTAAATGAAGTTGTATTATTCTGTGTTATTGAAATTTTTTGTAGCTTTTAATTCTGCAGGCATGTCACGTATCTTTGAAATTTTTATTTACAGATTATAAATATGGAAAAAACTATTCTAAGTTGCTTGCAATATGAATTAGGAGCCCCAACACCTCAATGTTTTCTAAGGTAACAATGATTAATTTTTATTTATTTATTTTTTAATTTTGTACTTGGCTTTAATTTCTAATCCCAAATTAGATAATAATCTTTTATCTCTTTTTAATAAAATGAATAGGAGATTCATCTATGCTGCTCAAGCAACTGGGGAGGTATGCATTTCTTTATACAACTCTCTCTCTCTCTCTCTCCCTCTCTCTCTCTCTCTCTCTTCAGCTATAATATTAAAAGTATTGAATCCACATTTTTTTTTTTCTTCAGATGAAATCTTGGGGAGTGCTGTTTGATGACTTGGCTAGTTTTCTTATGGAGCTAAGCCTTTATGACTATAGCATGCTTTGTTATGCTCCATCAGTGATAGCTGCTTCTGCGGTCTTCTTAGCCAAATATGTATTATATCCCAACACACCTCCATGGGTAAGTAAAATATATTAATGCCATCTTGAAATATGAATTTTCTATCGACATTTTCAATATTCTTATCACACCCTTTTATATCATATATTAATGCTAAATAAGTGACGATTTTTGTTTGCTACAGACGGCTACTTTGAAACAATACACAGAGTATGAACCATATAAACTAATAGATTGCGTTTGGCATCTCTATCGTCTATTCAGTTGGAACAATTTTGACAACATTGCACCCACAACCAAGGAAAAGTACAGTCACATAAATGTAATGTCTTCTCTCTCTCTCTCTCTCTCTTTGTGGTATAAAATAGTTGAGTTGTTTCAACTCTACACTAACATGTTTTTGTTTTTTATTTCCTCTTACAGTATGACTTTGTAGCCATGGTGGATTTCCCCCCATCGATACCGATCAAGTATTTTTCATGACTGAAGCAATATTTATTGCATTCTTTTGTTAGAGAGATGTCTGTAGCAATGGTGGTGGTTGAAGTTGCATTGAAGGTGATAGTGACAATAAGGAATGAGAGAAAAGAGTTAAAGCACTCTTGGCTGGGGAGAGGGCCAGAATAAATCAAAGCATCACATACAGTAATAGCTTGAGTCATCTTCTATATGTAGAAACCCTTCCTCACCGGATTCTTTCATTTATGATATTGGACTTTGACTCGTGGATTATTAATTATGTAATATTCTCTATGATACACAAATTTACATTAGGTTTTTTCTTTCTTCTTTCTTATGAGACATTAGCTGGTTGTTGTTGTTGTTTTTTTTTTTTTTTTTTTTTTTTTTTTTT
>NC_056560.1:8442419-8444910 GCF_013358625.1 Macadamia integrifolia | reverse complement strand
TTTTTTTGCAAAGAACATTAGCCATGGTTCCACGATCCATATATATACTATTGTTAATAAACATTTTTTCCCCTTTATGTGAGTTAAATTTTGATGGGCCATACCATTTTTAGTGAATTTGAAGGTGGCTAAAAATAATAATGTGGGAATGGATGGCCACTAGACTATTGGGTATTGCAAGCCTCCTCTTGAAATTGTTGAAAAATGTGTTAGTAAAAATCATCTAGTCGTTGCTTATTGTAGGAACTGATCATTCCCACCACTATGTTCGTCCAAATTGACTACTCAAACCCATTGTATGATTGGTATTTTCGAGCGATTATGCTTAAATATGAGATTGTTATTTTTGCATAGAATCTCAACAATCTTTTCAATATATATGAGATTATTTTATAATATATCACTCTTGAAAACACTTTTGAAATAAAACAAAACAAAGTGGGGTGAGTTATAGGGATCCAGACTAACCCTGCTTTGTTTCATCAGTACTTTCAAGTGACAGGAGTGGTGATGGTTGTTCGAAAGGGTGAATTATGTCACTAAATAAGTCATTATATGGCTCTTTAAAATTAAATAAATATAATTAATTGGTGGTTCATAAATGAGAGAATATGATTACAAGTATGGGAATGGAGATGATTACGTTAATACAAAATTACATGGTTAGTGGGAATATCACTACTTAAAGTCGCTCAACGCTTCCTAAGGTCAGCTTAGGTGGTATATGAGAGAAGAGAGAGAAGAGAGGCCAGAAGGTGAATAGCTGTCTAGTGTCAACGCCTCGTGGGAGGTGGAAAAAAATCCTCTGTTTTTCTTATTCCTGTTTTTCTTTGTTTTGCTACCTGCAGAACATGACATGTGGACAATTTTAAGACCAACACACCGGATGTAATAATCCTCACCCAACCTTGACCGTTGTTCTTAAAGTTGTCCACGTGTCGTGTTCTGCAGGCAGCAAAACAAGGAAAAATAGGGATGAAAAAAACAGAGGATTTTCATCCGTGGGAGGTGGGCTTTAGGTGAACAACGTAACCTCACGTCAGGCTTGTACATGAAATTCCCATTTTTTATCGGCATCGGAGGGATCGGTGTGTATTGGTACTTTTTATCCCTTATTTTTTTAGATTTTTTTTTTTTTGATATTTTATTTTACCTCTGAAATGATACGGATAATTGATTCAGATTGGTTAAGAATTGGGGATCGATTTTATTCAATACCTATAAATACGATACGACTGATATAATACCAATACTTAAAACCATGGGAAGCCCATTGCCCCTCTCCCCTGCCAGTCGGAACTCCAAACTCAACTGATAGAACACCGATATAAGTACCGAAACTTATATCAAACCCTTTTTTTAATAAATATTTTTTAAAGATTAGTTTTGCTAAAACCCCAAACCCTCTCTATTTAATATTCTTATGGAAGAGGGTTCCTAGAGGACAGCGTGGCCTCCCTGCCAATGAGGGGCCATGGGAGTGCACGGAACAAAATTAATAGGTATGAAATTTTTATGAGAGAAAGGGTGGTTATTTTGCACCTTTTGTTAAGAGTGTCAATTTAGAATTGAAAAAAAAAATCGAATCTAATTTAGGACCAAATACTATGAATCAAAATAAACTGATTATAATATGGTTACATCTTAGATCTGAAATAAGTTTTTGTAATTTAATTCTGTATGTATTGGATCTATGTCAAGAACCAATGGTTTTAATCAAAATCGAACTGAGTAACTTGATGTAACTTTTTTCTCTTTTTAAAAACTAAAAACTTGATGTAACTTAACTAAAAACTTGACGGAATTAATTGCTTAAATTATCTTATAGAGTCATAGTTATAGTCTAAGTTTAAAACCCTCTTTTGTTGGGAAAGACCAATAACCTAGTGAATGAGCATTTGTATTTTGTCTTTTGCATAGTATAATCGAATTTAAAATTGAAGCCAAATAAGAACCAAATACAAAACCCAAATAGGAACCAGAACCGCACGACAACCGGACAGTTTTGATACAAGTACCTATTTTCAAAACGAGATGGGACCTGGTCCTGTTTTGGAAGTCACTAATACTATTTGGAATTGAAGCCAGAACTAGACCGAATACCTGATTCCGAACCGATTGACACCCTTCCTGTTTATGTGTAGTCATAGGGCTCCATTGCCTTTCAAGATTCTTTTTCTCTTTAGGAAATTATTTTCTATGGGGGGATTGTGGCCCCTATTGCCCATACATAAAGGTGAATATGATTAGGCTATGCTGGTTTCTTAAAACCCTAACCCAACCCTAAGTCTTCAAAATTCAATTTAGGCTTAACCCAATTCTGTCGGTTTCATGCCAATTCAATCTAACCCTAATTGATCCTGACTGGGCTGGATTAGGCAAGGTTGATCATAATTGGCATTTATTTTTACCAACGTCAGTTTAACAATGATTGCCTCTATTTGTTTCATTTGTGTTACATTATATGCAAAAAAAAAAAAAAAAAAAAAAA
>NC_056560.1:8420124-8442399 GCF_013358625.1 Macadamia integrifolia | reverse complement strand
TTAATTGATACATTTTTACCAAAAAAAAAAAACTTAACTGATAAGTAATTCAATGTGGAGTTTATGAATAATTAAGTATAATTATGATATATTATCACTAATCTAAAAATCAGGGTACAACATATTACCCAAACCTTATTCAGAGTCTCAGGCTCAAAACAGACTAGGGTGAGTTCCGATCATCAAAACTAAATGCTCAGGGTCAAAATATAACCCAATTAATCCATTAAAGGCCAATATATTATAATATTATAGACTGTCAATCGATCAATCGACGAAACATGTGCGAGTTCATGCCTAGCCAATAAGGCTTGATTACCTAAACCATGTGGTAATAATGACATGGGGTTTTAAATTTGTGAGGAATGATTTAACCCAACTGATCCTACCAAAAAAACATTTAACCCAACTGAAACCGACTATAGACTTATGAGCTCGGGACCGACATATTTCCTTTTAGGGCAAAGCCGGGACCAACCTATTGACACCGTTGGTTAGATCAACCGGGACAAATACAAATGGAACCTTTTTGCAATTCGGTTGGCCGGTACACAATTTCACGTGCACGTGTTTTGTTTTCTTACATTAAACACGTGTGTCAGAAGGATGTGAAAGAATGTCTCTTGCGAACACCTAAACCACCCCTGTATCTAGGGCACGATTGATTTTGTTTTTAGAAATAGTTTTTCTATTTTTCTGTACTTAGAGACGAAAAACACTTTAAAAATTGTTTGATTTTTCTGTTTCGTTTCACTTATTTTTTGAAACATAAATAAAAACTTATGTCTATTTTTGTGTCTAGAAATAGGAATGGAGAAACAAGTCAGACATTTTTTTCTGTTTCTAGAAACAAGTGAGAGCAATAAAAATTGAGAAAAATCTGATACTTCACTCGATCTAACCCAAACCTCAAATCCATTGTTGAAATTTCTTGATATCCAAATGCGACGATTCCAACCTGGTTGTGTGAAGTTCACAGTTTCGAATTACATTCATCCTTTTGAAGTTTATCTCATGAAGCATACCTACAACTCCAACGTCATGCCTTCACTTGTGAGTTGCATTCCTACAACGTCGTGCACTCTTCATTGGGGAAAGGACCACAAAAAATCAAAGCATTACTTATAGTAATAGCTTGGGTCATCTCTTATGTGTAGAAACACTTCCTCACCGGATTCTCTCATTTATGATATTGAACTTTGATTGGTAGATTATTAATTATGTTTTTTTTCTGTGATACAAATTTACATTAGGCTTTTTTTCTTCTTCATTCTTGTTAGACATTGGCTATGTTTTGTTATATAGACAATTTTTTCCCCTTTATGTGAATTAAATTTTAGTGGGCTGTACCATTTTTAGTGAATTTGGAGGTGGCTAAAAATAATAATGCAGGAATGGATAACTATTGGAGTATTGGGTATTGCAAGCCTCCTCTTGAAATGGTTGAAAAATGTGTTGGTAAAAATTATCAAGTCGATGCTTATTGGAGGAACTAATCATTCCCACAAGCCTACTACTTGTTTGACACACGCACAAGTTGATTTGATTTTATTGCTATTAAAAAGATGGGATATTTAGCATGTAAAGTTTGATGGCTTATCTCTGCTAAATAACCTATTACGTGTGAAGGGTTTTAAAAACATGTATCAGTGATGGAGTCGGTCTTTGCTAAAAGATGGTCCGTTTGATTTTATTTCTGCTGTTTCTAAAATTGATCCCAATAAACCTAGAGTTTGCCATTTGATCTGAAAATCATTCAAGAAAATCTTTGAAGGAATATTTTGATTCGAAGCAGCAGAGATCGAGATGAGTCCCCACCAATTCAATGATTTTTAAAACCGCACATGTATGGCATTTTTCCTATGTTGCACAGCCTTATTGTTCAACCCGGGTCTCAACTATGGGTTTATCTTTTCTTTTTTTGTTGAAAAGAATGGTACATAACTCAAGCTACGCCCATGGACATTGCTTCTTAAAGAAACAATGTCTCATTATTATTATTTTTTAATTAAAAATAAAGTAATAATGTCTAGGTCATGCATGGGAAGAAATTAAGCAACCATTTATCGGTCAACCAGTCCACGAAAAAAAATTATCATATACTAAAAATAGAAAACATTGGATAGAAATTTCGTGTATATCAAGTGTTATAAAGTTGTTAATAAAAAGCATGCACTTTTTTTTTCTTCTATTAAATGCATTTGTCATGAGTAGTGGATACATAAAATCAACATGAATCGTCGTCATGATGTTTGTTTATAAGAATTATCCTAACTATTCATCATTCATCACATTATTTTTTGGCATTCATATCTCAACCTTGATGTGTTGTAAGAATAAGAGAAATAAGATGAAACTCCAAATGACAAGTTTGAGACATTAGAGGAAACTAATTCAGAAAATTATCTGGTAAGTGTAGAGTCATTAAGATTTTTTTATTCTTTCTTAAAACATAAAAAATGTAATTTTATTTTAATCTTACTATGTGTGTGGTACATCTATATAAATAGATTATATTTAATATTTTAGAATGAAAAAAATTATAATTGATAAGAGATAAGCCCTTCTCTTACTTTATATATATATATACCTTATCCTCTTTTTACAAAACTTTCAAACGCATTGGATGCCTATGGTCCCTTTTTCCTTGATCGACATAGAAATATTGGTGGAATTGTGAATCATAATGGTATTACACTGGAAAAATTGAGGATGGATGTTCTTAAGAATATTATATATTCATTTGTAAAATTGAGTTTTTTTATTTTTTTTACATTTAAAAAAAATATTATGATAAAGAATATAAAAAGAAATTGAAAAGTCACAAAACACAGAAGGCAAGAAGCATTCAAATATTAGCAGTAGCCTACACAATTGAAAGTTATTGAAAAGAAGATCAATTAAAGAAAAGAAACATAATAGTGATGGTTAAAGTGTTTAGTCCCACATTGATTCTGAGTGGGAAATTCATATACATGTGAACATCTCCTCTTATCAGATTGATCTTTTGAGATGGAAATTTACATGGTATTAAAGTGGGTTCTCTTTGGTTATGTCTGTTCTATGTTCCCTAATCATGTCCAAATGTAAGGTGGTTTCGATCCTAATCTGCCTCCACGTCAATAGTGTTAATGTGTTTACTTTCGTATCAATTCTCGTGTGCCTTTTGAACACCCCTCCTCTCACTAGTTCGGTCTTTTGAGATAAAAATTTACAGTGATGGACCAAAAAATAAGTGCGTGATAGCCAAATTTGACAAACGTGTTAACTAAAATCTATACTAACATGTTTTCGATTTTCACTCTTTGTAGTATGATTTCATAAATAAAATTTGTAGATGTCAGAAGAAAAGGGGACAAGAAGGCACGGGGTTATGGTTTCTCTAAAAAAATTCAGGTTAAGCTCAAATATTAGTGGCATGGAACTTTGAGGATCCAATCACGGGCATGATAACATGAATAGTGCTCAAGGTGAGGGATCTCTCAAAGCCTACGCTGGCTCTCAAGTGTTTTCATTCATTCTTAAATAGAAAATATCGATTTTAGTTTATACTTCAATTACTAGCAAGGTTTAGATTTCTAATATAATCATCTCTCTATTTTGATTTATTGTTTTCTTTTTACCCAGATTTAATAAATTATATTTTTATAATTAATAAATTTTATTGTTACTAACCACTTTTTCAATTCCATATTTCCGCGAATGAGATCAATCTTGAACCATCATTATTAGTTAATGCATCTATGTTTGTCTAATTTGATTACTCACATCCGTCATATGATTTATTTTCGTGCGATTATGCTTAAATATGAGATTGTTGCTTTTGCGTAAAATCTCAACAATTTTTCCATACATAAGATTATTTTAGTATTGTACTAGAAGCAAAACAAAACAAAGTGTGTGAGTTATATAGGGATCCAGACTATAAATGGATCCCACAAGTTACAAACCCTGCTTTGTTTCATCAGTACTTTCAAGTGACAGGAGTGGTGATGGTGGACCATAGGGTTGTTCGAAAGGGTGAATTATGTCACTAAGCAAGTCATTATATGGCCTCTTAAAATTAAATAAATGTAATCAATTGGTGCTTCCTAAATGAGAGAATATGATTACAAGTATGGGAATGGAAATGATTACTTTAATACAAAATTACATGATCCAGGCCATTGAGTTAGTCAACATTAGGTCAGTGGAAATATCACCATTAAGGTCAGCTTACGTGGTATGTGACTGAAAAGAGACAAGAGGCCAGAAGGTGAATAGGTGTCCAGTGTCAACGTCTCAAGGAGATGGGCTTTATGTGAACAACGTAATCTCATGTCAGGCGTGTACACCAAATTCCCATTTCTTCTGGAAGCTCACTGGCCGTCGTCACGTGCCCGTCGGAACTCTAAACTTGGTTTTACATCTCAACAAGATTCATGAAGTATCATGTATAACGAACCCTTTTTTTTAAATAAAATATTTTTTTAAAGATTGTTATGCTAAAATCCAAAACCCTCTCTACTTAGTATTCAAGAGAGAGGGTTCTCCTCCTGTGCTAATGCGAGCTCATGGAAGTCTACGTACAAGTATTAATTGATGTGAAATTTTTCATGAAGGATGGGATGATCATTTTGTCATTTTTCTATGTCTAGGCATAACGCGGCATTACCTTTCAAGCATCTTTTTTTCATGAGAAAAAAAATCTTCTATTGAGGGATGTGGCCCTTATGCACGGACATATGAGTAAAGATGTAAATCAAAATCGAAATTAAAAAACAAATCCAATTTCAGATTGAATACCCTAAACTAAACCAAACAGATTACAATATGGTTACATCCAGGACTGGAAGTTAGTGTTTATAATTCGGTTCGGTCTGGATCTGGATCTAAGTCAAGAATTGACAGTTCTAACCGAAATCAAACCGAATAACTTGATGTAACTTTTTTCTCTTTTTAAAAACTAAACACTTGACAATAATTGAATTTAAAACTGGAACCAAATAAGAACCGAATAAAAAACCCGAATAGGAATTGGAGCCGTATCACAACCAAATAGGTTCGGTACAAGTACCAATTTTCAAAATGAGACGGGACCTGATCCAGTTTTGGATCTCACTAACACTACTTGGAACCGAAATCAGAACCAAACCGAATACCTGGTTCTGGACCAATTGACACCCTTACCCTTTGTGTCTAGTCATAGGGCTCCATTGCCTTTCAAGCTTCTTTTTCTCTTATGGAAAATATTTTCTATAGTGGAGTGTGGCTCCTATGTCCATACTATAGGGTAAATATGGTTTGGTTGGGTTGGTTTCTTAAAACCTTAACCCAACCCCAGGTCCTCAAAATTCAATCTAAGTCCAATCCAACCTTGACAGGTTGATGCCAACTCAACCCAGTCCTAGTCAGTTTAACAACGATTGCCTCTATTTTTTTCATTTGTGTTATATATATATATATATATATATATAAAACCAATAGAACAGGTGAGAGTGGAATGAGAGATTACATAAAAAACCCCTTATCTCACTTAATTGATAAATAATATAATGTGGAGTTTGTGGATAAATAAGTCTAATTATATATTATCACCAATCTAAAAATCATGGTACAACATATTACCCAAACCCTATTCAGACTCAAAACAGACAAGGGTGAGTCCCCATCATCAAAACCGACTATGAACTTATGAGTCTGGACCGATCTATTGACACACCTATTGACACACTTGGTTAGATCAGCCGTGACAAAAACAAAGGAAACCTTTTCGCAATTGGTTTGGCCGGTACACAATTTCACACGCACGTGTTTTGTTTCCCTACTTCAAAGACGCGTGTAAGAAGGATGTGAGAGAATGTCTCTCGTGGGAATGCAAATCCCAAGACCAAACCTCCCCCGCGTATCTAGGACTGTATGTTGACTTCTCTTCTGGAAATTCCATCCAACCGTCCCGTATCCTCTCACAAAAAAAAAATTAAAGAAAATTCAAAATTATTTATATTTCTAACCCACCGATCAGAATATTCATATGATCAACGGCCATAATTAAATTTCAAATAAGATAAATTAAAAAAATACCGCCTCCACGTTAACAGCTGCTGACCTCACCACTGACCAAAGTCTCTCTCTCTCTCTCTCTCTCTCTTCGGCCCCTCCCGAACTTGAGAGGGTACTTTTCCATTTTTATTCTTTAAACGCGCGAAGGGGACATGCCCCTCTCTCTCTTTCTCTCTCTCTCTCTCTAGATGTCTTATAAATAAAGCAAAAGTTTTCATTTCACTCTTCCCTGGGACTCGGACCGTGAAGGAGGAAACGAAGCAGTCAGTCGCAAACGACAACAAAAATCGAATCGAAGAAGAAGAGAGAAGGATTTGGAGATTCCAGGAAGAAGAACATTGAGAGGTCGGGAAGGAAATTTGATTAAAATGCAAGCTAGGATGGAGAATTCTCTTCACTTTGATTCTCCAAGCTTCAACAGCTACTCTAACAGCAGGCTTGCAGAGATCGCAGCCAAAATCACCGAAAAATTCATGGAGGAGTCCTCTCAATCCAGATATGACGACGAGGAATATGAAGTAGAACAAGAACAACAACAACAAGAAGAAAAAGAGCTTGAAAATCGTCCTCTTACGCCGTCGCAGAGCTTAAACGATCAACCTCCTGCTCCAAAAGAGCAGAAACAAGAAGGGAACGAAGATGGCGATGGATTTGAATTCCCTGTCTTCGGCAGATCAGATCCCGATTTATCACCGAAACCTGCGGATGAGATCTTCTACAACGGCCAGATTCGGCCGATTTTCCCTATTTTCGACCGGAATCTTCTTTACGCCGACGGCCACCACCGCGATTCTAACAAGACTCCGAAAAATCGCTCGTCTCATCGTCTCCCTCTTGGAAAACTCATGATCGAGGAGCGCAGCAACAACGATGATCCTCCGTCTTCTTCCTCATCCGAAGCCGATGAACTCGAAAATATCCCCGACGGATCTTACTGCGTTTGGACTCCGAAACCTGTCGAAGCATCTCTGGAGAAATGTAAGAAGAGTAATTCCACCGGATTCTCAAAGAAAACCTGGAAGTTCAGAGATCTCCTTTACCGGAGCAACAGTGACGGTATGGATACCTACGTTTTCCTCTCTCCTTCAAAGACAACAATGATGAAGAGAAATGACAAAACTGAAAAAGCGTCCGCTGACAGGGTGGAGGTCGGCAAATCTCATCCGCAACACCACCACCACCAACACCAACAGCAACAACTCAAGGAAAAGAGCAACTCTGTTTCCGGCCAAGTTAAAGTCGCCGCTAATAAGGGGAAAGTGAAGGCCAAGGTAGCTTCCGGCGAGGCATTGTCGGCTCACGAGAGTCATTACGTTCGTTACAGAGCTCTAAAGGAAGAAGATCGTCGACGATCATATCTTCCTTACAGACAAGATCTGGTTGGTTTGTTCGCTAACGCGAATGGTGGTGTGAGCAGCAGGCGTACTCTCCATCCATTTTAGAGTATTATGGTGTGTGTCTCTCTTTGTTCTTTCCATTTTTTTGTAACCAATTTACTATTTTCATAGGAGTTTGGGTGTGAAAACTCCGATCATTCATCACTGAATCACAATTGTTCCTTCCATTGGGATCTTGGTTTCCTTGGATTACAGAAATTCATTTGGGTTTTTTTTTTTTTTTTTTTTGTTCAAAAGAAAAAATTTTGGGGAGGGGAAAAAATACAAAATTTAAATACGAAATGATGATTACTTGTAATTGCAGAATTAATACATGAATGGAGAATTCAAGTTTAAGATTATGTGCAGCGTGTATAATTTGTGTAATTTGCATAATTTTTTTCTTCCATTCTCATTTTGTTTCTTCTTAGGGGAAGAAGGTTGACAAAGGTGAGACTCTCTCCTTTTAGATTTGCTTTGGCTTTTTGGGTTTTCCTTGCTTTCTCATTTGTTTATTGTGGCAAGGTTCTCTCCTTTTAGATTTGGATAGCTTTTTGGGCTTTCCTGTCTTTCTCATTTGTTTCTTCTGGACTTGGGTATTGGGTGGTAAGCAAAACTGAGTTCAGATTTGAGAGATGTGAGCTTGAAAAGATGGGAACAGATGGTGATCACGTCCAAAGGCCTAATATTAAACAATTTTCTTCTGTTCTTTGGTTAGGGACTGGGAATCTGAATCCTTTTATTCTATATTCTGTATGCTTTATGCATCAACATTAAACACACATGGATTGAAGTTATCTTAATTAATTGATTTTTTCTCTAATCTGATTGACTTTGAATTTTGAGTTGAATTTAAGAATTTTTTATTTTTTATTCTTTTTGTGTGTATATATATATATATATATATATTCTCAATTAAATAGTTATATGGACTGAATAAAATTAAGGGTGTCAATTTAAGATCGGAATTGGGAACCTTCCTGGATACCACCTACTAAATTTCGAACCAACTTGGGATGGTTTTGGGGGTTGATTTTGGACCGATTACTAAATGGAAATAGACGGTTCATTAATGCAGTTTTTTGATTGTTCAAGAACAAAAAAAACCAATAAAGATATGATTGGAATTGAAAATAAATCAATCACCGCTCGAGTCGGTTGGTTGTGGGTTTGAGTCTTAGCATACCCCACTATCGTCCATTGATCTTGTTGAAGCATTGCTTGCCGTACAGGGGCTTGTACTGGGGTTATGATCACTACCACGGAACACTACTTTTTCATTATCAAAAAAAAAAAAAAAAATTGAAACCACCAACACCCATTTAATGTTCCTTTATAGAAGGAAAACCAATAAAGATGTGATTGAAATTGAAACCACCAATACTCATTTAATGTTTCTTTATACCGTTCTAAGTATAATAAGGAATGGGGCTGACTAAGAGATTCTCTATTCTATTATGATTTTGTGGATACCATGTGCATGATATTATTTTCTAACCCTTTCATTGGTATAGTATGTAGATTCTTTCTTACACTATCCTTGTAGGAAACCTTCCCTGTTGTTAATTAATACTTAATGGATGAATCTTTGTTGTCACTAAATTGATTAGAAACTATTAATTGCCACTCATCTTATTTGTTGTATGAGATTTTATGAAAATAAAACAATGATGATGATGACGATGACAAAGGGTGATATCGAAAATCAGGTAACTTGTCTTATCAATATAAAATATGTTCATTTTTCGAGAAGTTTCCAAGAATTAAATAAAATCATAGGATAAGTTGCCTGGATTTAGATCCTCTCCAACGTCATATAGAGTTAACACGCATATCAAGTAATTAGGAGCCCCTTGGAGTGCATGTCCACATGTTGGGGTGCGTGCCCATAGTGCTCCTAACTTAAGATGTGGCTAGACTCTCTCCAACTCTGGAGATGCTCAGATTGGGTTTCCTAGTTGAGCATATTTTTTTGTAATTTAATTCATTCATTAATATAAAAAAATAAGGATTGATATGATTTACCCTCTTTTAAAAAATATATATATATATATATATATTATACTAAAATGGAAACACTGTAAGATTCCGGCCTTTTCTTCACCAACCTTATTTGGAACAGTATTATCTTATATTTAATTTTTATAACTTATAAAGGTTATATTGTAATTATCAAGAAAAAAAACAAAGGGTTGAAGTTTAATTATTTGTAGACGAATTATTCAATTATTTGCATGTTTGGGGATTTATTTGTATGCTTATGATTTTTGAACTTATTTGAGTGCCGAAAACTGGACTGTCTTATTATCAAATGAATTTGGATTCTGGTTTTGAAACCGTTTTGTCCCAATCACCCATGACCATTCTGATTGACACCCTTAAAAATGATAATGCACATTTAAAATAGAGGTTATCTAAATGACACCACAATAGGTAATTTAGAACTTCGAACCTTCTTTTGATTGTCTATTGTTTTATTTCCAAAAGTTTTTAAACCCAAGGACAAAAATAGATTTTCAAAATATTTTGAAAATGAGTTATCAACATGTCATTATCTTTACATATTTTTGGAATAGACATGTGAAATAACAAATTTTTATCTTGGTTGAATTTTTTTTTATTTATTAATCATTCTTTAGAAAAAATTATTATATAATACTAAAATGAAAAATAAAAAATTATAAATTATTTGATACCTTAAAAGGTGTCATATGTAATTCTGTCTGAATTTAACTAGCTCCGATTACATGGAACAACACGCTTGGGGAAAAAAAGGGTTTCTTTTTCTGTTATGTGGCCTTTACCTCTGTGAAGAGTCATAAAAGAGAGGTAACCTAAACCCATAAACATGTAATGACCTTTACCCAAAAAAAGAAAAAAAAATAATTAAAAAGTATCTTAAATTAAATCCTTCTACTTATAAGTATATGATTCACCTAATTGAAAATTATCTTAAATTAAATCCTTCTACTTATAAGTATATTGAAAAAATATCTTAAATTAAATCCTTCTAGAAGGCAAGAGACTAATCTTTATGCTGTTAGTGTGAAGTGTAAATCAAGAAGAAATTTATTCGTTTTATTTGTTGGATTCAGCTAAGGTGCTACGTAATTGGTTAGTTAATAATTATCATCTTCTTTATAGATTTTAGGTTAATAAGCATATAATGGAATGGTGGATAGAGTGTTTGACTTTCAGAAAGAATAACTAATATTTTATTTATTTTTTATTAATAAATGAACTAGATTTTTATTTTTTTAAATCCCAACTGGCAAACGCAATCCTATGAGACTTATCCCATGATTTGATTCAATTCTTAGATGGAAACTTCTTTAGCCATAAGAGATTCCTATGGGCTTGAAACTAGTATACCTAATTGGACTTTGGGATTGTGTCCTTCTCTTTTGATCCTATTGGTTTGAACCAGTCAACTTGGGTTGGGTCCACCAGCTTTCTAGATCCCTATTAAGGTTTTAGGTCACCTGGTATTTTGGCATATCTGAGCATTGAAAACATGGAAGAGTCAACATGGTGGGCACCATGGGTGAGGGGTTTGGTCTCATTCAATTTATTCGGCGGAGAAAGTTTATCCATCAAGGCTCTATTAGGATAAGCTTATCTTAATATTTGCCACATCTTAGCTCTAATGGCACTCAAAATTTATCATCTCTTGTAAATTTCATTTCAATCCAATATAAAGTTCTAAACTTTTTTGAAAAATTAAATGCTAAATAATGAAAATATAATTTGATCATGTTTACCCAAAAAAAAAAATTGTAATTTGACAATTGAAAATAGTTAATATGGTTGAGATGGAATCTCATACTTTGACACATGACTCATTCATGTATAAACTTATCCAATGGTTGGTCTTACCAAGACTACCCCTCCAACTTGGTTAAAAATGGTAACCCATCATGAGAAGTTTCTCTTGAAGAGAGTTGTTCAAAGTTGCATCTGATATACATTCTAGGTTGGAATGAGATGCGATTTTTTAGTCTCACATTATAACCCTAAATTGGTTTATTCAGGTCCTTTGGGTTGGATTTACCAACATTGTAATTTTTTGGGGGGAGAAGAGGAACACTACCCGCATGCATGGCTTTTGCATCAATGCACAGACCAATGGGAGCCTAGGCAGTGGCATCTTCAGTGCACTGGATGCTTCTAGGTCTTTTCACATCCAGCTGTATTTGAGCACAGAGGACGCAAACGGGCATTATTCTTCTCCCATTATGTCATGCAGTCACATTTGAATCAGTTAGACCAGTTCCCGGTCTGCTCTTAAAACTGTTCCTGCCGTATAGAGTCTGGACCTGGGTAACTCCTCATGGAGTGACAAGAGATTGGGTCAATAACTTAAGAGCTTCAAAGTATGGTTCAAACTTCAAAGTCTATACTTGCAATGCAAAGCAACTACCTCATCCAATCACCATCAATAACGAGAAAGGGAGGAAAAGGGTATTCTGATTTTTTTTTTTTTTTGGGAACAAAGGGATGTGTTGCTGGAGATGCCGTTTCCACTGTTTTGAGACGGGAGTATTGTAAAACAATCCTTTTGGTTCTTTACCCAATTATAGATGGATTTAGATCCTCTCCAGTCGTGTTAAATCAGATTACATTGTTTATACAATGTTTGATATGAGCAAGATTATAGATCGGTAATAAGCTAATCAATTATCAGTTGATCAACGTTCGATCAAGACCTATGAGGACTGATTAGTTAAATGATTCAATCACAATCTTAGGTCTTAAAATGATAAGGACTGATTAGGCCTGACGAAAACCGACCAAGACCAACAAGTTGACACCCCTATTTTTCTACATTGTCACCTTCCACAACTAATGAAGGGAATGAATGATTGGAATCAGATATTGGATTAGTTTCTTAGGGGTTTATTCCATTTCATTTCCTTATGTTTTTTTATGATAGAAATTCCATTCCATTTCCACTCGCCACTATTTTGGGGACATGATATTACAGGAAAAACGTTATAAAAGTCCATAAAGAGAGATTTCTTGGATGCCAAGGCCAAAAAAAGCCTCCGAAAAGAGATTTTTTTTTAATAAAGTTTTCTTCACCACCCAATGTTGATGTTCACCACACGGATCATGTTGGTGTATGATGTTTTGTATTCTATTACAGCTTAATCCATGGAGTATTGGTGCAGGTGCCTCGACAAGTAGGCCCCCCTTACATAGCGGGGTATTGGGGGCGCAACCCTGCTCAAATTTTTTTATTTGAGGGCAGTTTAGTACTTTTTGGATTAGGGTTTTTCGTTATATATTTGTTAGAGGGTTTCTTTCTCTGTAATGCAATAAATAATGAGAGGTATGAGAACGAGCGCTGTAAACCTATTCTCCATTGATAGTGAAACAGGATCTCATCTCACCGAGGATATAGGCAATCTCCAATGTATTTTGCATCGTTTTAGGGTTGTGTTTCTACAGATCAAAGGGATGCGCATATCTTGTCCTTCTTCCTTTACGTTTGGTAGCCAAGAAAAGAAAAGAAAATAAAATAACATAAATTTGAAGAAAAAGATAATCACATTAAAGAATCATGGTGTAATTTGAGGCTCCTATACCCGCACAAAAATGTTTGCTCAAGCTGCTCTTTGGTCCTTTGACCCAACCCACACTGGGCCACTTCTCTCAGCCTCAGGTTTCACACCCTTTCTCCATATAAAAAACCGTCTTACGAAAATCTGAGTCGGGATCAAATCCGTCAGTGTCGATTCTGATTCAATCGGTTAGAATCAGTTGCAGAAACTCTAATTTCGAACCCTCAGATATGAAAATCCAGCGGTTCTTACAGATTGATTCTTTGAAGTTTGAACCCCCTTTTGAATATCCTGATTTCATATTTGATCTTCACATTTTTGCTATTGTATCCTTCTTTTAATCGGTAAGATTGCAGAAAATCAATAAAATTGTGGTAAGATCTCAAAATTTATTGAATAAAAAACTCCACAAAATCACAGATTTAAAGACTCCACTTCTGCAACTCTTCACTTCTACCCTATTTCAATTTCTAGGGTTTCAATCGATTCCATCCGATTCTGGACCAATTCCAATCAGATCAGAATCGTAATAACTTGGACACGTTTTAGTTTTTGTGACAATGTAACATTTGTATCCATGCACTTAGCCAACATAAAGGAGAACCCAATAAGAACTGAAATGAAGAGGAAAAAGTGCGCTTCCTGAAAATTAAAAGCACCAATTTTTTTCCCTCCTCCAATTTCCCTTTTCTATTTGCATCAATGCTATCAAATGGATTTTCTGGTTGCCAACAAGAAACTATATGCATGAAATCATACATTTACAGATGCTCTTCTTTGTTATGCAGAGTTCACTGCAAATCATGCAGGGACTGGCCTTAAGCTAGATGATGGTTCTAAACTTGCAGCAAAGTTCCGGGCCCACAGATCATAGTGTATGATCTCCTCCAGAGATGGGTTCGTCACTAACTCTGTCTGGTGCTTATTGCAGGTTAGTTCCACAACTTTGAAAATATCCAGGTAGCTGATTCTGAAAAGTTCATGCCACATGCTTACAAGCAGATGAATCTAACTTGTCTTAAGAAAATTAGCACAAGTCATTGTCAGACAAGATATTTAGTTATTCCCGCATATCTGAATCTAATACAAGATTTTGGAGAAGCAACAAGCTATATCAAATCAAACCAAGTGTCAATGAGATGAACAGCCGCCCTACAGAGAATACAGTGTAGATATAGAGGTTGTTTCAGGAAACAGACTCTCTCTCTTCTTTGAAGAGGTATTCACACCTCTCTTCAGATCATGTCAGGTTAATCAACACCCTTTTCATTTGTGTTGATCTTCTTTTCTTCTTTTCAATAAAATAACATAGCATTGAAGATGTGTTCGATGATTAGGAAGAAGGGGCTAGCACCAAATGCAAAAACTACAAACTTTTTTTGGTAGCACAAATAACTCGTCAATCAGATAGCTAGCTAAGGGGAACTTTATGCCGAGAAGAAACCATTAGGTTCTACTATTATCAAGTACAACATAGCTTCAATGCGTTCCCATGATTACATAATTTTTTATTTTTTTCAATGAAGCATGATTCTAAGAAACATTATCATAATTATACTCCGATATAGATTGGATTTGTAATTTGAAGACAGAGAAAACTTACCAGGAAAGAAGCTAGCAGTTTTGCACTTAATTTCAAACTCGTTAAAGCATTTGTTTGAAAATTTTAATTTCCAGTTACAGACTGCTAGACAAAAAAGACAGAAATGGTTCTATATATTCTTAGAACAGAAATATGACTTTAAATTCTTCAGATCCTCCGTGGAGGACAAAAGCCTCTTGATAAGGAGTACCAAAAAAGAAAATACTTGATGAGGATGGACAGGCACAAAAGAAAATAAGTGACTGAGACCTTCAAGGAACAAAAAAAAAATCAAGAAACAAAAGAACTTACTTTTCAGCAATAAACATCTCCACAGCTTTCTCATTTGCTGCACTCAAAACCCCAGTCATGGTGCCTCCAGCCCGTCCAGCAGCATAGGCAAGATTCATGGATGGGTATTTCTCATTGTCAGGCGCTTTAAATGTTAGGGAACCAACCCTGCATAATCCCAATTCATATTCAATCGTGAGAGAAAATAAGTGAATCTAACTACAAGTTCAACTTGGCTCTCTCCATTACCTAATCCCAGGGATTCAAATAATTCCAACTAAAACTTTCCCAATAGTCAGCCAAAAAAAAAAATCATTAAAGCTCTCCATAATGACTATGAGTATCCTAGTAATTCAGTCCATACCAACTCAACTATGAGTAGAAAACGGACTTTAACACCATGATCATATCCATGTGCAAGCTTACAAGTGATCAATATACAGCTTGGACAAGAGAAAAAAAATATTTATCAGCTTGACTGTGAATATGAGGCAGTTGTCCAAAAGTAGGAGTTTGCCCTTTCTCACTATATTTCAGAGTTATTGGCACATGCCTGTACTTGGTTGATAGATGCACCGTTAATATGACGTCATGTTTTCAAGTTATCATTAACACCAGAAAAACCACCTCAAATGATAAATTTGAAAAAGTAAATAGAATAAAAGACTAACCTAATGGGTGAGAACACAATATGAAAGTAGTGCCAAAGAATTACAGAAATTTCACCATACTTGTGATTTAATCTATATTCTTCTTATCTATCTTTTCTTTTTTCTTCTTTGAAGAGTATTACAACCCAGTAGACAATAATGTACTTATTGCTGCTGCTATATTGAGAGTAAGAGTATAGTGCAATGAAAAAGGGAAAGAGGTCCCTACTTGCAAAGATCAAGACGAGGCCAAGTTATCTCTGAGCAGTGAATTCTGTCTGGCCAAGATAGTGTGTAAAGAATTGGCAGGCGCATGTCGGGCCATCCTAATTGAGCCAATACAGATGAATCCTGGGAAAAACAAGAAAATAAATCCCGAACTATCAGTGCAGAGAATCTAGTGTGTAAAATCAAATGTTCAGTTTATTGTAACTTCATGTGCCTGCCATCCTAATTGAGCCAATACAGATGAATCCTGGGAAAAACAAGAAAATAAATCCTGAACTATCAGTGCAGAGAATCTATTGTGTGTAAAATCAAATGTTCAGTTTATTGTAACTTCAATCCAATGCCTCCACAGAATACCCCCTCCTCCAAAAAAAAAAAATAGAGAGTAAAAATAAAGGTTATCCTTTTAGAATTTTATCACATGATGAAGAACACAGAAATAAATCATCAAAGAGACGACTGTGATGATGGAATAAGGCAAGAAATGAACCTGGGTCTCAACCATTGAGTGTATAATTGACTGTGGATGAATCACAATCTCAATATCATCATATTCAGCCCCAAATAGATAGTGAGCTTCTATGACTTCTAGGCCCTGTTAAGAGGGGAAAATGTGGGGTGCAGGAAGGAAAAGGGAGCTGGGTTTTAGTTCCTCAGATGATGTATGATTTAGCAGATAAGGTAATATAACATGGGAAAAAAACCTAGAAAACAGCTAGACAACTAGGAAAAAATAGCAAACCTTGTTGAAAAGGGTAGCAGAATCCACTGTTATCTTTTTACCCATATTCCAGTTAGGGTGTTTTAAAGAATCAGCAACTGTCACTTCTTTCAATTTTTCAACAGGCCAATCCCTGTCAGGGAACCACAAGTACTTGGTTAACCCTAGGTTCCAAATGCTGGATCAATAATTAAAGGAAAAGTGTAAAAGATATGATTTTTTTTTTTTTAAATCTATGTGAATTAAATAATCTACAACAAATAGGTGACATCTGACTTTTTTACTCATTCACTTTCCTCTCTCATTGAGAAAAGATGTCATTTAGTTAGGAAAAGGGCTTACTTAAGTGTCCATCTTATTGAAAGTCAAGTAAAATCACTTTTCGTAGAGAAATAACCATGCTTTCTTCTTGGCCACTAAAAGTGGCATAACATGGGGTTTGAAACACTTATGTTGAGTTATGAGTTGTATGACTTCACACCTGAAAGCTCCTCCTGAAGCAGTCAACAGGATGCGTCTAAGTGCACCCTCCGGCAAACCCTGGATACACTGGAGACAGGAAGATCTCTCTCAGCTTCTCTAATTGACATTGATAAAAGATGGAGCCAAAAGGATGCATCTAAATGAACATGAAATTTTTAAACAAGTAAATACTAAAATAGATCCTTTTCGTGTTATTGCAAACAACTAAGTGCACAATAAGATGGAAGAATGTCAAACATGTATCCCGAATTTATAGGAGGACAGACACTAGAGGGGGGAAAAAAAGTAGGGGGAATGGAGATACTGGTAAGATAACATGTTCAGAGTTCAGACCTGAAAAATCGCAGAATGTTCAGAATCAGCAGGAAGTATTTTCACTTTATGCTTGTGAGCAAGAGGAAGCACAAAAGGACCTCCAGCAATCAAAGTCTCCTTATTTGCCAATGCTATATCTTTTCCTGCTTCTATTGCAGCCACTGTGGGCTACAAAAACAATACAGAAAGAGCAATGGTCAGCCAAATGGCTTATTTGTTCCCCCTTTTTTAAGTGTTGTACTTTTGCTTGTAAGTAATGCATAAGGTATTCAGGACATTGTTTCTCCTTTTGCAAATCATAAAGGAAAGTCAATTAAAAAAAGCATTGCAAGATAAATCATGGTTATCTATGCAATCAAATGTATTTTCACATAGCATCAACTGTGCAGTGAGATGGAAGTACCTTGGAAGTGCCTCGTAGAATCAATCATGCAGTGAAATAGGAGTATTGAGGCTTTTACCAGTACCTCCAGGCCTAATTGCACATGATTATGCCAACAGTTTTGCAGTCAGCAACAGAAAAATAATTTTATTGGAAAGAGAAGGAAAAACAAATGCTTTTGCACACTTTTTTTAGAAAGCAACAGTAAAATAATTTTATAGTAAAAAACAAAGGAACAGGAGAAAAAAGCACAAAGTTAATAGGAAACTGGTTAGAAGTTTCAATTGGGAAACAAACTGCTATAGTGCCACCACATACTACAGCACAAAAAGATATGTCCTCTTATTGAATGTAATGCATGTTCCCTGTTTCTTCCCATCTTCTTTTTATTTATTTCATTATCTGTTCATTTAAATTCTATATAAACCAACCAAAATGTACTATAATGTCTCAAAATCCCCCAGCTGAACCTTCCCCTCATGCCCCAATCATTTAACTCCAAAATCAATCTATCCTTAATCAGCTTAATTAAAAAAAATCAAAACATAAGGATTTACACATAATCCTATTTCCATTTACCAGTCTGCTTTAGCCCTTGTGCATTAAACTGTTAGTGGACAGTTATGCCCAGTTCTCTCCTTATGAATATATGACTATGGTTGGTTTTGGCCTCAAAACGCTCAGATCGGTGAGGCCCTAGCACTCCCCAGATTACATATGTAAGTTTTAAGCACCAAAACTAGCCACTAAATGGATCCTAGCCTTGGTAATATTCTGTTTTCAAGTAGGGTAGGGAAGTAGGATGGCAACTTGTATTGGTCATTTTGTAGCCTTCTGGCATACAATTTTGATAAATCAATTCAGAAGATTCCCAGCTCTTGTTAGCTTAGATCTCCCATCCATTTAGTAAGTGTGGGACAGCCCACAAACACTCATGACAAAGCTTTAATAGGAGGGATCCATGTAAACATGCCAACATAAACGATGGTCAAACTAAAGGATTTCAGCCTTTACCTTCAACCTGCACAACCTACTATTCCTGTTACTACGGTGACAGCATCCGGATGACGAGCAACCTGACGATGAATGAAAGCAATGCACGTCAATGGATGATTTTGTCACTACCATCTAAGAAGTTAGATAAGTGTAACATAGTATCCACACCTCTATAACGCCTTGCTCTCCAGGAATGATCTCAGGCTTGTGCTCAGCATCAGCCAAAGCCTCCTTGAGTTCATCAACTAATGATTCGTTTCTAACTGCAACTACCTGAGGTTTGCATCTTTTCACCTGTTTTTTGTTTTTTTTTGTTTTTTGTTTTTTGTTTTTTGTTTTTTTTAAGAGGAAAAGGAAACAACTAAGTACCCCAAAACTTGATTTAGGGGCTTCTGAGAATTAATATACCTCAAAATTTTCCAGAAATTTAAAATTAGACATGTGATCACCTGATCAGCAAGAAGAGTCACATTGGAACAAGCTGCCAGTGCTACAATCCTGAACTTATCAGGGTTCTCAGCAACAATGTCCAAAGTCTGAAAGCAGAAAATTACAAGAATGCAAATGGCATACATTTAGGCAACAAATACCCAAAATTGGTTAATAGAGAAAAAAAAAAAAAATTAAATGCATGCGACAATAAGCTGGAGATGTGGTACCTGAGTTCCAATAGAACCAGTGGATCCAACTATGGAAATAGGCTTTGGACCATCCGAAACCTTATGTCTTAGCTCTGGAACAGCTCATCCTGGCCAGGCTGGAGGAGGTGGCTGTGCTGAACAACAACCTCTTCCACCAAATTTGGTTCTGTTTTCCTTTCTCTTCAAAGGAAATCCTCCTGTAAAGTGTAAACTCAAATAAGACCAAAATTTCAAGTCCGAAGTCTGGCAACTAGACAAAATGATATAGCAAACAGATCCTCTCTCCCAGTCTGCCAGTAAGAAGCATAAATACATGCAACTATAGATTCTTGAAACATGAAAAAACTATATAATGCTTCTGAGCCCATACTTGGTTTAAGTACTGCATCACAACTGTAAGATCATGCATTTGAGTCCAAACTACAACTTCCCCAAAAAACAGCAAGGGGGAAAAACGCTGGAATATAAATTTTTGGGATACACAAAAATTTCTCTCCGAATGGTTTGTGAGAAAAAAAGTACTTGAAAACTGAGAAAGAAAACCATAAAACAAAGCAGTAGTTCAATAGGTACATGAATTCATATACCAATCCAAACAACAAGATCTGTACTGTTACTTCAAAGCTCACCAAATTCATGAATTCTCAAATAATCTTTTAAAGCGCGCAAAATCCATTGTTTTTTTGGACAGGAGTCAAATAATCAAACCCAAATCCCAGAAGCTAAGTGTTCTTCTGATCATAACACCATCCCATCAGAGATTCAGAATAATGTACTCAACTACCCGAAAGATCATATATAACACTTTTAACATTGAAATAAGCAGAAACAAGTCTTTGATAGAAGCCAGTCAACAAAGTCCAGATAAGGGCAACAAACCGAATCAAGCTCAACTCATGGTCTGGGTTAATAACTAAAATCACACTTTTAAGCAGCTAAGAAAGAGCAACAGAGAGAGGCAGAACAAGACTTTTGATACTGAAGAAGAAGAAGAAGAAGGGGGAGGAAAGGGAGAAAAGTATCAGACCTGTAAGCTGGAGAAGGTTGGGTTTAGTAGAATCCAGAAAGGAAACACCCCTGATTTCCGTAGAAGAAGAGAATTTCAGAGCCATTTCCAGTTCGCCACTGGAAGAAGAACACCAGACTTTGTCAACAAACAAGACTCATAGACAGAGAAGGTGGGAATCTATAATCAAAATAAGCTCGTGGGCTCACAGTGTACATGTGTCCGTTATTTTGTAACTCTCGGGCCCGGGCGACTTTTCCGAAGGCTAAAATTAGAAATGGAGAATAAATATGGTCACTCCTCCTGCCATGGAATTACAGTTGGCAACCCCAATTATCCACTAGAGCTACTGTGGACCCCTGAAGTGATTAGTGATTAATGGTTAGTTACCAATGTTAAGGATTAGTGTCACTTATAGTGTACATTAGTAACTTCTGTTGTAACTACTCATGTGGAGTCTGTTAGATTGTTAAAGTTCTTACCATTTGTAATCACATAAATATATATATATATATATATATATCTATCTGTAATCAATATCACTGATATTAATAAGAGATATAATTAGTTCTCACATGGTATCAGAGCTTGGGTGTAATAGGTTGGTTCCACTGGATTATGGATCGGATGCATTGTCGCAGTGAGATTTAGTCAAGCAGGTGGTGGCTTGAGAGACCCAGTGTGGGAACGCATCATCATGTGATGTACATGAGTGACATACCTATCGGTTAATCCCGTTTTTCACACTCGAATGATGCATATTTAAATCAATTTTCATTTTGTTAGAGAAATGGTGGCTTCCAAACAGTTAGTCGTTCGATATATCTCCACACTGGATCAAATGGCTGATGCTCTCACTAAAGGCCTCTCTCGTGTATGCTTCTAGTTTCTTAAAGGCAAGCTCAACGTTGGATCCCCCATGCTGAGCTTGAGGGGGCCTGTTAAGGACTAGTGTCACCTATAACGTACGTTAGTAGTTTCTGTTGTAACTACCCATGTGGAGTCTATTAGATTATTAGAGTTCTTGCCACTTATAATCACCTATATATATCTGTAACCAATATCACTAATATTAATAAGAGAAATAATTAGTCCTCACATCCAAAAGCCCAAAATAAATAAACACAATTAATTAGAGTGGCACCCAATTTCTCTCTCTCTCTCTCATCTCTTTATATAAAGATGAAGTGACTCTCCTGCCCTTCTATGTAAAGAAAACTGTTCTATAAAAAAACATCTAATTGGTGTACTTCTATATCCTATTTTCTTGGATAATCCTCTCCTTATATAATCAATAATGGTAAGAAATTGTTGTCTACTCACATAGCTTTGCACCAAAGCGAATGCTAATAAGAATGTGTGCGAATACATATACATGGATGGGATATTTTATTTCACAAGTGTGGAGTGGCAATTTTACTTGCTTATGTGTTTAGGCTAGGCTACACGACATTGTCAAAGCGCATGGTGGCATATCTGTATTTGATAGAATAAACGAACATACTCATGAAAGAAATAATGTTTACATATAAATAAAAGAATCTAGAGTGATTAATGAATAAAATATTACAGAATCTAAAATACCTCTAGCCGATAGTCATATGAATGAACCGCCAAGAACCCATATGACAGTTGATTTGATTGCCCTAATTATAGCAGGGTATTTTCGGGATGTTGATGAATAAGGGATATTTCTATTAATCGACAATATCTTTTGTTTTGTCTAACCAGCATCCGAAATATCTACTTTATTAATAATCAATATTAAACATTTTATTAAGGATAATTTTTTCATAATTAATAAAATAAATTGTGGATGCATGTGTCAGATGATATTGCCTCTTTTGAGTTGCGTGTATGATGAAGTCTTCTGTTTTTATATGTTATCATTAAATCTGCTGGTACATGTAATGTGAGTTTTCACTACAATGAGTCAATAACAATGACGATGCTTTTAAGCTTTTTGCGCGCGCCGGGGGGGGGGGGGGGGGGGGGGGG
>NC_056560.1:8343878-8420104 GCF_013358625.1 Macadamia integrifolia | reverse complement strand
GGGGGAGAGGACTTTTCGGTTTTGTCCAATTGCCTTCCCACCTATAACCTATAATGAGTTTGGGAATTGACGAATGACGATGAACCATGCCTTTTTCCATCAGTGGCTAATGCATGAGTGTCACGTTTCTCTATATCTAGTGAAATGTGCGTCACGTTACATTTAAGTGGTGATAATGCTCATTAGCTACGTCCATTTTCCTCTCTCATGGCTAGGTGTAGCCACCTTGTTGATGGGGAAGAGGGGTTGAAATCGTCTGCAATTTCGATCTCGTATAATTCCGTGCAATATCATTTTCAGGCGGTGACACATGTATTGATACCAATACAATGGCCCAGATCTGGTACAACTAATAAAACATTAAATCAGTGAAAAGATATTTAAATCAGATATGGGCCATTATATTGGTATCAATACATGTGTCACCGCCTGAAGGTGGTATTGCATGAAATTGTACGAGATCGGAATTGCAGACGATTTTTTTCCGGAAGAGAGGGGAGGGTTATCCGTTGATTGCGAATGAAATGGAATCTAAAAATATATTTTTGAAAATATCAAAATCTAGGATGGTATTCATGAATCAAAAGAAAAGTTGAATTTTTTTATTTCATTGGCTGCCAATTAGGTTTACTGACAGCAGTCAATTTTTTTCCCAGATTATTTATAGTCAAAATTTAAAAACCTAGATAAGCTTCACCAATTGATGAAATGTAATGACTCTACATCACCACCCCACATGATGATTGCCCCACCTCATCATTTCCCACCCTCCATCGCCAAGTTGACACACCTCTAAGTCTTTTAACATGGTGTTTGTGTGGGATTGAGGGTGAGAAATGACTTGGGGTGGTTACCATGTGGGGAGCACCCGTAATGTAACATGGCTCAAATTAGTATTGACTCTTAACCAAAGACCAAGTAATAGAGCAAGGGTTTCATCAACTAAAGCATAGCTGAAAAGAGATGATCATCAGTGGCAACTAGAAGAAGCTTCCTACCAGCATCCAGAGCATAGAAACTAAGAATTCATAGGGGCAACGAGGGATGTGTGATATTGGTGGACAGGATGATAAGAGGTAGATGACCTAGGAATAAGAAATAAAGTTTCATCCACACAACAACAATTACCTAACGTAGTTGGTGAGTTTTGGTGTGTAAAAAATCCATACTCACTAGGTCTCGAGTTCAAGTCTCCTAGCTATTACCTATTTTCCTCTTTACCTATATAAAAAAAAAAGCCTCATCCACACTACGATAACCACAGAAATCGAAGAATCTCTTTATATTTTAAGTGTTCTTGGTGATCAAAATGAAGAAGTTAACCACAAGAATGTGAGATTTTGTTATTAGAATTGGCCTTCGATTCAAATTTAAATTGGGCGATTTTGTAGATTGCGATCCGATATTCCAAGTCATAACCCGGTCATGTGTTAAATTTTAAATCAATTTGATTTCTCAACATATGATTGCAATGATTTCAAATTGTCAAAAAAAAATCAACTCACTGGGGAAATATTTGAATAGGTAAGACCTTACTAATAATAATGTGAAACTATGTGATTGCAAAGACCATCTCCCACTTACGTAGCTGCTGCAACCCTAATATCACCCACTCATGCAGCTGATACAATCTCAAGGATCCAGATCCTTCCCAACATGAGACTCGATTCTCTACACTTATGCTCACATGGATGTATATACGAGGATCCAATGCATGTTTCACTTTCTTCCATTTATATAGTGAAGAAGGGTATATATGGAAGCAAAAGAGACAAGTGTTGGATCCTAATATGTACGTTCACTTGAATGTATGTGCAGATGATCCAAATTCCCCTAGCCCCTCCAACGTGAATCTGATAATTAGGAAAGACCTACATGCACCCCAAGGCCCTCTCAGCCATCGGATGTGCGTTAGAGGGCTAGAGAGTTGGTGAGGATCTGAACACTAATCACATCTTGTCGCTACATCCTTTTGTGAACCCCTACTACACTTTATGTCTGAAGCCCTACAATCTCGATGTTCTACAGCTTTACCCAAGGAAAAAGCAAGGAGATCTCCATTGAGAGGGAGCTTGAACTATGCAAGATGTGATTCGCAATGCCCAGGTTCTCCGTTGAGAGAGAGCTTATGCCCCATTACCAACCTCCACTCTACTCCCATAAATCACTCTTAGGGAGTAGGATTAGAAAAAAAAAAAACACTTCCACCTAACTACACGGCCTAGAGTCTAGACTGTAACCTAATGGGCACCTGGTTGGGATCGAATGTTTATAGTCCAATTAGTTCATTTATAGCTTGATCAACTTGTTTACGACGTACTTACAATCCCCTTAAAGCCCAATTAACTTGTTTAATGATTGATTATAATCAGATCCAATCAACCCGATTAACTTACCCCAATTACAATCCGATAATCAACCAACGGAATATAAATGTGTGTCCATACTTAAGCTTATGAGGCCTGATTAACTAATTAATGCAACAATGATGTGGGGCCTTAACTTGACACCATAGAGAACGGAGATCACAAGCTCTGCGCGTGAGTTTCAAACGCCCAATGCGCGTTTTCGTAACCCTAAGTTTCTAACCCTACGATACCCCAATTTCCAACTCAGGCGCTCAGAGCAGACAAACAAAAGAAACGCTCCCAATGCATATCTCAAGGAAGTAGACAAAGTCAGTTGTCCCCATTCGATTCTGATTCGAATCGAGCCGGTGGCCATCTTAAACAACCAATAGGAACTTCTTTTCCTCCAGTTGTCAGTGAGAGGGGAAGGCCGTTGTGGAGCTAAATATCCTACGTGACCATCTCATAAAAGTACTTTTTAGAGAGTAACATGCCACGCGGCACCATCATGGAGCTATTATCATGTGATTTCCAACGCATCACCGTATGTTAATGATGGCATTCTGAATCTCTGACTTCTCTTCCCCAACTTCCCAGAAGAAGCGCGAACCTCACTCTCTCTCTAGTTCCAGCTCTCAACTCTCTCTAACTACATCGAAAATCTAAAAACACATGAAGACAGAGTAGACAACAGTAGAACCAGATCCCGACACTTCGTTTTCTTGATTTATCGAAGAAATCTTACTGAATTCTTCTTTAATTCACATGCCATGTCTTCTCTGCAACTATCTAATTGTATGTTTTCCAATGAATCTTCATTTCTCTGCAATTTTAATGCTATGGAGAAGGTTGCTCAACCTCCATTTGATTCTTCTTTTTGGGGTAGAAATTTGAGTTTGGTTAAGGAAGGTTTTGGGGTTAATAATCTCCATTTCGGTAGAAGAGTCACAAGGATTTATGCAACGGCAAAACGCCCTTCGTTTGACTTGAATCTTAATGAGTACATGGTCACACTTGGGAAGCCACTTGGAATACGCTTCGCGCTTTCCGTCGACGGGAGGGTCTTCGTTCATGCTCTCAAGAAAGGGGTCTGTTCCTTTTGCTGCATCTGAATCTTTGATTCCAGAGTTTCTGGTTTTGATGAAAATGGCCTTCACTGTTTTCGATTGAATTGGATTCATTTACTTATCTTGACGAATGGTTTATACTGTTCTTGTGTGATTATTGACATTTTAAATCCTGTTCGTAGGGAAATGCCGAGAAATCAAGAATAATCATGGTAGGTGACACTTTGAAACGGGCAAGTAATGCACCAAATGGCACGCTTCTTGAGATCAAAGACTTCGGGGATACACTGTATGGATTTTACTTGCTATTGATTTTTATCATTCCATGTACTTCATAAATGTCTAGTTCCTTGTTAAGGTTTGACATGGAGAGTTATGGAAAGACATTATTGATATATATTCGTAATTGATTACCAATATCTATGGTCTTTCAAGCTAAATAATAGGTTGGGGATATCCGATTTGTTCTTTAACTAGAAATACATACTGCATACAGAACAAAGTTGTTAATGTTGACAGTAGCTGTGAGAAAGAAGATAATAGATGTGCTGAGATGTTTATGATGGATAATGTAAGTAATCCTGCAAGAAGCATGATGTGTATTTGCAATCTTCCATTTATTGTAGCCCCCTATTTTGTATTCCTGCTATTACTATACTCATCGAGTCATGTGAAAACTTGTCTTTGAATTGTTCTTTTCTTTCTCTCCCATCCCTCTCCCATGTGCACTCCTGCATCTGTTTTCTCTTGAGGATATGTTTATAGTTCATATGAAGTGAATCTTGAATTGGCAAACATAACTTTTATACTCCCCTCCAGGAAAGCTGATAAATTTGGTTGGCAAACTTGGTTGTGTTTATATGTAATTTTTTGTTTTAATGAAATCATATACGATTCTTCTAGAAGTATCTAATTAGGGATGAGGACATAAGGAGAGATGAAAAGATTATTTCTACAGCCTACTAAATGAAGATATTTTGAGTATTACTTTCCGAAAAGAGTGCATTACCCATCAAGACACCATATGGTCAACTATTTGGTCAATAATCTGTTTGATTAGCCATACCCTAAGATCGCACTGATGAGATTATCGTAATTATCAACTACAATGCTCTTTCCTGGACTGTCTGATCAATGTTCAAAAGATATGTTGTTCTAACCATCCATTGGCCTCCATTATTTACTAGAAGTATCCATGGTTTGAGACTTGGAACCTGTCTATTCAAGCAGCAAATATTTTTTTTATTAGCATACCTATAATCACCTTGATTAATCTATGAGGATCATCCACTACATGGCCCTTTCCTAGGCTGCCCCAATTAATGTTCAAAAGGTACCTGTTTGATTATTAGAACCATCCAATTAACCTATACTCAGGGTATCGAATATCCTAGAAGTGTCCACAGGAGGGACTTGGAACCTGTTTCTGCAACCTCAAGTTTGCTTTGTTGGCTGGTGAAAATACCCCATTGCATTTCTTTTTGGTACTCATCTAAATTAGTAGTAGAATTTTTTTTTTTTGGTTTGAAAATATCTGACCTCAGTTGGTTATTTTCGCAATGGTTAATGTCTCTGCAGCAAGCTGCTGGATGAGAAAGGAGAATCTTTTAGCTTGGTCCTTGAGAGGCCCTTCTATCCTTTTCCAATTCAACAGCTGCTTCTTATGAGTGACACCGATGTTTTGTTCAACAGAGGTCGTCTTCCTATGGCTACATGGAATAAAACTATATTGGCTTCCCATTTGCAGTCGTCATCTGAGACCAGTGGCAATTCGGGATTTATCACGTTTTCCTCAAAGTTTCTAAGCTCAAAAGGATGGAAGCTTTTGAATGATCAAAATCAATATCTTGACTTGCAAAAGCAGAGTAGCTTTCTTATTGCACCAATTAGCCAACTTGTTTGCATTTTCTCTGAGGAAGAGTCTGGAGATGTTGAATGGGCTCATGGGAGTTTCCCTTTGGAAGAATATATTAAAGCACTTGATCGATCTAAAGGAGAGATTTATTATAATCACTCACTTGGTATGCAATATAGCAAGGTGCGTGGATCTGCTTGTTTTATGCACTATACTTGCTCCAATAAGAGTTGTGCTACTTCTTAATGTGACAAGAAATTATTTCACACTGGTCATTAGCTCCCCACTCCCAAGAGGAATTCATTGGATTATTTGTTATTATGTGATTGTTTTTTGGTTCATATGTAGGTCACTCGTTGGGATTCAAGTGAATTACTTCCCACTGTTGTGTGTATGGATGATTGTAATTGTCTTATTTTGCAGTCTATCTTAATTGTCAAGAGTATGTCAAAGTCATCTTTTGCTGGATGGCTGCTAATCAGTGTGACTGTATGTCAGAGATATAGTGGCATATTTATGTTGTCTTCAACCCAAAAATAGGATCTTAGAGATAGTGATTCCAAATGACTTTGGATGCTGCAATGGTGTAACTGGAATAGCAATGGAACTATCAGAAGTGCTGATAATTATGAAAAGGTTGGGAGCACTATAAATGGTGAATATGATAGACATACTATAACAATTGGGAACACTAGGAGAAAAAGAAAATGAGGTAGAAATAAAATAACAGTTTAATTATATTTGTTTTGTTGGCTTCTTATTCCATAGAAATTTTTTCTAAAGCTGTGCTGAACCGGATGGTTGGACTGCCAAACCATCAACTAGTCTTAATTGTGGGTGTTCTAACACTTGAAAAGCCATTTTGCTGGAAACAGTTTACTTGTTCAAAGTCAGTCCAGTCCTGGTGGTTGAATTGTGATTGTCTCATAATAAGAGAATAAAAAAATGGTTTTGTTTTCTAGAATCACTTCTTGAACTTCTCTGAAATCCTAAAAGCATGTTGGTCTGTTTTTACTTTTATGCTTTAGTTATTCATATAGTGTGTTTATATAGTACCATGATGACTAAATATATTAATGTGTCTATATAGTAATTGCTGTTATGTAAATCTAATGGATTGATTTATGTGCATGTTTATGTGGCAGACCTGGGTTCAAACGCAGTTTCACGCAATGAACCACTCACAGCTCATTGGGTGAAGGCGTGAAGCTGCACACACGTGGTGTCTTCTTGTTCATGGATCCTCTATTGTTGTGTTGAATCATTGGGTTTAGACATTACTTCGGCAATTCTTAATCATTTCAAAATGGCAGCAAACGTACCTTTTGTGTATTTTTCTATCCAAGAATCATAGGAATGATTGATTCACGCTTGATACATTTCTGTTCGAAAAGCTTTTACCAATTCCAACAAGTTTTCCTTTTGGATTTGAACTTTGTAAAATGGATGTCATCTGAACACTAAAATTTCAAATTATTCCATTTATTATTTGAACATAATGCCATAAATCTTGTTTCTGTAAGTATCTTATTATTTGCTCATTTTCTATTGCTTTTGATCTGTCTACAGATTACTGAGCAAATATACGTGGGATCATGCATACAAACAGTAGCAGATGTGGAGACTTTGTCTAGTGTTGCGGTATATGCTATGAACCTTTTTGTGTCAAGCACATCACTCCTTCCATTCCAATTTTTTGCTGTTCAAACCTCTGCTATAGAGACCACACAATAGATTATGCTTTGAATGCTTATATCTATGTACTTTTGTATGTCTGTCACTTGATCTCATTGATGCTTGAGACTCAACAAAATAACACCTGTGTCTGTTTCCATGTTAGGTGTACACTTTCATGTTCATGTTTATATGGTTCTTTACTATTGAAACACGCAGCCTATCTGTAGATGCTGCATGAACCAATATATGATGTAATCACATAAAATCATCACTTGAGTAATTTTCTATTGTGGTTATACCTGAAGACCTTCACATCAACCATATTCTATGCATCAACTCTGATTTATGATATAGGATCCTTGTGAATTTTAGCTTTACATTTTTTTTGGCTTCATTATTTCATGGAGTTTCTGTACCCCTTGCTTCCTTGAACTACAGAGAATTTAGATTTTGTTTGGTACTGGTTGGTGGTCTTGCACAATTTCTATTGAGGATTTACTTTGGAGGTTCATCATATTTGCTTTGTATCAAGAAGCCACATGAGCAATTAAAGCAACAGCTGATCTGCTGCTTGCGTAAGGTCAGGGAAAAAACTACCATTATTGAAACCTAGGAACAAAGATCGTCAACTTCCTCCAGGAACTTAGATTCTCTCATGACATGTGGATTTGACTCTTGGGTGGTAAAATTTGTCTTTACTACTAACATTGGTTGCCCCCCCCACTCCTTATAGTGCGAAGTGACAAACAATAGCTTCCCTTCACCTTGTTCCAAGCTTTTGCGTCTTCATAGATCTTCGAGAATTACACAGTTCATTGGAGAAACTCATATTTTGTCTACCAAGGTTGAAGATCTTGCTTGATAGTTTTCCATGATCATCCAACTCCTTTGCTGGTACTAGCACGGAGGTTTATTGTTAAGATGTTTCTTGGGGCTTTGAGATTATGGTCATTTGCCAATTGCCAGTGTCAATTCTTTGCCAAGGTCACATGGATGCGAGATGCTTTAAAGTTAAAATCTTGTTATAGCAGCTCTGTGTGTGTGTGCACATGTGTCTGTTCATCTTGTATAGTGATATTCTCTCTCACTGCTTTAGTTTTAACAGTTGAAGTCATGTTGCATCAGGGAGTCACTGCTGTACTGAATTTCCAGAGTGAAATTGAGGCCACAAATTGGGGAATCAATTCCGAATCAATCAATGATGCTTGCCACCGATTTAATATCCTTATGATCAATTATCCTATAAGGTAATTCATATTTTTTTAATGAAGTTTTGTTATGCCACGTTTGATAATTAACTGAAGTGATGCTCACACTAGTGGTGCATGTCTAGCCTCTTGATGGATATATGTAATATATATTGATAATTTTTCAATTGAGGAAGGAAGTACCGATCTAATGGAAAATGGAATTGTAGGAAGTCCTAGATTTCTTTTATCATCATATGGTTTTCCATGGCCAATGGATTTATTAGGCTTTGTTTGCTATTGCAATCTGTTTTCAGCTTCTTATTTGTGATTGACTGACTATATATGCCTTGTGATTCTGTAAAAGAGCCCCCCCCCCTTTTTGATTGTGTGGTTTTTCCTCCAGAAGATTTCAATCTTTTCTTTGATATTTTCTGTTTTATCTATAAATGCTTGAAATTACTGCCATATTCATACATATTTTCTTGGTTGTGCCATAGTTGCTGGTAATAATAGGTTGATGGTAAAATTCATTGATTTTATTTCTTTTGCAGGGAGGTGGATTCTTTTGACTTGAGGAAGAAACTTCCATTTTCTGTGGGGCTTCTACTACGACTATTGAAAAAAAACCTTCGAGTCTTTGTGACTTGTACCACTGGGTTTGATAGATCCCCAGCTTGTGTGATTGCATACTTGCACTGGATGACAGACACTTCGCTTCATGCTGCTTACAATTTTGTCACTGGGTTGCACTCCTGCAGGCCTGACAGGTTCTGTTGTCAAACCTGACACTCATATCTTCTTTAAATGTGATTGTAACATGGAATAATCTGATAATGGTGTTGAATTTCTAAATTGGCTGGAGCGTGTGTCTCAGTTTGCCTTCTCTGTAAAGGATCATTGCTTTGATATAACAAAAAGATGAGTTCGTTTATATCGACAATTGGCTTCCATAATGTCTAACCTTCTTGGTTTGTACTTGCATTAAGTTGTCAACTCATCACTATCTAACCCATATGTGTGCTGTAATAGGTATGATTTATGCAAGTTAGATGATTTGTCCATTTTAAATTCTTGTAAATTGGTGGAGTGGGAATGAACTTTGGATGATAAGATAAGGACTAGTGATGGTTGCTTGAGGATTAATTGGCCCGGCGTATATCGGATTAAAAATACTGTCCGATTCTTATAGATTGTTTTAATACTTGTTTGTCTGTTTAGATAGACACAGCCTTACAATGGATTTTTGAATGCAGACCAGCAATTGCCTGGGCAACATGGGATCTTATTGCCATGGCAGAAAATGGAAGGCATGATGGACCTGCAACCCATGCTGTGACTTTTGTTTGGAATGGCCAAGAGGTAGAGCTTCATTTCAACTTTTTTAGAGTCTGAACTTGGAGAGAGGAGGTTAAATCACATTGAGCTTCCTATAATCAATTATTTATAGCCAACCCCATTTAGATGGGATAAGACTGAGTTGTGTTGTATAATCAATTATTTATAGAATGGTAATACATTTTCATATCAATTGCTCTTTGTGTGTTATATAGGGGGAGGATGTGCAATTGGTTGGAGATTTTACTGGAAATTGGAAAGAACCAATTAAAGCAGTCCACAAGGGTGGATCTAAATATGAAGCCGAAGTTAGACTTGCACATGGGAAGTAAGTTTGATATGCTTTTTAACCTTATTTTTCTTTTCTCTCCTTTGAAGGAATCTGAAGTTCTAAGCGTCTGCAGTGCTTAGAACTTAATTTATGTTTATTGCTTTATTTTCCGATGAATTTGCTTATACTATATCCTATACTTTTCTATTATGCGTTGCTTTTATCATATTAGGTCATCACTAGCATAATTATATAATATTGCATTGATATGGCTTCTATGTTGCATATATGCATAATTATATAAAATTTTCATTGATTGTTACATAAGCCACATACTGCATGCCTAGGGCGCTTTGTCACCTTGAGAACTTTAGTTATTACTGTAGTCATGCATATAATGAATGGTTTTATAATCTAGAGCTGGAAAGTAGATGCAGATAATGTGCATGCAAATTTGGGCATGACATTTAGTGCTTGCCGTATAGCATATGTTAAGCAATAATTAACCTGCATTTTAATTCCTTCCCTTGGAGTGGAGATTGTCAATTTGTACCTTAATAAGATTCGACCATCACTAAGTGGTTCTACAAAGGCTAAGCATAATCTGATCAATGTTACAGCTGACCTGGCTTTGCTTTTAGCTTTGCACTTCAAATAATTTTAGTTGTCTTTATTAAAGATAGTTGATTATGTAAGTGCTCTCCTATACTAGGGTCATCACTTCATTGTGATTAAATATAGTTGATGTGGAATATTGTATTTTATTCAGGCGCATCCACACATAAAAGCAGACTAACTGAGAAAAGTTCCTTGAGAGATGTGATTATGTAGGCTGCTGTAAATGAGTATATGCTTATGGATGTGACAGGTCCTTTATTTATGAAAGGGAAATTTCCTGGTGGAAAATGTTTGTAGGTAGATTTAAGCAAGGAAAGTCGGCTTTAGCTCAAATCTACCATTACCTTTTAGCCTGAGGTAATGTATGTGGTAGCATTTTTCTGTACCAGGTCACAAGCTGTCTTTAATAGATCATAAAATTGTTACTTTATTATAGTTGCCCAGGTTATGTGATATGTAGTGCTTTCTGCCTAATCTCAGTTGAAGTCTTACCACTGTTGAATGTCATTTAATCCTTCTGGGTGGATTCAGTCCCTAAAAAGAAAGATCTCGGGAGAGGAGTGAGAGTGATCCCCGATAATCTCACTTTTTAATTTAAAAAAGGGGGAAAGGTCTTGTTCAAGGAACACCAACACAGTAGCAAGTATTGCTCATTATCATTTAGCAATAAATGTGACACCTTAAAACTTCAGCACAGCGTTTGTTGGTTATGCTTTTTAGGTCTTTGAGGTACCAATACTTGATCCCTGGTTCCCAAGATACAACATAAGATTTTGACCACTGAGGAAGCCAAGGGCATTGGTGCTTTGTTGGTTATGTTGCAAGTGCTTTATATGACATTTTGATTATTGGCTAATTTCTAGAAATAAATTGCCTTCGTTACCCTTCAGGTACTACTATAAGTTCATTACCAATGGGAATTGGAGGAACTCAACATCTTCACCAACAGAAAGTGATGAACGGGGAAATGTTAACAATGTAATAGTAGTGGGGGATATTGCCAGTGTGAGGCCTAAGGTCCGGCAACAGCCAAAGGTAAGTGTTCTTATAATTTAGGATTGCCTCAAATCATGAAAGGGATACTACAGAAGGGCAAAGGGAGGTAACAAGCAGAAAAATTAACCAATCTTTTTGAGAAGAAAACATGAGATTCCCAGGAGGATCAAGAATAGGCCATTTTTAAACATCCAATTTCTGCTGCTGATGATTTTTACTTATGTCTGTTTAATTTGCAGGATGCCATGATTGTAAAGGTGATTGAGAGACCACTGACAGAAACAGAACGTTTTATGTTGGCAAAAGCAGCTCGATGTATTGCATTCTATATCTGTCCGATAAGGCTAGCTCCCAAATGAGTATATGGTACATTGTTTCCGCTAATATTGTTCTATTTTACACGCAATGTCATCTGTAGATATGAAAGTTGTAATGACTGAGGTCGCAGCTTTGCATAGCAACCATGGCAAATCTGTCATAATGTCATGGAGCCAATTCTTTCATAGAACATCCAAGATGGCCTGCTGCAGCAGCTTCCCAAGGAGGTGCATGTAGTGTCAATCCATAGATTGAGGTCGAACAACTTGTATCAATAATGGTTTCATGCTACTATTGCATCCTCTAAGGATGTAATTTTTGAGTTCCCTTTTGTCATTATTAGACATACTTTTTGTGGGTTCCCATATCTTCAATATTTTTTTCAGTCCCTAAGTAGGTGATCAATTGCTGACCTACATTTTACTCCAAACTGTTGACATGGTTTCAATGGTTGACAAAGGAAAGTTGCAATTCAAGGCTTAAAGTATCAGTACTGGGTATCATATACAGTTTTGAAACATAAAACGATAAATAAATAATATTTAAAATATATAATGTATAAAAATAAGAACAAAGTATGACGATTTAATTGATTATACATAAAGAATAAGGTTTTTAAATGTATTAATATGAAAAAAAAAAATGTCATTTTTAATTTGGGAAAAATTTAGGATTTAGGTGCGTGTCATTAACAAAAAACCCTAATTTGATGCAATCGTTCTAGTTGTTTTTCCACTAATCTAGTGGTACATTGTATCACAACACTAAAAATAAATGAGCGAAAGAAAATAAAAAATTTTGATTGATCATTCGATCCTTGATTGCAGGCTGTTTAATCCCCAAATGATAATAAAAATCAACCATATCACTTCTGTTAGTAGAAGAAAGGAATCAAATTAATTTTATCCAAAATGAAATGATTAGAATGTCTGAAAATAAATTTTGGCAATTGTTTTGCAGTCATGGATCTTTTTCTGTAGTTTATAAGAGATGTATTGAGTATATCGATAGGTATCGACCATATATCAAACATATCAAGTCACGTATTGATCCGCTACAGTCGATGTATCAAACCATATATCAATCATATTGGTACAGCGTGTAAAGCTTTAAAAGTGTGTTTCCACACCCACCAACCAACAAGCACATGCAATCTCATAGTTCTGTGAGTACATAGCAGTCTGTGTCATCACCAATTAAATTTGTAAAATTGGTTTGTTTATCTTGAATTCTTGATTAAGTGGAATATCCAAAAAAGAAAGTTCATACAATTGCATTCCTTAACTACGTTATTGTAAACATAATTAGCTGACACAGAGAGATTGGTTTTGCAGAGTAACTGAAATTCGAAAACCCGATCAACTCACACATTCAAACAACTATATTAATGCTTTTGAACTAGCATAAGCTTCCATCAATCAGCGTAAATCAAAGATTTCAAACCTCAGATTTTGATTTATATAAACATTAGAGCAGTGCTCATAAAGTGGACTCCCATCAGGTGGTTCAGGGTGAGAGTGAAATCCCCTCTCCTGGCAATCTTTCAGGACAGACAGACCACCAGGTTCAGTCAAACGAAATATTCCATAGCTCCTGTTGAAACAGAAAGACATGAGTCTCAACAAGTGGTCTGCAATAATAAATTAATAAAACAGTAACAATATTCTTCTGAGTTCATTGCACAAGAATGTGGCAAGTCATTTGACACAGAATTAACAAAGGTGCTCTACTTTGAAAGGTTCAATGTGATTTTAACCTAGATATGATATATTAAGATTTAAGACACAAGCAAGCATGCACACACAAATCAATAGGAAAAGAGGGGCAGGGGACATTCAGATTTTTTTTGGGGTAAGAAGAATCAAAATATTTAATGCATCCAAAAGTTGTGCACTATTCTGGGGCTTCAAGATACAAAATAATTAAAACAGAACCAAAAGTTTGATGTCCATGGACCATGAAAATGTTCAGCTAACAGAATTCTTTCTCTTCTCAGGGTCATTAATATAAATCTGAAAAATAAGAATAATTTGTATCCATCCATCTATTTATATTTGTGTGTGTTGTGTTGACTATAAATACACAGAAACCTCGTCGGACAATCATTATGTCTAGGTTGCCTCTCGTAGAATACGCAATAAGAGAACGACTTCTCTTTGAACAGAAAAGGAAGAAAACAAATGAAAAAAAGGGGTCAGTTGCTCTTCATATGGATAACTCTTCATAAGAATTTCCATATATAATTCTAGTAAGAGCCAGTTCAGCGGAATAGAATATTGAAATTCAGTCGGGAATTCTTGAATTAGTTGTTTGAATTCAATCTACAGCATTCAGGTGAAGAGTAGTGCACCTTGAGGTATCAGTTGGAGCCATGACAATGGCAAAAGCCTCGGGCAACATTACCTGCAGACGAGAGAAGAGTTAACTTAGATAGGTATTTGATCCCAAAACAATAGCTGCAGGATGCTCAATTCTGACTATTTTGAACAATTCACCAATTGAATTTAGTCTGATGAATATAGAGTTGAAAATTAAATTGTAATACATAATAATAGCAGTGTATATGAATCAAAATTCATCAACCGGTAACAACCCAGTCCGCACATGAATAAAATCCAACCACCTGTGCTAGATCCAAAATTTATTGCTTTATGTAGAGAGCAATCTGACCAAGGTTGACAATATAGCGTATAATCACAAGAAACACACCTCAACAAACTAATATGATATGACTGCAAGAGCAAGTGACGAGGAGAGAGAAAAAGATACAGTCCAAGGTTACCTGATAGGAGTAATGAGTGTGCAAATCTATGGACGACATGAAGCAAGTCTGAGAAGGATGCGTCTGAAAACAAATATGAAGGAATTGAGTATAGAGTTCTAACAGAACCACTAAAATTTCAATGACATCATTACCTAATGCTCAATATTACAGGAAGTGGATAAAAGGGGAGACATTTAGTCATTGCAATAAACTACGACAAACATTTTTGGCTTCATAGCAATTGATACAAAGTAGCCTCACAAGGAGTGTGGGCAATTTTAGAAACACTAGTACACTGGTTTCTTTTCCTTTCTTTTCTGGGGTGGTCATGGTGATGTTGGTTCAGAGCCTTCTGAATTGTAGAAGAGGAGGAACCAACCTCCAACATATGTTCCAAGAAGACAAATTTTAAGGAGGTTCTAAACCAGAAATAAAAGCCTTAAGACTTGGATTAGTGCTAATAACAGGAGTCTTCAATCAGGACTACATGTCTACAGCTGTTTTCTTGTAAAGTTTTTTTTTTTTAATATAATTATTATTATTATTTTTTATGACCAAGATCAATTTCTTATACTTTTGTCAATTGATATATATATATATATATATATAATGCATAAGCATGATCAGCAACAAGGACTTCATCTCAAGAAGTACATATTAAAAAATCACATCTATACAAGAAAAAGGGATCTTGATGTAGTTACCAAAATTTAAATAACTGGTACCAATATTTTAAATGCAAAAAGAGTCCCATGTATTGACATCAATTCATATATGTCCGGCCCATGCATTGAAGTCCCAAATAGATAAAGTTTGACTTTCAACGACTCACTGTGTGCTAATAGGCATTTTAAACCCATCTTTCTAATCTCCAAAGATCTCATTTTTTATCTTGACTAGTCATTCCAACATTTCATTTAAACCAAAAACATTTTTCAACTGTGGGGATGCATTTCTGAGTAGTATTCTTTTTTTCAATTCAATTTTCAATAAATTCTAGACATCAGACAAAGTCAACAATGCTTAGTTGATGTTGCTCAAAGAAGATAGTGACATTCTGTGAGATCAAAATTTTGTCCTAGTTTTTTCATCTTGAATTTAGTTCCACAGCCAAATATATGCGCCATATAAATCGTATGGCATTTGATAGTTCAAATCTGCAAAAATATCTTGAAAGAATGCATGAGGAAAATAATTAGATGTGGTTGGGTGTGAGTGTTTCCACCTATTTTATTTATTTATCAGTGCCCTATTTGTAATTTAATTTGATAGTTAATGCCTCTGTTTTTAAAGGTGGTGGCCGTGGTGTTACATTTGTTAATGCAAATTGTTCATCTATGAGCTCAGATTTGCATAATTCTTTATTGATGTCAAAGCCAGAGAAGTTTTAGATCTCTTTTCCCCAAAGCCACAATGATATAACATGAGACACCTGAGAAAGAGAAAAATGCACTGTGATGCAGTAAAAAGGTGTGACGGGAGCCTTGAGCGACCGACTTGTTCCTATAAATCTCAAAGGAAAATTTTATAGGACAGTCATTCAACCAGCTATGATGCACAGGGCAAAATGTTGGGCAGTTAAGAAGCGGCACGGAGACAAACTAAGTGTAGTAGAGATGAGGATATTAAGATGGATGTGCTGGAAAACAAGAAGGATAAAGTAAGAAATGACAGTACTAGAGCGGATTTGGGAGTTGACCCAATCCATGATAAGGTTCGAGAAAGCCGTTTGTGGTGGTATGGTCATGTCCAAAAGAGGCTTGCGGATGCCCCTGTAAGGAGAAGTTATCTGATCCAGATTGAGGGATCTAAAAGTAATAGGGATTAGGCCAAAAATGACCATAGGGGAGGCTGTGAAGAAAGATATGCTCAGTTTAGGTCTGGTCCCTAGTATGGCCTTGAATAGAGGGTATTGGAGGGCAAGGATCCATGCAGCTGACCCCATCTAGCTGTGTTCTACTTCGTAACCTTTTCCTTTTCTCTTCTTTAATGTTGTTTGGATCCATGTAGCCGACCTCATATGGTTAGGATAAGGCTCTGTTGTTGTTGTAATGCAGTAAAAAGAACATGGTATGATTGGTATGATGACAAACATTAAAACAGAACAAGGAAGCATTCCCAACAAGCAGTGAAAAACTTCACAAATTTGAAATCATGCTTAAGGCTGGCATGGTAGATCCTACAGGAAAAATAGATATAACATAAATGACTCATACATGGATCCAGCCAATGGGAAAGAGGGAGTGCTCATTTTGTACAGCGTAAATCTCCTCCTCATTTAGTGCTTGACACTGTCATCCAGCAAGAGAGGTTACTTGGCATAAATCTATGGCAGCTTTGCAGTACCAAATACTGGTAAACTGTGATATAGACCTTGCACCAAAGCAAGTTGGTAAGGAAGTTCCCAGAGACTTACAGAACTGGAAGTAGATTCCTGATTAGGAACTATCAAAGTGGTTACATAAAAGGTCCCTTTCTTCTGCATATAGGAAATAAGTGAAGTAAATTAATAAGTTTCAGAACGATGATTAATGCCTTTTCACCCACCCGCAATCCCCACCACATGGAAAAATGGAAAAGGATAAAAAGAAGAAAAATGAGGTAGCAAATTGAAACAATTTATCATATTCCCATTCATGCTGCCAGTGCTGTACACTCCAACTAATGGAACAATATAGCCATAGAATAAATGAATGCATTGAGGATCATACATGAATAAATAGGAAATACTGTCAAAAGAATTGGAGAGTGTATGGCCTTTGAAAAAAATGAAATGGCCAGATAGTAATCAATGCATCTGAGGTGATTTTGGTTGATGTTGATATCTTAAGCAGGGCTTATCAACTAGGTCAGAACATAGGAATGAGGGGAGTGATTAAGAAAAATACAAGGTAAAACAGCTTGCTTCTATAATAACATAAAAGGTGACATTTACAAGTTCCTGGATCTTACAAGAAAAGCACCAAGAATCCCACATGTCTCTAGATCCTTGTCCGTGTTATCTCTGGCAAGTTCAAGAAAACCTTCCATCAACCTCGCTGACTGATTGGTAAAAATTATTGAATGGTTAGTGGTCTGTTTCTTCAGGGCAAAAAGATGGATCTGTACTTTAAATAGATACTTTTATGCAAGATAGAGTAATTTTCTTACAATATGTACATCTTGAAGGACCCTGGATTCTGAGCTCCCATTTAGTGAAGAGTTTGAGTCCCCATGTTTTGAATCATCAGCAGTGAGATGTGAAACACGGCCAGTGAAAGGCATGCTATATATGCAAGAAAGACTAGGAGAAGGAGAAGACTTAACTTTATGCAAATTAAAATTCCAATCCTTGGCAGTGGTTGTATCAAATGTGAAAACAGATGCCAACCCAGTTTTTTCCTCATAAACTCTGGTGAAACTGTCATTAGCACACAGACAATAAATGTTGAAAAGAAGTCACATGTAACATCAAATGATCAAAAGACCCAGCTTTGCATGGGAGTCCCGTCTTCAAGAATGCTCTATATACACCCCTTTCTGCATGTTCACCAAGGTTTCATGAAAAGACATTTCCTGAACAAGGAAGATAGTGTTACCTCATACTCTTTGTTCCTACTGTACAGCAATGTGCAACCTGCAGAAAATTATAGTTCATAAGAAAGAGTTCCTTAACAAATTAAAGAGTATATAGTTTGGAAAAAGGAACTATGCTTATCCCTCACCCATAAACCTCTACTTCTACTCTATAGCACAAAGCTTGATCAAAATCTCACCCAGATGTACCAGTAAATTTCTTCAAAATGTATCAAAGAAGAATCAGTTTCTAAGGCTACTTGATGAGTAAAGGCAACAAACATAATACACTGTAACACAATCTTCGTCTTAAGATTCACAACCCTAGAGCAAGACTATACCCAATATATTCCACATAATTATGTCAACTAAGCCCAAAAAAAAAAAAATACTATCAAGAATCATGCAATACTAAAGTTAGAAGTGGACAGTGAAACCTCAAAGAAACTTAGAGAAGAGCAAACCACGGATAACCAGGTAATCACTTGTGATAGTTTTATAGTATATGACAAGATCAAAACTTGACATTGCATTTCATTTGTTCAGGAAAAACAATGAATTCCCTGTTTGTACCTTCCTCTCCGTAATGCTTGAAAGGGAATTATTCTTTTGAGGCAATGAATCATTGCCAACCACTTGGTTCAACATTTGTAGCTCTTGGATGAAGTCTTGATATATCTGATCCAACATCAAATGAACAATGAAACAAAGGATTGTAAGAGATTCCAAATGATAACACTTGTATTTAAGCGAAATGAAAATTCATCGAGGAGAACATTTTCAGTACTACAAACTGCTGAATCCACAGCTTATCTAGCTTTAAATAAATTATATGACAGAGAAATGAGCATATACCTTTTTGTGATGAAACTTTTCATTTAAAGAGTAGGCCATAAAACTCTTATGTTGAGGTAATACCTCGGCAAGTCTGTAAACCACATATTAGAATGATTTTAGCTTGTATACATTCTTAGGAATTGCTGAAGTTTTGCTCAAAAAGTTCTGTAATTCACATAAAACTAAAGGGGGAGGGGGAAATTCAGGAGCCAATAAGTTTGAAAATCCAAAATTACTGACTCCTGCACAAGAAAGAGAACCCAGCTATCCAAAAAACCCAAATTCAACCAGCTACGGAGAGAATATGGGAAATCCACGAGTTAGCTAAGTCAATCTCAGGAATTTATGTTCCATTCAACCAGATAAGGGAATGAAAAGGTTGAGAGAAAGAGAAAAAGGGTTGGGGGGCCGGGGGGGGGGGGGGGTAGGGTTCAGGAGACATGCCTGCAATATCTGCTGAGAGTTGTGTAAAGATCATGTATTCTTTGTTCATCTCTGTAAACTTTTGCCTGATTGAATAATAAAAGAAGGGAAAAAAAAATGGACAAGAAAGAAGGAAGCAAATAAGAGGAGTAAGAATCAGTTAGAAGTAGTAAGAAACAGAGAAACTATCAGAAGTCGTGAGAGACAGAGAAACCAAGACTAAATAAAAGGAAAGAGAAGAAGAAGAAGAACACCTGGTCCACAAGTTGATCAGCGATCCTGTAATAGAAAGATAGCGGGAATCGTTCCATTTAAGTTTTCTGCAACTTCTCTCTCCCTCTATCTTTCTCTCTCTCTAGAAATGAAGATTCCATTAAAGTTCTTCACTTTATAATGGCGGTCTCTGGTTCACAAAGAGAGATGGTGGCATGACGTTGGTTGCCGAAGGAGTTTCTGGCTTTCACGTAACACAATGGCTTTGACAGAGGCGACATCTGCAGAGTTTACGCTCTTGGATTAGAATCTCTGTCTCATTTCCTGATCTCTCTACATATCGACGGCTACATCATCCTCCTCTTGCATTGGTTTGAGTCAATTTCAAACCGTCAGATTGGATCTTCTACTAGTGTCTGATCCTTTTAATAACTCTGATAATCGTCACAAAATTTCATGCAGAAGAAACGTCACTCAAAAATGTTTAATGAAGCATGCGTTCTATTTTCTATTCTGTACTGCCAAAAAACAAAAAAAAATAAAGGATCAAGTAATATTCAGCCAACCAATGGTGATGTGACTTCTACCAAAAAAACAAACAATGGAGACGTGACTAGGGTTTTGAAATTCTGGATCGCCTAGATTGGTCATTTTGGATACTAGGACGATACAGATTAGTCTATCAAATCTAGGCTAGGGTAACCTTGGGCTGATTCTGACTGATACCAATTTAAATAAAATCAGACAGAATTGATTCAGATCCCAATTTACGTTAAAAGGTTCTTTAACCCCGGACGTGACACTGGTTGGAACTAGGGTTCATTGTAAGCTCCCACCTCTATTATTGATATATTAATGGTCTAAAAGAACCAATGGAAGTCCAATCAAAGGGTCAGATGGGGTGAATAAAAAAGATTCTTTCCTCATCATGAGTAGAGAGAAAATATATTCCAAAATTAAAAAAAATAATAAAGAATACTTCTATTGTCGATTTTTTTTTTCTTTTTATAGAAATTTTCTTATTGACACTTTCAGGCTTCAAGTGTCAAATAATTTATAATCTTATTTTTTTTTTTACTTTCTAATTTAATATATTTTTTATCCACGTAAAACTTTGTCACTTTAACTGTATTCTTAAAGACATGAGAAATCATTTTCAAATAATTTTAAAAACCCTCTTTTATACCTCATTTAAAAAAAAATTTAAGAATAAAACAATGGACAATCAAAAGGAAATTACATATTCTATATACACTTATAAAATGTCATTTAGAAAATCTCAATCAATAACATTGGCAGTTAATGTTTTTCATGAATCACGCAATCATCTTTTGTTCTATATTGCAAATAAGATTAGGCACAAAATTAAAGAGAAAGAAAATAATATTTCCATTACACATTTTTTTTCTTTCTTTGAGACAGCTTAGTTACTCCACTGCTGCAATCATTCAATTACTTTTCAAATTTTTATCCTAACTGAATAGGTTTTATCCTTAGTAATGATTAATTTAAAAATGACAATGATATCTAGAAGATAGGCAAGCATAATTAGAGAAATACCCTAATGCAATTTTGTCCAGGGTAACAGTAAATTCTCAGAGCCGGGTAACAGTTTTGAGGGTATGAAGGTGACCCTTAAGAACACTACCATAGTTAATCTCTTTGTTATAAACACCAACCTGTTGATATAACTGAAGCAATGCCCTTGAAGCATCACTCCTCTTATTGAACTATTCACAACAGCCATCCCCACCAGCTTTGGAGAATGCTTAATTATTTCACAGAGTTCACAAAAACTCTCATGCATCCATGGGATGTAGGACTATAGCCATGTCTTTTGGCCGTCAAATCCTGACACTGTCATAGTCAGTTCAAGGGCTTGGCTCTGATAAGCATGAAAGTTGCTCTGTTGATTTCTCTCTCTAAACGGGTAACACCAGAGGATGATTGTAAGTCTGGTCCCACATTAGTTTCCTTCATTACTTATTTCCCGCTCCTGTATCTCACTGGATTCCAGGCTCGCACTCTCATTGTCGATTTCCAGTTGACCACCTGATTCTGATACTTTTGTGACCCTCAGCAATTCATCATCAATGTCATCTGAAGGGTGTACACCTGTCTGATCATGGCTAGCTTGTCCCTTTAGATTCAATGGTTTTTGATGTCGGATTGCAGCAACAGCTTCAGGCATGGCAACAGGCGGTGGCCGGGGAGGAACCCACACACGCTGAGGCACCTGCTGATTGGTCACCCCAACTGCACCATTTGATGTTGTCTCAGATTCAATTTCTGTGATCCTCACACTTTTCTGTTGCCACCAAGGTTCTGAACTGTAACCATTCAACTGAGAAGTAGGCCTGCTATCTTGTTCCTTGGAGCTTGAGCCTTCATCATTCATATGGGACTGAAGACCAGAGCTGGAGTTGTTTTGAGCCTGACTGACCACCTCCCATGGCTGTTCAGAAGGTAATTAAAAAAATGAAATTAATATAAGTACATGAATTGGGTATCAACCACAAATCCCCGCACATTCCAGAATGTTGCAACGACGAAATCATCAAAATGGTACATTAATTGATTCCATTTTACTAAATTATCAGGATATATGTCCCACTGCTGTTTATTGCCAACTCATTCCAGCTAGTTGAATATCATAGACATCAGATTCAGATCTCACGCAGGTTTCGGAAGAGTCCAACCAGAAAACTATGCCCCCATCCTTACGAACTGCAAGAGGAGACTGATTATCTGATGGTCAGAAATATAATATTTTTTTCTTATTTTTCTTTTTTGGGCTATAGCACATCCAAGAGGTGGGCTCATGGATTGGATGGCTTAAACAATCATATGGCCTCCACTACGACAGCAGAAAGAATCCAGTCATGCTGCTACGGTTCTTTGGGAATGACAATACACATCAATGATAATAAATCATCAATATAAATCTGACTCTTATCATTTATTCCTTCAGCTACTTATCTAACAGGAATAAAGACACAAAGGCAATCTGTATTTTGTTACACGAAGGTAAAATAAGATGGTTTAAACTTGTAAGGCAAACCTTTGCTCTAGATGCTAATTGAGGATTTGACGGTAGCTGATTAGGGTTGGGAGGCAGATCGTTGATCTCCTGAAAACAGACCAGAATTAGAGAGGAGAAGAGTATAATTGAAATCCAATATAACCAAACTGATTGAATGTTAGGGGTAGGAGGGGAAATTACTCTGATCCCAGCAGGTTTCTCTCCTCGTTGAACCGCAGCCATTATCTGCAAAGAGAGTTTCAGAACTCAAACATTTGTACTGCCAAATTTTGAATTAAAAAATAAGGAAGTAATAAACCATATGATGCAGTTGTATTGGACATTAATCCCATATGGAGGCATATGGGGGTGTGTTACATGTATAAGGACATTATAAAATTCCTAAATTTACTCATAAAAGGACTCCTTATCACTCTCACTTAATAAAGTAAACAAACTCAAAACAAAACTCTATTTATTAAGTATTCTTATTAAACTCAAACACTTAACTACTAATCCCACTTTATTGACCTATAAGTTAGGTCCATTACAATAAAAAAAAAAAGGCATACCCAGTGCACGAGGATCCAGCAACTGCGGGGTTTGAGGAGGGTCATAATATATGCAGCCTTACGCCCACTTCGCGGAGAGGCTGTTTCCCAACTCGAACCTGCAACCACTAGGTCCACTACAATGAAACCCAAAAATAAAAGGCCCAATCTATAATATAACTACCCAAAGATACTGCCACCAGCACCTTGAGAGCTTATGGGCCTCCCAAGCTTACGCATAGACCTCTATACAGGATTAATGTCTAATTCAACTGCATCACCATATGACAAAACGGACTTTACAGGTGCAGAGAATTGCTTATACTATTCATGATCATGCTCACATTGACCACGTGTCAGATCCACAACTCCCGACATACCTAACATCATGTTTTTATTATTTGGTATCACACAAATGGCCACTAGAAGCAAGCTCAACATAGATGTTTTACCTAATCATGTGGCATTTGCTCCCAGGGCTTCAAAGATACAATTTCCTTCTTAATTAAAAATTGAAAAAGGTCCAGAACAGTATCAATCGTGTTATACCCTACTGAATAACTGTGTTGTGGACAGATTTCTGATCCCATATCCATGTTGGTTTTCGCTTTGAGTGTCAAAGGTTACCTAAATGGTTAAAACAAATTTGACCGGATGAACAGAAGATATCTGGATTGCTTTTGAGCAACCACAACTATACAATTATATGAATTTGCGAAATTGTTATGGGAAAAAAATCTCGTCTCTTGAATATTTACTTTTTCTCACTTATGGTTGATGTCAAATAAGGATTAATAAAAATATTTAAATTATTTTTCAACTGTTTTAAAAATCATTAGTATGCTTCATATGCAATTCCATCCCACTTTATGCAACATCACGAATGTGGATGCGGGAAAATTACCGAAAAAAAAAAAAGAGGAAGAAAGAAAGAACAGAAATGAAATTAATCAATGTTATGAAAAAAAGAATCGCATCACTCTTTAATAAAAATGGAAAAAGCTTGCCTTTTCCTGAGCCATTAAATATTAGATCCATGGTTCAAATTACAGAGAGGAATGCTTCTTCCTGTGAAAATATTAGACAGAACAATATAAAAGGGATTGCTCTTCAGATTAGAGTATGCTTACTTGTCTAAGGTGGAAAGACCAGGAATATGTTGTTGAATACAGGTCTTGTGTTCAAATTCCCTTTGCATCTTCAGTTACTAATCTCATTGAAAAAAGGCTTAATTGCTAGAAATACCATAAGTAACTTTATTTTCTGCTTTTATTTATCTTTAATGAATACTGATTTGATTACATAACAGTATGAACCCCAAGCACGACATAGAACACGGGACATATTGGAATGATACCTTAAGACAACCAAAGGGAGACACATATCCCAGTATACATTTGCTGTTTCAAGGCTCCTCTGTTAAGTGTCAAGTTCATTAACCAAGTCATTCCCATATTAAAGGGCGTGACCAGTGCAACCAAATCATTCCAACATTCAGATTTCTAAATTCTTTTTCTAAACAGTAGGAAATGCTGAAAGTACCCACTTCAACCAAGTATGAGCAAGAAACAGGAAGCTCAGGCAAGTTAAATACCTCCATATATGATTTTGGATAAGGTGCAACTGAGGGCTCCATAGATGCAGGTGTTGATGAAGGCCTCACTGCACGAAAGACTCCAATCATAAGAATGAAGATACAATAGGAACAAAATTATATGGCAATGAAACATTTAAAAGCAAACAATATGGAAGAAACAGGGAAATAGCTTACCATTCCATGATAACGTTTGAGTATGTTCATCTGTCTGCTTGTTTGACGAAAGAGCAATGTCTCTTGTAGCCTCCAATTTCTGAATAGAATTACTCATAGACCTCATTTCCTCTACCTGGACATCCAACAAACTCCTAAAGGCCTCAAAGTACTTCTTCTCTGGAAAAGATACACAGAGGTCAGGATTCATTTGAATGAAGTCATAAAGAAAGGAGAATATGCATATATGTATGTATATAAACCCACCTCCACTTTTGGAGTTCAACATTTCCTGACTGGCTTTGGCCACATCTGCAGCTGCAGCGGCAGCTGCCTTTGCAGCTGCTGCAGCTTCTTCAGCCAGACTTGGTTTTGAATTTCTTTTCTTGTCACCTTCTTCTTCTCCGTCTTCTTCGAAAACCACCTTTCTAATCCAAGACTTCAACCTAGGGACAACAGCATGCTACACAGAGAATATGTCATCTGATTGGCAGCCACATGTGAACCAGGTTGAAATGGTAAAAAAATATCTATGACACCAAGAACCTTCTATAATCTATACATACTCCTTACTGGAAAAATCAAAATAAAATACCTACCAGGTAGTTGGTAATGTAAAATACCCATGAAATCGGCTCAGTTTTTACATTCTTAAGACTCAACTCCTGATACTTTTGATCAATGTCCAAACTTAAGATTCCAGAGATGATAGGAGAAATAAATATAATATTCCCCAGAAAAGAAAAGTAATTTAGTGGTAAAGAACATTTTCCGAAGACAAAAACCAACATCAGATGTATGCCCATTCTCATTGCTTTACTCACAGTTGTCACAGCATCAAGGCAACCCAAGGCGTTGGAGGGGCCTGGATGCAACGCGACACCCATAAGGCACCCGCCTAGATGACCAAGGTGCCTGGTCGCCTAGGCGATGTCTTGACAACTATGTGTTTACCAACATTAAACTTCTTATATTGCAGGTATAGGTTTGTTGCAGTAGATTATAGTAATAAAACTTAGGTTCCAGATGTCATTTACAATATATCACACATATGGTTGTAATTTTAGGCAAATACAAATACCTAATCTCTTGGTTCAACCAATTACCTAACGTGAGAAGGGGGTCCAAATTAGCAAGTTACAAATCTCGGAACAATATTTATTCCATTACAAATGGAAGGAATGATTCACAATGCTACTTAAAATAACTTTCCCCCATATTTATTTGAAAAATTGCAGTTGGCATGTTCCGAGGATTCCTATTTCAAAGTTTTTAAATCTTGAAGGATTTGATTGAATTAATCTATTGGAACAAATTAATTAATCACATTGCTACTAAAACTCAAAATAACTTTTTTTTTTGGGGGGGTTATGTGTAGCCATTCCCACACTCTCATCTGGGTGAGTGGGATCTTTAGGAACCATATAGCTCACTGAGTCAACAATAGCACCATACGCAACCAGTTTGATGGTTAAATGGTGTTCTAATACCTTAAAGAACAAGGCAGATCCAGCTCCAGAAGCAGCAAGCAACCCTACAGCAAGAAAAGCATGAGACCAATGAAACTGGTACTTTGATAAAGTGGCCACTGTAGAAACAACACCGGTAGGAGCAGCTGCTGCAGGTTGTGGAGTTTGTGTTTGTGTCTGCATATTTGCAGATGAATTCAACTGGCCATCTGTGATCAATGATACAGTGAGACAATAACATATCGGATGAAATGTGAAAATTAAGATAAAAGAGTCCCAATATCCAGCCCAAAGTCCAAATGCTGTTCCCTTTTTACCTTGATTTTGCATAGTTGGCTGCGCACTTGTAACAGTTGAAGGTGGGTCCTGAGATATATATAAAATATTACACATGAAGCATGGACATAAGAGAAATGAAAGGACCATTAAAATTTGTCCTCATGAATTTAAACGGTATATATAGAACAAGGCAAAGACTAAAACAAGGTTTTTGCTTACAGGTACACGGCGGAAGGCTTCATCTATCTCCTCCCTTGTGAGGCCTTTTTTCTCGAGGAAAGAACGCCTGTAGATGACTGGGGATCCCCTAACCTTAGGATGTGATAGAAAATTTACAGCATTTTGCACTTGCTCCTCTCTCATTGGTTCGGAGTTCACAAACACTGATTTTGATGAAGTTTCTTTCAGAGTTTCTCCTTTGGCAACTTGCCCATTCCCATCCATTGGTTTCACAAGCTCTGACCCTGACATAAAGAAGAAGAAAAATCTATTGGAGAATGCTCATAAAATAGAACAAATGGTGTTTGATCTACAAAGACTGATTAGAGTTTCTATATGAGTACATATTTCTGCATCTTCAGCCATCTTTGATCATCATGAAACGACAGGAAAAACATATTGGCCTTAACAGGAAAAAGGTACTAGCGGGAAACCTTCTTATCTATTGCACTATATAACAAGGACATAGACAATCCAATCTGTACAAACTTTGACAATGTTAATTGAAAACTGTAATAAAATAAAACACAGGAACTTATTCATCGATGTATTACGCTTAAGAGGGGGAATAAATAAAATATTACCTTCCAATTTATTTTTTATATGACTATCAAAGGGGAGCTTTTGATGACATGAAAATGAGTAAGCTGTCAACAACAGTCATGAAATGCCAGTGAGCTCTCGCAGGTGTCCTGGCATTGTCATCCCTTTACTGAAATTGTTTTTTAGGAAAAGAAGTGCTCAGAGAAAGAGAGAGGACTTGAAATTGTCCTCAAATTAAGGTACTGAATAACTTCAATGAAGGTCTAGTAGCATAAGATCTACAGAATTCCCATTACAGTCACTGTGGGACCAACATCAGGATGTAGCTGCATGAGCTTTGGCCTCTCACACTCCTCTGCAGTGGGCTAAGATGGATGGTCGGGAAGTGTGCAGCTCCCTAAGGGTCACTAGTACTCAAGCAAATGGTTTTCTTTGGCAATGCACGAAAATCCATTGACAGCCTTTACCATCTTGAAGATGCTATACATTTTTATTTTTTTTGGTAATAAAGGATGCTATACTGTCCAAGCAGCTAAAGTGAAGTAAATCATTTGGAATTACTTAGAACTTCTCGGGCCCCAAAAGAATGATGATGTCCTCATCGCCTCTAGAGTTTGAAACAAAGAGCTCTTGCACAACAAAATGGACCAAGAATCTGAAATGCCACGACTTTAGTATACATTCAACATTAGCCAGTGCATCAAAATAGTGAGATGAACCAGCTGAATCATTGACCTCTACAAGAATAAAAATTACAAAACCATGGGAAACAAAGAGGGCAAAGACATAATGCAATTTTACTCCCATACTGGCTAAACTCGAAATAGACGACATAAAAACAAATTCTTAAAGACGGGTTGAAACACAAAGGAAGAAAATGAATAACAGATTTTAAACTAATCTATAAGCATTCGGTAGTTGAGGCAGCGGAAATAGGAAACGGGGATGGAAATTGTGCAGTATATCAAAGGCTAAGGAGATTTTTAACAATCATAAGGTTCAGTTTTTCGTATCCTCGCCCTCCAACAGCATCAAGTTGAAAACAAATTCAAAAACATGCATTACTATTCGATATCATTCAGAATTATCAGGACCATTCAACACTCAGGGACAAAGCCTATTAGTAAATTGAAAAAAATAAATCGATCCTTTTATGTTGGACTTCTAGAATATAACTATAATTCGTAGTTGCAATTGCCCAAAAAAAGAAAAAAGAGCTCTGAAAAACCCTTATCGACAGATCAAACACAGCCTCCCAGAGAATTCAGCACTGAAACAATAACGATATTAATTTTATAAATCAAATAAGAGAACCAAATAAAGGGAAGGAGAAGGGTTGTGAAGAACAGAGAAGAAGCTCGAAGTTAATGATGAAGAGATAAACCAATTACCTGGGCTTTGAGGTTTCTCGCCCGAAACACTCGGGGGAATGGTAGATTCAGAACCCATGTTCACTTCCTTTAGAAAAAAAAAAAATATTGATGATCTCGGCCTAAATCACGCACGAAGTGAATGATCAAGTTAGAAGTTCTGAATTTAATCTATGAGGAATGGAGATTGAAGAAGAAGAAGAAGAAAACTTGAATTGAAGGAATTCATAAATAAGTAATACTTGTTACAGGAACCAAATCCATGGAGGCTTCGGAGATTTTTGCTCTTATCGAAGCGTAACAGAAAGCGCCAAAAAACCAAATGGCGCAGATGATCGGTGAAGCGGGGGTAAGGGGCGTAAGTAACGAAACCTGGCTCCAGGTGGGACCGGGTTCTCGGTATCGGTATCTTATAAGCGTGTAGGACAATACGTATCCAACACAATCCGTATCGTTGGAGACTGGCACCGATATAGGTATTAATACAGCCCTCGGAGTTAAGGCTGTTAATCGGCTCGATTTTGGTGTCGATAATTCGATTTAATTGGATACAAGATTTTTTAGGTAAAACCAAAATTGAATCATTTAATAAACGGATTCATATACTAATATCAAAACCATTTATAAACGATCTATTTAAACGATTTTAAATGATTTTCTAATTTTTTATCCAAACAATGATCCTTTAAAAATTTTAATGAAATGAATATAAATTGTAACATTTAATTGAATTGTTTTATTGTTATTTTCTTTTTTAATAGTTGTTTAATATAAACTTAATTTTTTTTTATCCAAAATATATATAAACTTAATATTGAATGACTTATACTTACTGTGTATATGTTAATCGGTTCAATGATTAATTCAAACAATTTATCAACGTTTAAACTTTAAAATCAAAATCGAATAACGGTTTCAATTTTAAAATCAATCAAATCAATTAATAAACAGTTTCATGATTTCGATATAAATAGTTTGATTGAATTTTAATAGAAGACTTCAGTTTCAAATTCACACCCTTACTCTGAGTACATCTAACAACCCTCCTAGCATGGATCCATGGTGAATTATTTCCTTGCCCATTTGTTCCATTGTAAATTTTTTTTATGTAAATAACATTTGAGAAGAAAGTTCAGCATGCTACAAGCTTTCTTGGAGCTAGCAACTGAGCCAATTGAGGGGACTGGGATGAGAGAGGGATATATCTTTCTTCCCGTAACAAATGGCACCTAATGCAGCCTAGGACCCACTTTTTCCTTGTTGAGAAAAAAAAAACCATATCAACATAGATATATCATTGATGATCTCTACTATGGATCCTGATAGTAAAGAAGTCCTTGATATATTACCAAAAAATAATAAAAAATCCTTCATCTTGGGGACGGTGAGAAATAAGTAGCACTACTGATTCCTTTCTAGAATGTTTAAAAATCTCTCTCTGAAAATAATGGGTTTAAATATAGTTGCAAAGTATTTATAATATTGTATATATGACAGGAATCAAGCGGAAAAGAAACAATGATAATCTGATGATCACTATAATTAATCAAGAAACAAATTTTTTTTTTTTGGTAAAGATTAATCAAAAAACACTGATTAACATGCAGAAAAGGACACCATTAAATGGAAAATGTGTTTTTCTCTTGTTTTACAGAATATAAAATTAATTAAAATGTGTTTTTCTCTTGTTTTACAGAATATAAAATTAATTACTATGTAAGGAAATTTACAAATGAGACATTTTCATACAATGATTTTGATGTGAAACACAACCTGTACGGCCCCCCCAGGGCATCAACAATCAAATAATGTCTCAGTTGTTGAAACAAACAAAGATCATAGATGCAAGGGCCAGTCAAATGTTTCAAATGAAGTTCCATTTTTAAATTCCAGCGGGGCAACTTCCAAATTAGGCACTCCAGGTCCAGGCAATGGAAAATCTCAGGTCCCATTTCATATATAGGACCAAAGATAGCGTGAGATCTCTCGAGGATCAGAGATGCAACAAGATACCTGAGTTTAGAACTGAAGTTACATCCATAGTAACCTAACCAGGGGAATTCCATATTAGATCCTCCAAAATAGTTGAAGTGGTCTCAAGAAGACTGGATTTAAATCCCAAACTTAGAAGTAATGCCTCCCAAACCCTAGTCCCAGGAGTAGCATCACTAGTAGCCATTTGTTCTAGCAGTTTGAGAGCCTCACAAACAAGACCTTTCTCACACAACCCACAGATAATCTCATCAAAAGTCTGAGACCGAGGAATAAAACCCCGACTCAACATCTCCTCCAACACCACCAAAGCTTCCATCACCTCACCTTTAGAAACTAAGCCATCGATCAGAATCCTATATGTATGCAAATTCCCTTGGACACCCTTCAAACCCATTTCCTTCACCAGATCCTGTGCTCTCCTCACCTGCCCAATCTTACAAACCATCCCCGTGAGCGTGTTATAAGTAACCACATCCGGTTTGCACCCAAACTGCTCCATTAAACTAACCATCTTAAATCCAGCTTCTACGTTATTCTGCTTACATAAACCATTTATATAGACATTGAAAGAATAAATGTCAGGAACTAAACCCATCACAAGAATTTCATCAAACAAATCATCTGCCTTCTGAAAATGCCCAGCAGAGATAATCCCATCTAGAACCATGGTATAACAAACAATGTCAGGCTTGATCCCATCCAATTTCATCTGGTTTAACACATCCAAGGCATCCATCCCCCTCCCATCCTTTACCAAAACTTTTATCACACTAACACGCTCACCTGCATTCGGAGTGAATCCTGTATTCTGCATTTCACCCAGGAAATCCATAACCTCAGCTGACGAGAACTCCCCCTGTTCACACATTGATGAGAGAATCAAAGAATACAATGTCACATCAGCATTGTACCCACAATGAGGCATATAATTCAATAGCTCAATAGCATAACCAATCCTTTTTATCTTACAAAGAGTAGCAATCAGTATATGAAAGCTCGACTCCTCAAGCCGAATATTTATGGCATGACTCTTCAATAGAATTTGGTGAACCATTTGAAGACCAGCACTTTTCTTACAGAGAACTGAAAGTAATGCATTCAGGGAGTGAACAGTGGGGGTGCACCTGAATTTTGGAATTCTGAAGAAGACATCAATAGCATCCTGAAACATATTTGCATTCCCATAGATTCGGATAAGATCAACAAAAAAAAATTCCGGTGGCTCAAACCTTTCAACTTCCTCAAGATGGTCCAGGACTGGAGGGAGTTGATCAAACCAGAAATTTTTGGCTAAGGTTTTGATTATGAAAGAGTATGCATAAGGGGTGGGTTCACATTCATGGATGTTGAAGGTGTTGATGAGGGCAGAGAGGAGATGAGGCTTGTCAGGGTTTTGTCGTTGTTTCTCAAAAATTTCTGCCTCTCTCATAAGGGTTTCCATTGCTTGCTGCTCATTAAACTTTTGCTGCCATTTACCTTTGTGGGGTGAAAGAGGCCACCTTCTTTGTTTTCCTCCACTTTTCATAAGACTGCTAAAACTACTTACAGAAGAAGAGTTGAATAGCACCATGCTATTGTGGTGATTATAAAAATGAGAAGTCTACAAATATCTAATTCTTGCAGGAGTAGCTACCCAGGTCATGTGAAGGACGATATGGCAAAAAGGTAGATCCATCAGTCCCAGAACCTTGTTAACTGTGCTGGATGATGAGAGGCTAATCCCCCAATTATAATTCTATCAAACTCCTACCCATTGCTTATGAACTCAAAATATCTGCAACAATTATCAGTTCTAGTATTAATATTCTAGACAAGATCGGTCATTAAAACAATCAGATACTTGACATATATCTCTCATTTTACTAAGAAACTTTATTGTGTAAGATCAGAAAATTCGGTTCTTGTCATATCATCCAACGAACTGCCCCACCATAGGAGATCATCTACCCAGGTTTTTAAAAAACGAGTGAAAAACCACCATGTCCTGTTCAGTGATTCCCATTCTATATTAGCAGAACTTGAGTTGTTACTTTTACGGAGTAAAGGTCAATTTTTCAGCTTCTTCAAATGTAAAGAGAAGAAAGCTTTCTGAGATACGAGAACCTGAGGCTAATCCACAGTCAACAAAGCGAAAATTTCGAAGGCCCGAATCACTCGATGTTGATGCTCAATGCTGCCATTAAAAGGGCTGAAGAATACCTTCAAAAAACCCATGAAATCAAAAGAAGTTTTGCAAATCAACGGGACATTATGGGGAGAAATGTATAGATTTGTGATCTGTAAGTATAACAAACTGCAGGAATTATTTAAGCCATTAACAAACTGCCTAAACTAAAACCAGAATATTTGGGGGGTTTTAGTTCCTATTCAAATAAACCCTTGAAGTGAGAAATCACAGGTAAAAAGAGAGAATAGAGAACAGAGAAGAAGGGCTTCAAGGATTAGATTAGGGAAAATTAAGCATACCTTTTGGTCTAGGTTTTCGTCTGGCGCATTCCTCAGAGGTTCAAGTTCGGGGTTCTGGTTCCAATTCAAATAAACCCTAGAAGTGAGGAATAAAGAGAAACTAGAGAACAGAGAGAAGGGGAAATCGAGCTGTTTTCTTCAGCTGGCCAGGGAATGTACGCTTCCAATGAAATCCCGCGTAGGTTGATATGTTGATCGATATGGTGTGGGTATGGTATAACTTCTTACAGTTATTTGACGGTGTGGGGTATCCGCTGCTCGAACGTCGTCACATTTACGGTCAGGTGATCGATTTACAGTTCAGGTCATGGGTAAAGCCCATTCAAATAGCGTGTTGGAGGTTTTTCAGGGGGAAAATTATGTGATTACCCAGGATTTGCCTTTATAAGAAATACCATGATTTTATTATTATTATTAGGGAGAGGGATAAGTATGTTAGCACAGTACCTAAGAATTAGGTATGCTAACGAATAGTGGCCGTCAGATGAAATATAAAATATCTCATCCGTTTGTAATTTTTGTTGTACAAAATTTGCTCAATACTGCCGCTCCACGGTCTTCCTTCCCCTTTTCCTCACCAGCTCCGACTCCGGCAGCAGTTGCACTCTCTTTTTTTTTTTTTTCTATTACTCCCTCTCTCCCCCTAACAAGGTTGAGCTCAGTTTTCTTCTTCTTCTTCTTCTTCTTTTTTTTGGTTTTTACTGTTCCTCTCTCTCTCTCCCCCTCCCTCTGAGCTTTCTTCGACCTCGGCAGTGGCAGCAGTTCCTCTCTCTCTCCCCCTCCCTTTGAGCTTTCTTCGACCTCGACAGCGGCTGCGGTTGCGGCAGATCCCCGTTCCTTTGGCCCTTTGGTGAGAGAAGCGAAAGAGGGAGAGAAAGAGCACCGAACAAGTCGGCAGCGGCAGCGTTCGGTGTGAGTTTCAACACCGAACAGGCCCAGGTTGAGCTCAGTTCTCTTCTTCTTCTTCTTCTTCTTTTTTTTTCTGGTTTTTGCTGTTCCTCTCTCTCTCCCCCTCCCTCTAAGCTTTCTTTGACCTTAGCAGCGGCAGTGGCAACGGTTGCGGTCCATCAACAGCGGCGGTGCCAACTACTTTGCTTTCTCTAGCTGGATCCGATGAATGAATGGTTTTTTTCGGCGAGGAGAGAGAGAGAGTAAAGGTGTTGCAACTATGCATTGAAAATTTGTTTATTTTCTTTCCATCCAACGGTTCAATTCATGTTGATCAAATCCTACAGTAAAAATGCCACTAGCATTCTTAATTCCTAGGTAGTACACTAGCATAACTGTCATTTTCCTTTTTTATTATTATTATTATTATTTTTTTCTGAGAAAGAGAGAATTCATTTAATAGAAAACTGCTTGGGAGAAACTCACGGGGAAAATAAGCTGAGTCTGTACAAGGAAAAAGGGTGATCGCAGCCACCAAACTTTAGAAAGGGGAAGCCTGGATGCGTCAGACGTGAGAAAATCAACACAGATATTTTGTGACCTTGGAATAAATATGAAAGTACGGAGTTGAATTTTGATCTAACAGCACATCAACTATAGAGCACTAGCTGCCCATTCAAGGGACGAATGAAGGCTATTAAGAGTTGCGACTGCTTAAGCCAATCAGAGAAAACAGTGATATTCATCACCTAAAGTGTGTGGGCCAACTCCATTCCATCGCGGATAGATTCCAATTTAACTGCTGAATCTGGAAAACCAGAGCAACATTTGCATCTTGCTGTAACAAAATTTCCATCCGGGTCCCAAATAATAGAACCTCTACTTCTAAGGTTGGAGGAAGCAATCCATGCTCCGACCATGAAAATGAAAAAATGGTTGGGGAGCTGGTTGTGGAAGGCTGAAAGAGGATCAGGATCGTCGAAGTTCAGTTGCTTTACTGTTTTCCAAACAAGCTGCCCTTCAGCAACACTGTGACTATGTGATGAGAGGCATTCAAATTTGAGACAAGGCTTGAAGTGGTGAACTTGAAAATACTACAGTTTCTTGCTTTCCAAATCTGCCAACCCATGATGTGTTTGATTGAACGAATTTATACAAAATGAGTTTATGTATTACAAAAATAGCCAACACAGTGTTTGTTGTACGCCTTCCTTGGTATGCCTACAACTTGGGTGAATAACCTCTTGCAATCAGTTATAAAATTTTCGATTTTCATCAAATTCTCTCCTCCTATTAGTTCTAGAACTTCCGATATCCTACCGATAACCTTTGTATGTAGCTCGGTCTCTATTCTCTTATCCCTATTTTTTCTCTTCCTTGTTTCCTTATAATATATTCTCTTTCCTAACCCTAACCGAAGATTTCTCTTGTTCCAAGTTCTCTCTCTCTTGCCCTTACCCTCCGCCCCCTTGGTACATCTTTCTCTTACCCCAATCTCCCTTGTTGTCTCTCTTGAGAGGTGTCGAATCCTCCAAGGCAGAACTTTGAAAATCATGTTGTCGAGTAAAATCAACAAACATTTTAAATCTCAACTATAGACCTCTTCTAGACCCTAAAATGACACTAGCTACCGAATAAGAGAGAAATTATTGGCAAACCCCCTATTCTACTTACATTAAAAACAGTGATGGTGGTAGGTGGTGCTGCAAGAAAAAGAAGAAAAAGAGAAGTGGTGGGTGAAGTAGTAGGAGTATGAAGAAGAAGAAGAAGAAAGGGCAGGTGGGGCCTTGGGTGGGAGGGAAAAGACGATTCCTTCATTGTCATTAAGGCTATGTTTGTTAGCCAAGAGAAGAAAAAAAAAAGAAAGAATATAGAAAAGAAAAGAGAAAGAAATGAAATGAAACGATGAGAAAATAAAAAGAGTATATATATGTTTGGTAATCAAGAGAAGAAAAGAAAAGAAAAGTGATAGACAGAGAAAATCATTGTGTAATCATTCATATATTGTCTTATTATGTTTTCATATTTTCTCATGTTTTTTGTAAGATTATATTTTTTAAAGTAAAAGAAAACTTCACAATTCTAAGAGGAATTTTGAATTTCAAAAACTGAATCTTCTCTTGGGTGAAGACATATCAAGTATAAAGAGAAATTCTTAACTCAAGAAAAAAGTACAAATTTTTCTTTTACTTTTTCTCTTGGCCACCAAACGCAGCCTAAGGGTAAAATTGTCCAACAGCAGCAAAATAAGTTTGGGGAGAACTGAGAGTATTTGTTGAAATTTTTCAAAAAACGTAAAGCCAATAATGGATAATTATGTTTTTTTTTTTTTCATCCGATTCAGAATAAGAAGGGAAAGAAACAGGCTCCTGAGGTCCACCTAATAAGCGGTCAGGATCTTTCGCTCTCCAAATTTGACTACCTGGCAACCATTGACGACATTTGGTATGTTGACTTTTACCCAGCTGATAACGCGGGAGACGCATTAGATAGGAAATTAACTCTGACGTGTTAGTGGGATTGTCTCAGATGTGGTCAGCTATATATAAAAGGAAGAGTCACAAGACTCACAACTCTAACACAACCCTTCTTTGAGGGAGACAGTGCCTAAATTTGCAACTCTGGTGTCTGAACTCTGAATCTCTGATCCTCCCTCTACCTGCAAACAACATTTTGGGTAAGCGAGAATATCCTCCGCAGACTTGGCTGAGGTTCTTTCCATGGTTGCTTTGGCTTTCATACTCTGCTTTTTTTTCTCTCTCTTGCTTTTCTCTGATTCCAAGTTCCTGACTTTATCCTTTTCTCGATTTAGATTCGTTTCAGGTGTCGGTGTCGGAAACTCGGAGAGCTCCGTTTCTGATTTACTTGTTTCAGTTCCAGGTCAATTCTTTCCTTAATCGCATGAAATTTCTAATTTCATTTCGAAGAATTCTCAATTCTCCTGCAACTTCATCCTCCATTGATCCTCCTCCATGAATTATACAAGAAATTTACTATTTTCTCTGAAAATCTCTCCATCAATCTTACATCCAAGAAGAAATCTCACGTATGCAGTTCTTTGTTTCTTCTCCTAGATCTCTAGAATTTCCACATTTCAGACTTTGGGAGTGATTCGATCTGGCATGAACTGGCCAATTAAGTTTCGAATCTCGCATCTTGGACTCGGAACTTATAGTTTTATCCAATCAATTACTCGTTAATCCAATATCTAAGTCTGACATTTTTTGTCGGCGAAAGTTGGTTTTGTTTTCTAATTTTTTCATTTTTTTCCTTGGGAACTGCAGCAGGAAGAGATGGGGAACGAATCATACGAGACAGCCTTGGCAGGACTTACGAAGCTTCTCAGGTAAATCTACTTATCTGCCCCTGTGAATATAAAAATTCAAAATCATATTAAGTAACCTGTATATTTGTACAAAAATGCTCGGTCGGAAGTCAGTGAGTGACAATGAACATCCGACAGTTGGGGTGTATGTCAGGACCTCTCAAGGGTTAGATTCTCACTGTCATTCACATGCCACTTGGGTTTCTTCACGATGACTTCTTTTAGGAATAAGGATAAGATAGGTTGGATCGATCAATTTAAACCAAAATCTCAGCGGAGGTTGATCCCGATCTGTCCGTTCTGAATCAAAATTGATCGTGCCCAATCTTGACCCGGACCTGTTGATTCATACTGGATTCTTGGGGGTTATGGTTATTTTGGTCAATTTCGGATCAATCTAGGCCAATCATTGATAGGAAAAGATCAGGAATCATCCTGAATTGATTGGATCGATCATATACTTTTCTTAATTCTTAAATGCGTGGTTACAAATTGGATTGTAAAACTTAATTGAGGGAGTAGTTTTCCCCCAAGGCAGTTAAAGAAAAGAATCTCTTTAACGGCCATTTAGTGACAATTTTTTGTTTACAAAATTTTAGCTCCATCTGATTTATATCATAATATATCCTCGTTTACATAAGAAAATTAAGTCCATTAATTTATGATTTTGTCCTTTTTTTTTTGGAATTGAATTGTCTCCATTGCAGTGTGAAGGGAGACCAAGAACCAATTGCCACCACAAAAATCGATCAAGTAACAGAAGAATTACAAGGAGTCGATAGCCAATCGTTTAATCTAGTCGAGCGGATGAAAACCGGGTTCATTCACTTCAAGAAGGAGAAATACGAGCAAGTACTTGTAGCTCTACCTACTACACATGCATCTAATTTATTACTAATCAATGGATCACTAAGAAATAGTTAATTTTTCAATATTCCTCAAAGACACAACCATATGGTTAACAACATTAATGGTTAGATGATAATATAGAGAATATTTAGAAGAAATTTCTTGAAGCATCATAAAGGTAAAATTAAGTAGCAAGTGGATAACATAAACTGTGTTTTGCAGAAAGAATCTCACGTTGTATGATGATCTAGCCAAGGGTCAAAGCCCTAAGGTAATTCTAAAATTTCATTGTAGGTGGCAGCATGGATTTGTTAAGTAGCATTACTTACGAAGATAAATCTAAATTATTAGCACTAAATTATATCTAATAGTAAAATTAATGGTGGGTTTGGTGGGGTTTGCAGTTCATGGTGTTTGCATGCTCAGACTCCCGTGTGTGTCCATCCAATATATTAAATTTGCAACCGGGGGAGGCTTTTATGGTCCGCAATATTGCGAACATGGTTCCACCATATGACCAGGTAACCATAAATTATTTCTCTTTCCTTTTATTTAATTCACCATTCCAGTTAACTCACTTTCTAAACTGTTTTTAACATATCCTATCGACTAAAATACTTTGTCCTATTCTTACGTTAACTAACCATGTTCAATAAGACAAAGTCTTCTATTTTTATTCACTATTTATCCTTTAATAAAGAGAGTAGGGTTCCTTGAAAGGTAGCGTGGTTCCAATGGAAGAAGTAGCTGAAATTTTCGTATTTCATAAAGGGTGTGATGGTCATATTGCCTTCATTAGCATGGGGGCCATGTTGCCTTATTATATATAGTAATATCCTCTTTTTTTTTTTTTCTTTTTTCCCTAATAAAAATTTGTTTGTTGTTCAATTGAAACAGACCAGATACTCAGGCGTTGGAGCGGCCATTGAATATGCAGTCTTGCATCTCAAGGTCAACAATTCTATTCTATTTTTCTTTTCATATCATAAAGAAAAAAGAAAAGAGAATCCTGCCCACTTGCATATCTCTACGCTCAAACACGTGTCACAAAAAGATGTTGCTGCCTTACCAGATACCTCAGCGTAGCCTCCCATTAGTCTGCACGCTAACACACTGGCCGCATAAGCGGACAAAGTCGTGTGGCCTTCTGCATTAAAAAAAAAAAAAAAACCCCAATGAGCCATACAAGTCCAAATCGATAGGGCCACAATGAGATATACAAAGTCCAAATTGATCGGCCCACTTTAGACAATTTAATAAAGGGTCCGTGAGACCCAGCGGCCCACATTCCTCGTGAGTGCTCTCATGCTCGTTCTCCACCGAACTCTATGCCTTTAAAACGGAAAATGAGTAAATGTCACCGGGGAAACACAAGGTAGGGTCCACGCGTCACGGTGGGGCTTATAGACCCCCATGGCCCAATCCCAGAATTAGACAAGATTGTACATCTTTAGCATTCTTTTCTCTCTATATACTCTTTTATCTTTTGGGAAACTTTTTACTTCTTTGTTTCGTTATGAGGAGGATATAATAAGCCATTGATTCATTTTCACATTTGATTTACCTGATAAAGTAGTAATGATATATTACGTAGTGGTAGGGGCTTAGGAGGCAATGATATAAATGGGTGTGGGTGTGGGTGTGGGTGTGGGTGTGGGTGGGGGTGGAGGTGGAGGTGACTGGGTGACTTTATGTTTATATTAATTGAATTGATTAGATTTGATATCCATCCACCAAATACCAATGATCATATCATGAATAAGAAGAGCAGGTGGAGAACATCGTGGTGATCGGACACAGCTGTTGTGGTGGGATAAAAGGACTCATGTCTCTCCCTGATGACGGCTCCACCTCTACGTAAGTGAAATTTCAACTTCTTCTTTTCCTTTTCCCATCTTTCCCCACCTTTATTGTTGTCAAAGAGATATAGGAAAGAGCCTCTTTCTTTCTGGAGGGAATCATTTTTTCTCAATCAAGAATTTCTATTCTGGAAAGATTAACTTTTTTATTGTACTTCGGTTTACCGGTGTCTAACAACCTATATATCTTTCTTGAAATCTGTCTCGGGGTCATGGGCCTTCATATTTTGGTTATGGAAAGATTTTGAGCTATTCGTGGGTTGCTCAGATGGTTAGAGCGAATCTGTATTTGCTATAGAGAATTAGTTTTCTATTCGAGAGCATAGTGGAATTTAACATTCCCTAACTCTCACAATAGAGCGATATATACATGTCATTTCATTTGGGGAGGAAAGAGATGACTCAGGAAAGCACTAATGTACGCTACATTTTCGGATCGGGTTCATTTGTCATAGCCTTCTTATTATAAAACATGCCTATTGAACTTTTCATCTTTTCCAAACAATTATGGGAGACTAGATGAATCTATAACATAAAATTTATAAAATTTTTATGAAGAAAAAAATAAAATCATGTTCTAATCTAATAATGAAAATAACAACCTCATGGATTTGTGAGTTTCAACTTTCAAGAGTCTTACAATCCAATCTCCGGATTTTTTGAGTTTCATTATAAATTCTTACAATCCAATCTATTGTTGGAAAAATAATTTTTATTTTCATCCCCCTATTCTTCAAGATCCTGATACCAATAGGTCCTATGTGACATCATGTTCATATGTAAATATTGTAGTGAAAAAAAATTTATTGCCTTAAATAGATTTTGTGAGATTAGCAAAATATATTTTAAGCTAAAAATGCTAGGTATCTAAATTAGAATGTGGAATTTGAGATGTGGCTAAGCCTGAATTGACCTTAGCACCCTCACATCAGAAACCTTTTCCAACTAAATTTGCTCTTTAGCTTGGTTCACCACTAAATTGATTTTTTTTTTTTTTTTGTTAACGATGGGTGTCCAGGCCTTTAACTTGACTAGTCTTGCAGGCCCATATTGAGTGAAATTTGTGAAAAATACTAAACACCCCGGAGTGAGTGGCTCAAGGTACTCCTAGTAGGAGTCAAACTTAGGGCGTCCGAATTTACGGCTCGAACCAAGCTCGTTGCTCACCAACTACGCTACCCCCTTGGGTTCTAAATTGAATTAATAAACAGTAAAGTCGCCAATTATAACATAGTTTTTCTTAATTTCTTTATTCTTTGCATTTTTTGTCTTAAAATAAAACCGACACTTAAAAATTGTTGGTAAAATAGTACAGTTGTTTCAATTCCCAATGGGGATTTGCAGTGATTTCATAGAGGAATGGGTGAAAATCTGCTTACCAGCCAAAGAAAAGGTGAAGTCAGAGAACGGCAGTTTGCCTTTACCCCAGCAATGCTCAGAATGCGAAAAGGTAAGTCCCTCATCTTTTCATTTCCCCGCACCTCAGTTCCATTATTAGTATCTCTTCTGTTATTTTCCCTTTTGGAGGTTTCTATTCCTCCATCAATTCCATTATTAGTAACCAGTTTGTCAAACTGTGAGATGCAGGAAGCTGTAAATGTATCACTGAGTAACCTTTTAACTTATCCATTCGTGAGAGATGGTTTGATGAAGAAAAGTTTGGCGTTGAAGGGAGGTTACTACGATTTTATTAATGGATCTTTTGAACTGTGGGGACTAGAATTCAACCTCACACACTCTCCTTCTGTATGAATGTACGATCCAACATACATGGCACCATGCAATCCATGCAGAAGGATGTCTTACATGGTGGGAGGTTATGAGTTACAATGCGTAACATTATTGTATGTATGTGAAGGTAGTCATGGTCCATAGTTGGTAGTAATAATGAAATATAAAGGAGAGAACCAGTTTGTTTGCTATTACATCTACACTTCTTCTTGTTGATTAAAATAATTAGTTCACAAAATACAAATTGAGGAGGGAGATCTAACCCAAAAGCTTAAATTATTAGTTGGACATAGTCCAATGGTATATGAATGCATCGGTAAAATCACAGAGATAACCGATTTGAGACTATAATCCTATTAATTCCAAACATCATAACATTTTTTTGGTAGATAAGTGAAGTCTCTTCATGCTGCATTAATTGGAAGCTTTAGCCGACCTTGAGAAATCTCTCTCTCTCTCTCAAAGAGGTGTGATCATTAACAGTTTTTTTATTGCTGCCATGGAAGCTGAGGTTATTTGAGATGATATTCTTTTCAGAAAGTCGTATTTATTATTATTATTATTGAGTCATATGGAATTGGCTTCTAGGACCATTGTGAAAGATATGTTGTTTTTCATTTCACTATTTTTTGTTGTAAATTTCCAATCTATATCTAGTGCCTTTAATAGGGAGGATCATTTCTTGGTTAAAAGGGGCCTCAGTTATCTTGTGTATTATGGAGACATTCATCTCTTTTTCTTGTAAACTTTGTGTACTTGGGGAGGAGTTGGATAGAGCTTCTCTCCATAGAGCCCAGGGACTAGAGAGTGATCCCATGATCGAGGGTGATCACCTCAAGACGCATGCCTAGGTCCTCCGAGCCATGGGATCACTCTTTAGTCCCCAGGCTCTATGTAGAGGAATCAGATCTGGAGGAGTTTCTCCTCTTTGGATTTTCTTTAATTAATTAATAAAGGTTTTCTTAGTGTTGAGATTCAAAAACCAGATAATATTTGGGTTAAAAAAATTCATAATTAATTTCCAATATTTAGAGGTGTGTTCAAATATGCTAGTGAGTTAAATATTAAAATTCTATTTTTCATGATCCCTCTCCCCATTCACCCCTGTTAAGAAAAATCCACAACTATTTTTTTATGTGGTCCCTTGGATGGTGTTGCTTGCCCAACTACAAGTCTAACCTGTAAGGACTTTGTATTGTTGATCTTGGATCAAATTCATCTTTATCTTTTCTTTCTAATCTTTCAATCACATTTCTCAAAATTAAATAAGGAAAAAAATAAGCTTAAAAGGTAGTGTAGTCTCTCTATCGAGACACAGTGAATATAAAATGATCGTCCAATCTCTCATGAAATACAAAAATCCGCTCTTATTGATACTTCTACTAGTACTCCCATTGGCCACTGTGTTAGTGAAAGAGTCATGCTTCCATTTAAAGAATCATATCCCTTAAAATAAATAAATAAATAAATAAAACCCTAGTTGACAATGCCTTGTCAAAAAAGTCTGCTAAACTCATAGGAAATTTGGATTGTTAATGTTGTAATATGTATACAAGTCCACACTCCAGCCTCTCTTGAGTGGCTCTAGGTTAAATTGAACGTTTATCTTGAGGGGTGGGTAAAATTTCATTTTCTTTCCTCATTGAAGTTAAGATTAGATCATTCCAAATTTGTACTATAGAGAGAAAGTGATACCTATCATTGCACGAAGCCATGAATGCATGAATAGGTTACAACCACTTTGTAACCTACCTAAGTGACAAAAAGCCACGGATGCATGAATCACCACAATAATATCCTTTTGGTTGGGTGTCTTCTTCAACTTTGGTTACAGTACATTTATATAATGTCCTATACCTACCTTCCTTTCTCTATGTGTATATATATATAACCACTAGTATTCACCCATGAAAAACGTTATTAACGCTTCACCACCACGTGATAGTCATCAATCACATTTCTGCCACGTGTCATCCATAGAGAGGTCTTTTTTGTGATTTTTATTACTTAACCACGATTCAGTTAATCTAACCATGGTTAGAGTTTTAATTGTGTAGTTTGCTTGTGGTCTGAGGTCTCCTATAAATATTAGTGCCCTTTCAAGGCTTTCCATCATTGTATTCTTTCAGATTTTCTGTGTGGTGATCCCAAAGTCTGTTTTGATTTTCATTAGGTCATTTGAAACTTTGTTTTCTAAGGTAGTATTTTTCATCCCTTACACTAAATTTTCTGCCATTTTCTCCCAGAATTTTCTTACATGCAGCCCAGGTTTTCTCATCTTTCTTGGGAGAGAAAAAGAAAAAAAAGAAATAGTTCCCTTAAGTAAGAAATGTGGGGATAAGTTTTTCTTTGCCTTTTTTACATTCTGACAATATGAATTTTATATCGACACCCTTTTTCTCTCTAACCATGTGGATCGCTGATTGACGAAACCATTTTCTGTGTTATGAACTTATGATTGGTGTGATATGAGATATTTCTCCCACATGAGTGGTGTTGGAAACCTTTGCTTTCAATTTTTCCTTTTTTTTTTAGAAAAAAAGGAATCTATTTGGGGCATGGTTTCTACGCCAAGACACATGCCTGTATGAAATGATTGATCCACCCTTATGATAAAAATCCTACTCCTGTTGATACCACTATGAATGCTCTTATTGACCTTGAATTGGGCAGGAACCATGCTCCTAGAAAGAAAACTCTCTCCCTCTCCCTTTCTCCCCCTTCGCCCCCAAAAAAAAAATTAATAAAATAAAATAAAATTAATACCTTACTTTCAAGCTTTTTCCATACCTCTATTGGCTGATTTCTGAAATGATAAGAACACTAACACCCATCTATTAATATTGTGAGATGATAGATTATCTTGTCTTGAGAGATCGGTAGTAGAAAAAAATAAAGAGATGGCAAGGGATTCATACGAGGCAGCCATTGCAGGACTGAAGAAGCTCCTCAGGTAAATTGAAGTATCATGTATGGTAATTGAACATAAGCAGTGGATCAATAATTAGCATTTTAATTAGTTTATTGATCATTAGCTTATTAATGGGTTTGATTTCCATATATATGTTGTTGGGTTCGATCGGTTGCAGTGAGGAAGAGGGGTTAGAGGAGGCTGCGGCGGCCAAAATTGAGCAGATAACGGCGGAGTTGGGAGCTACCAATGGGCGGTGGTCAATTGGAGATGCTATCGACCATATCCGCAAAGGCTTCCATTACTTCAAGACAGAGAAATTTGAGTAAGTATTTTCTTTCATCCATGGTTAAAAGAAAAAAAAGGAAAAAAAAAGAAAAAAAAATAAATAAAAGTTTTTTTATTCTTGTGTTTGTGTTTTTGCAGCAAAGATCGTGATTTGTACGAGGCGCTTGCGAAAAAGCAGGAGCCAAAGGTGATTCTTGAACCAAAAACTGTTCCAAAACCTTCAGGCCTCAATGATAATAAATTTTTATAATTTTTTTTAAACAATTTTTTGAATTTACAACAATAGTGTTTATTATCCTTTCTAATTTTTATTTTTTTTTGGGAGACCAGTTTTTAGTGTTTGCATGCTCCGACTCTCGCGTGAGCCCCTCACATGTCCTCGATTTCCAGCCGGGAGACGCTTTTATGGTCCGAAACATCGCTAACTTGGTCCCCTCATATGACAAGGTTCCCTTGAAATCCCTCTCTTGCTTTCATATATTTATAGCATCCATAGAAGCATCATAATATGGACACCAATTTGGGTACCCAGATCCTCTCAAGCATATGTGCCAGACGCTCCAACACGTGGGCATACACCCCAAGTGTCTTCCAGGCATCCGATGTGCGTTGGAGGAGTTGGCGCATTTGAGAGGATTTCGTTCCTTCCCTCTACCCTTATTGTACAAAGTCCGAAATGCCCTTAACATTATTCCAAGAGTTCCATCAAACCACAAGAAAACTTAGAAATTAAGAGATTCTCTCTTCATCGTGGGTGAAGGAAAAATCATTGAACTTAATTTAACGATTTACATATGTATGTATAATGTTATTTTGTTTATGCAGCTTCGATACTCTGGAACTGGGGCAGCCATCGAATATGCGGTTTCGAGTCTCAATGTGAGATTGATTACTTCTCCTTTCTTTTTCCTCTTATTTTCACTCTTTAATACAAATTTTATGAACCTTAATATGTCCCTATAAAAATAAAATGGAAAATAATCACAGGTGAAGAATATCCTTGTCATTGGGCATAGCAAGTGTGGAGGAATCAGGGGCCTCATGGAACTTCCACCAAGACCCCCAATGTGAACATTTAATCTCTCTCTTGCAACTTCATTTTTTCAATCTCTATGTACATGGTTTAAGCTCTCTATGGTGCAGCAACTTCGTCGAAGAATGGGTGACAATTGGTATACCTGCAAGAGACAAGGTGATAGCAAAGTACGGCGATTTGGATTTCGACACACAATGTTATCACTGTGAAAAAGTAAATATTACAATTTCTTTCACCTAATTAAAACTATTAATTTATTTCAAAATTTGAAAGCCAACAAACACGATTCATATTTTTAACTTCGGGGATAAACTGTGAAATGAAACGCAGGAGGCAGTGAACCTATCATTGATGAACCTACTGAGCTATCCATTCGTGGTAGAAGGGGTGAAGAACAAAACCCTAACATTGATGGGGGGATACTATAATTTTGTGGAGGGAACGTTTGATCTATGGGGTTTGGACCTCACCCTCCTTCCCACCATTCCCATATGACCGCCTAGCCGACGACGACTGTGCCGGCGCCACACCATGTCCAGCATCAGCACTACCTGATTCTTCATCTTCTTCATAGTACAAAATGCTAAGTTATGTTTCCTTATTAGTGATCATCAATCTCCAATTCTCTAGCAATAATGTATCAAGAATATAATGTGTATTAGAAAAGAATAAGATGTAATAAAAGGGTAAGATGTGATGGTTCTATTAGAGAGTCTTCTTATCAAGATTTCAGATCACTTTATTACCATTAGGGATATAGAGCTATGGCTGTTTTTTTCCCTGTTATCATTCTTTTGAAATACTACCTGCATCTATCTTTGTAAAGCTCTACTGTATTCTACTTCACAATCTGTGGGCATAATGATAATGGGCTCTACAATAAACTTCAGGCCCGTATGATTTAGTTTTTAGAAATGTGTTTTCCCTTTTTTGGTATTTGAAAACGAGAAAATCAAAAAACCCCAAAACTCGTTTGATTTTTCTGTTTCTAGAAATAAGTGAGAGGGACAAAAATTGTGAAAAAACCCAATATTTCACTCGACCTACCCTAACCCCAACCCATTGTTGATACTTCTCACTATCCAAAAGTGGCGACTCCAACCTAGTTGTGCAAAGCTCACAGTTCCGGATTGCCTTCATCCTTCTGAAGCTCATCTCCACGAAGCATACCAGCAACTCTAACGCCGTGCCTTCACTCATGAGCTACATACCTGCAATGTCGTGCCTTCACTTGTGTCTTGAACCCAACTACACAGTTGAAAACATTTCGGGAAATAGAAAAATCAAACACTTTTTTTCAATTCCAAAAATTGTTTCTTAGCACAAAAATAGAAGAAAAAAAAAATGTTTCTATTATTTCCAGACACAGAAACAGCAGAAACAAAATCAAACGGCCTGAAATTTGGGCCGAGTTTCTTTGCACCCACAGCGAATGGGAATCGGTCCATTTGTGAGATCAGGGGCACATGAATAGGATCCGAGAGTGGTAGGGTCTTTTTACCTTAGGATTCAACCTCACAGCCGTCAAGGAAAACTTTGTCCTAAAATACCTTTTACTTTTGGACCAAACAGGCTACAAAACTGTCGACGGGTGTCAGTTTCAATCCAGAGGTTCAAATAACTCTCGGAACCCCTCCCCAACCCCAAATTGGGCCTGATAAACCGGTCCTGGAGGCCTATTACAGGCTTACAGGGCCTTAGGGTTCACATAAATATAAAGGCGTTTCAACTTTTTGACGGTGCAATTACACATGGAAACGGATATTGAGAGTGGAAAAGGGTTGGAAAGAAAACGAGGTCCATATGTATCATATGAGTAGATATGGACCATTAAGCAGCCCCTGGGCCCAGTAGGGCCTTGATCTCTTGGGCTTTGGAGAATTAAAGGTGGATCCCAGTTTCGCCAAGTCCCTATAACCCTATTCATGTCTGAGATGAGTCGCTATATGTTTTGCTGTTGGTCTTCCTGTGCTTATATTCTTGCCCACTAGTAGCTTTTTGTATTTTTTCTGACACATAAAAACCCTTTTCACTTCTGGAATCTAGCCCAATAGCCCAGAGAGAGAAAGAGAATTTACTGAAACTTTCCTTTTTGACAGCTTTCAAAAAGAAAGTAGAGACATAAAAAACATCCCCTCTCTCTCTCTGAAATCATCTTCTGTTAGTTAAAAAAAAAAAAAAAAAAAAAGAAGAAGAAGAAGAAAAGAAAAGAAAAGAGATGCAGGTGATGATATCCAAAGAAGGATGAGTAGTGGGCCTGGTTCTCAAGCCCATGTCTTGGTCTTCAATTTGAGTAAAAAGTGTTCCTTGTTCAAACCTGTTTCAGTTGATCATGAAACAATTATTTTTTGGGTAATTTACAACGCCACCCCTTGGAGAATGCCAATATTAGAGGGACACCCCCTCTCTTTCACCAAATTAGACTCGGACCCCCTACCGTCAGTTAACGTTATATGATGCTTTGAAATGACGTTTTTGCCCTTATGAGTAAAAACTAATAAATTAGACATTTTTCTGCCGTAGTCGCTGGAGGGGGTTCGCTGCCGTAGTCGCCGTCGTCGCCGTCGTCGAAAGAGTGTTCGCAGTCGCCGATCTGCAAGCCTACCCGTTCTTCTTCTCAACTCATTGAGGCTGACTTGGGAATAGAACCATTAAGGGCAATTTTGGTACTCCATTATTTTGAAGGGCAAAATGGACTTTAGAAAAAATATTAACTGCTGATGTCAGCATTCTTGGTATATTATGTAACGTTGACTGACGGTAGGGGGTCTAAGTCCAATTTGGTGAAAGAGAGGGGGTGTCCTTCTAATATTGGCATTCTCCAGGGGGTGGCGTTGTAAATTACCCTTATTTTTTTTGGGGGGATAATATTAACCAGGAAACATCATTTCCCAGTTGATCAATCCTTTAATTAGGGTTGTTTTAACCTCTCAAAATAATAACTGAAGATGTCCCTAGTTTATATGAAGCGTACCTGTACTGACCCATCAAACGATTGAATGCACCTTTTGCAGTACCATCACGTTGGAGAGAGAAATGGTGTACCACCGGCATTACGTGGCAGTGCATACATTTTTCGAATACACAAGAAATGACAATATTTACCCTCGTTGAAAAAAGTTGCGATATACTTGAAGGACAAAAAAATAAGATTACAAATTATTTAATAACTTGAGTGTCAATAACAAAATCTCTTAATACATCATAGGATTGACCAGCACAAATAAAACAAAGCATTAAAACACTACAAAGAGTAGATGGACTAATTTTTCATTTCTTCTAGTCTCTCCAGCGGATCAGTCCCATATGGATAAGAAGGGTGACAGCCCACACAATGAGCTCTTATTGTTCTTCGAGCAACGCCCTCTTCCTGTTTTCAAGAGAGTGTATTTCGTTTCGGAGAAAAAGCATACGATCTCGTATCCGTGTAGGGCTTCAAATGCACATTGTAAGATATTGAAAGGATATTTAGGAGAATATACTAAATCCTATAAGAATTTGTGAACCCTAAGATGATGTGGTGAGCATTTCCGCGGTATTATGGAAAACTTTCTTGTTGCCTCATCATAAGCAAAGCTTGGGAAAATTGTAAGTTATAATTCGGGCCAATCCATATCTAACGGATATCCACCTAGAAGTTCAGAAAGGGTAGGGGTAATGTTCTGGTTTAAATCATCATTACACAACCAGAAGGAACCCACAAAACAGTCACTTGTCTCGGGTTCAGGTGTACCCGACCCACTGCCAACAGTCCCCTGAGAGCCTTCATTGGCTTGGTATATGATGTCTCCCTTGGCACTACTGTCACAAATCCGGGTCTTTAAACTCTGATCCGATGGGTGCCCGAGAGTCTCCACTTCCTCTCTACATTCTCTTGAGACTTCTGTTTCTGAGCAGACTCTAAAGTTGCTGTTTTTCTTCTTGATCCCCAGCTTCTTGCTCAAATTATTGTTCCAATGGTTCTTCACTTGGTTGTCTGTTCGACCCGGAACCCGACCCGCAATTAGTGACCACCTTAAGAAAATGGACAAGACTTGAAGTGACCATCACTCAAAAGCAAGAAAATGGACAAAACTCCAGTAAGGACACCAAGAAAAGCCATGAAACCTCAATCAAACACCAATTTTTGAAAAACAAAATAAGAAATTTTGAATCAAAGAAGAGGATGAGGGAAAAGAAAATGGATTGGTAACCTGTTTCCAAGGAGATTATGGAGTCTGACGATAAGGTCATCTTCTTCCTCTGAGAAATCTCCTTTTTTCACATTGGGGCTAAGGTAATTCATCCATCTTAACCTGCAACTCTTTCCACTTCTCTTCAAACCTGTCTCAGCAAACCAGGTGTCATCAACAAAAGCATTAGAAACAAAACCCATGTCACCCACTCTGAAAATCTTTATCTGGGAACAGAATTAAAGTCTGGTACTGCCTCACCTGTCACCTTAGCTATGCGATTCCACCTCCCTTTCCCATGCACCCCTATGTAATCTATCAGAATCTTGTCTTCCTCCACTGCCCACAGACCTTTCTTGTAGTGGTTCCCTTGTTCCATTTGCAGACTTTATATAACTTGGATGGAAGAATGGACTGTTGAGAGAGAGAGAGAGAGAGAGAGAGAGAGCTTCAGCCTTCAATGTAGGTTCATGTGAAGTCCATTGATGTGTTTATATAATCTGAATCTCTAGTATAGTACTGCTAGTGTAGAGAAGAGGGTTTTTGTGTGTGTGGGTAAAATTTGATTTGATGATGAGAGAGAATAGGATGAGGATCTATAGGCCAGGTGGAGGACATCAATGCTAGATCAGTATTGTGTGGTAGATCCAAAACATTTCCTTTATTTAATATGTGGGTCCAATCCCATCTAATCCCCTCTGAACTTTGGTCCCCCCCCCCCCCCCCCCTCCTCCATCCCCCAGCCTTCTTCTTCCATTGACGAGCTGTGTTTGGACTATTTTTGGATGCAGTTTTCAACTCAAGCTGTCACTTGTGGATTATAGTGAAGATCTATGAACCCATACATAACTAACTGCAAATAAAGAATCATCTTCATCAAATTATCGTACCCTAAAGCCAATAATGGAGACATAAGGATTCCCTTTCTATAAGCAGTCACTCTTCTTTTCTCCTCTTAGTTTTCTCTCAATCAGTCAATGTTATGAGAGGAGTGTTTATCATATAAAGGATTTTCAATCTCATCTCATGCTTACACACTTTGCTTAATTCATGGTGTTACAAGTGTAATATTTTCCTTGATCTCTTTGGTTTGTCAACCTTCTCCATTGTTTCGATATGTAAACATCTAAAATGATGCAAAAAAGAATGAAAATCGCAAACATATAATCACATATGTATACAAATATTTACGTAATTTGATAAGATTATATATTGAAATGAAATCTACTTCATTATCATTGAAAAATAGGATTACAGTTGTTCATCCTCGCAAGTAATTTACCGAAATACTCATATAACCCTAAAAAAAATTTCTCAACATTCGTCAAGCCCCACCAATAATAAAGATAATGCACAAGGTGAGATATTTCGGAATCAACCCACTTATGCAATTCACAGAGTACCCCAACACTCCATTCCTCCCAAACTTGAGGAACTTGCAACATAATATAAAGCATAGATCCCCCCACCTTCTCTGCATTACGGCTCTACCATTAATGTCTACCCTTGTCTTGGTAGTTGGTAATTAAGAAGAAGAAGATTTTTTTTTTTTTTTTTGGGTAGTTAGAAGAAGAAGAAGAATGTTCTCATGTGATAAATAAAGCATGGTAACCCCATATGAGATGAGCGAGTAGGCTTTGGGATCCATATATATGTAAAGTGTCTTTTAATATGTATTAATGAATGCATCAGTCATTAGTTGATGAGCAACATAGTACTCTTATTGGTAGTTGGAGGAACTACGAAAGGTAATAAGAGCAGTAGAGAGAGAGTACAGTAGCCCTGAAAATGAAGTAAAGACAATAAGAGTAAAGGAGTATTATATATCGTACTGCCATGAAAATGAAATTCTGGTCTGTGAATCCCAAGTAGTTCCAATCCATGGATCCACAAAATACCAGAGGCTAATAATAATACATTACAGAGGCCAAAGAGCCCAGTGTGTACAATGTTGTCACGGGTGGAAACAAATGAGCATTTAACTACTTCTGCCCTGTCAAGTCTAAAAATGAAAGTGGCCCAGATGATAAAATTTCTGTTGTGAATCCCAACACTTTGCCTATACTTTCATCTCTTTCTCCCATTGTGTTTTAAAATGCTATGATTATTCCTCTCTTGTCTATTTCAATCAATATCCCCCATTTCTTATATATAAATTTGCCAAAGTGATTTGTCTGATTCAATAAAAAGATGGGAAAAAGCTCTCTATCTTGATAGTGTGAGGGTTACGTTTAGACACAGAGGACGGTGAAATGATCAACATGTCGTTTTTGAAAGATAAAAATACTTACTCTGTTGATGTCTCCAAGTGTGCTATATATATATATATATATATATCCATACGAAGAAAGACTTTTGAGGCATGGATTTGACAACTCTTAGGGAGATTAAATCCTGATTTATTATGCAAATAGACACACCAGTTTCAAAGGCCAACTTGAAGAGTCTAACATCTTTCCTCTAGAAATAGAGAGAGGATTGGCAACCCATCTAATTAATTTAGTTCAATGCTTTTGCATCTCAACACCATTATTTCTTGTTCTGTAATATCGATCAGACAATGAACATGACTCTTGGTGTCCCTAAGTGGTCAATGAGTGCAGCACTATTGATATAACCTTGAGGGATTGTTTTATCTTCGAGCTGAATTGATTCGAAAAAAGAAAAACCCATAATGCATCAATATAGGGCAACTATAATCGTAAGAAGAGTGGCTACTTTACACTATTCAAACCACATCCTTTATTACTATGTTGCAAAAACCAAGTCAAGGATATTGATACTTTTTTTTTTTTAACCTAACGACAAGTATCTAGACCTTTTGCCTGACTAGTTCTAATTATACCGATGTTGAATGAGAATCATTCAATTTTCATCCAAAATAGTGAAATGCACAAAACACACTCGTATAAGTGACATCAATAAAATAAGAAGAGTAAAACTCAAAACCACATACTTCTTAAGGCGAGGAAGGTCCTTTACCAACTCACCTTGGGGTTAAGGAAATTGATACTCTCCTTCTCCTTTTATTTCTCTTGTTTTATGATTCATTTTTACTGCAAATGGTAAAATATCAGGGATGGTCAACAGAAATATCTCCTGAAATTAAGGATTTCATTAAAAGAGATGCAATATGACACAGGAACAGCAGCATTTAATGAGAGGGGACCTCAAGCCTCAACTATATTCGCAGTGTGTGGTGAGTGGTGACTGAGTGTGAATCGATGAATGGAGGTTGATGATGGAACTGACATTTAATGTAGTATTGTGGCCTTTTCTTACATCTAAATGGACAATGCTACCTTCTGTGGTTGTGGAGAGTTTTGGGTTCTCACTCAATATTCTACCATGTCATTTTCACCATCATCAATTCATATCATCTGAAATTTTTATACATCTATGTCCTTATGATTTATATCGACTGGACTATATATATATATATATATATATAATTTGATTTGGAATGGATTAAACATATAATGAGGGAAAAGAGATCCCTATTTCCTTACACATTGATACAATCTTTTGCCTCAAACAAACAAAATGTAGGTCCCTTATTGAACGGATCCATGATGTCTTTCATCAGTCATTCATGTGATTTTCTATTCTAGCATGGTGAGAGAAACCTCTACCCATTATAATTGACTTCAAAGTTGGTGGTCATTGTCTTCTAATTTTGTGACTACTATTCAAATTATGTGGATTCACATAAACATCAAGTTTGCCAATCTTCTTGATTTTCTCTTTTCCATATCTATTTAGGGGTATTCGTATTTTGTTCGAGGATATCTAAATCTGAATTCAGATAATTCACAATATAAAATAGATATCAAACTAAAAATAAAAAATTAAGAACTAAAACAATTGAGAGACATGAATTAAGAGAGACTGGAAAAAGGTCTAGATTACACAAGTCAAAAATATAAATTGATAATAAAAAAAAAATCCGAATTCAAATACAAAATATAAACGAAAATTTTGAAATCAACCCACTCATGGCAAAATTCCAAAACGTATTCATTTTCCTCATTGGTAGTGGGAAGCGTGGCCACCTTGTAATCAGGAATTTCAGATTTCATGGCGTTTTTTTTTTTTTTTTTTTCATGTGTTATTGATAACTGTTGGGATTGAGAATTGTGTTTCTTTCTCTTGTATCAATTTAAATCCTTTCACTTTTTGGACCGGTTCATTTTTAAAAACTGACAAAGTCGTTTTCTTATCTATTTCTGCTATTACCATTTATTTCATTTGTCTTTATCGGAAACAATTTGTATTTCTCTATATATTAAACCTAACCCTCTTCCTCAATAATGCTCAACATTTTATCTCTTTCAAGGGATTATCTCAGTCAATCGATTGAGGATCACCCCATTATTATCTATATTTGTGATCCTTTTTTGGTGGAATGTTCTGGGGATGTAGTTTTTTTATTTTTTTACAAACATGACTATCCCAGATCCATGTAACGGTTCCCTTTTAATTGGGATAAGGTTTTATTGTTGTTATTTACTGTTTCAAGCCCTCTTTAGGCAATGCTAGTTGGGTATCGATGATCAAAGGCTAAAAAAGAAAAATAGATATAAAAATCAATAAAAACTCACCTAAATGAGGTGAGTTACATGGATTTTAGTCCTCCAATTGGATATAAATTTTTTTTTTTTAATCACCAATTTATTGTGGCATGTATGGATTTTGGTTTTAAGGATAGGGGTGTCATCCAAACGAGGCCCGTCACTTTCAATCAGATCTAATCGATTCTCATCAATATAAGGTCCACATCACTTCCATCCATTTAGCTAATCCAACCTCTTGACTAAGATTTAGCACATTTCCATTTGGTCAGTTAGTTATCAATCCATAATCGGGCTTAAGATAATTGGGCTTTAAATAAGCTAATTGGGCTATTATCGAACTAAATGGGTTTAAACGGGGAAAGTGGGCTATTAACAATCGATTATTGGCAGGTCCGGATCAGGCAACCATCAGGCCACAACCTTGCTCAGGGACCAAAACCGGTGGTTGCTTGAGCCGAACACATTTAGTAATCAGTTGAGCCGGTCTGGGGCGTCAACCGGTCGATTATGGCCGAGCCTACCAATGCAGGCCAACCTTTTGATATCCCTATTTCAGAATGTGCTCACCTTGGGAGCTTTTCTCTCTTCTGCATTATGTCCCCCTCTTCGGGCCCCACTGGCACCCAATCCCCATCCAGGCCCCCATTGTGATGGACCCACCTTAGCACCACCCAAAAAAAAAAAAAAAAAAGGGTCTAGCGTTTAAGAAAGTAGATGTATCTGAAGATGTCAACAGAAGGAATTCATGAGATAATATACTTTTATGAAAAAATTTTACCACAAAAAATACATGGATAGAGAAGAATAACAGTTAACATATGACTGAAACAACTCTAAATTTGACATGTGGACGAATACAAAGGATGATTTATCTGAAGCTGTCAACAGAAGGAATTCATGTGACTTTTTTTTTTTTTTTGGGGGGGTGGGGGTGGGTTGGAAATGATTAATAACTAATAAGCAAATATATGAACATGACTGAGTGAGAAAGAATCCAACCAGTGTACTCTTCCATGGGTGTCAAGAGTACCAATGATCAAGATATCATCACCTCAATTTGTATACCTATACATACAGCATTGAGGGTTAACAAATCCTCCAATACCATGATGAAATTCTCACACTGAATATTACAAGTCATCAGGCTTTGGTTCAAGCATTACAGGTATCTTCTCTTTGTGGTCATCACGCAATACCTCAACGATCACCTGAATTTCATGAAAGACGAATTTATGGGTGTAATTCAATGAAAAACAGAACTTAGCATAAAGAACTATCTCATTACAAAAATTTGTATGCTCTTGTTAGCAAGGTTCTCAGTGATTTTTAGAATCTCTTTCGAGACTGACTTTAAACTCCAAAAGACAAGAAATCAGTTCAACAACGAATAAAATACAAAACAAATATATCCAGTTCTTAGCCTCAGGGAGACGAGACAAATATGGTAATGAGTAAGCAGTCAATGAATTGAGATTGCTTCCATGAAGGGGCAACCAAGTATTGCTTTATACTCCTCTCTTAAATTATATGGATTGCTGGGTTTTATCACTACGCAACGGAGTCAAACTTTTGTAAAATGACTATGTCCTGGCATTGACTAACACTATTTTCTTTGGTCACAGCGTTGATTAAAATTTTTTAGGACATTCAGCAGTACTTCACCCACAAATCATAGAATAACACTCAAGCATCAATATAAACCAATTTTCCTTCTCTAATTTAGTATGTAAAGGAAGAGCACGGGAGAGTCGGAGTTGGAGACACGAAACCAGCATCATACCTTGTCACCCACTTTACATTGGTCGAGAATTCTGTACAAGTCACTCCCATTTGTCACCTTTTTCCCATTCAAGGATGTTATTATGTCACCTAAGATGAGTCTGCCATAGGCATCTCTTTTAGTTGGTTGTAGACCCTGGAAAATGGAGATGAGGCAGTTGCGTTCAAACAAGTTCTGTCATCCAGGTTCAAAGCTCATAAAGGAAATAAATGAAGAAGTTTCATAGAGCCAAAGAGGCCTGACATACAACAACCAAACACATAAAACAAAAGAAAATAAACCCCGTGGAATAAAAATTGAGTATACCGCTTTCCCTGCTGGACCATTTGCAGGTGCGTCTAAAACAAGCACCCCACTAACCCCAAGTTGCTCCACAGACTGATCAGGTGCAAACTTGATTCCTAAAATAGGTCTAGTAACCTTCCCAAACTTCACCAGCTGGTCAACAATGCCACTGACCTGGAGAAAGGAATGAAAGCACGTCAATGAAATAGGGTATGAGTAAGGAAATTTTTATTCTTTTTAAATATAATGTGTCTAAGGCTCCAAATGATTATTACATATGCCAATATTTTCCTATGATAAAGTGAAAGTAAGAATAAGAAAAAAAAAAATAAATAACCCACAGTGTCAACGGGAATTGAAAATCCAACACCAGAAGATGCACCCGATGGAGAATATATAGCAGTATTTATCCCGATTAAGCTGCCAGAACTATCAAGAAGTGGCCCTCCACTGTTACCAGGATTTATGGCTGCATCAGTCTGTATAACATCCTGGATAGGGCGCCCTGTAGCAGCAGAACTTATTTCCCTACGAAGGCCACTATAGAGCACATAAAAAGGTGTCATTGAACCTTCGACTGGTTAATGTAGTACTACCCAGGGAAAAAAAAGGCAGAAAAAAATCCACATGAACTTCATTGTGGGAAAAAAGACATTATTAATCAAGGCAGCACATGAAATGAAGAAAAACAGAATTTTACATTATAAATTTGCTCAAGAATCAAGAGATCCCTGGCTGGATGAGTGGGAAAGAGATGATATGCAAAAACTAAAACATGAAATACAGAGTCTACCCTACCTGATAACACCAGTTGTAAGTGTATGGTCAAGCCCAAACTGTAAAACATACAGAAGAAGTCAACTCCTCCGGTTGTTTGAGATTACATAAGCAATACAGAAGCTAAAAGATTATGCATTCACAGTATACAATATGAGAAGTGCAGAACAAACAAAAAAGAAGATTAGTCCTGTTTTGAAAAGCCACAAGTTGGAAAATTGGCATACAATTTCCCTGTGAGACCAGCATACTTTTGAACTTGTCAATCATTTGAAGGAAAAATGATTATCAGTAACTTCCAAACGAGAGTCATATATCTGCTTTTGGGGACATGGCAGGGGAAGGGACCAAGGGGGTTTCTGCCTTTCTGGGCCCCTCTAGGTAACCAAGTGTAGAGGGCAACAAGGTGAAGTAACTGATTCTGCTAAAAATAATAATAATAATATAAGTACTGAAAGATATGTACTAAGCTAGAATTATAGTGTTAGATGAAAGATATGTACTAAGCTAGAATTATAGTGTTAGATCGGTTTTAGTCACTCTTGGATTCAACTAACTTCCTAATATATGTTCAATCCATTACCTGATGCCTATTCTAGGTGGGTCAACACAAGAACCCAATTTTGATCTTTCACAACAGAAAGATTCTATGGACATGTCCGGGATGACCCACAACCACTTGATCTTTTATGGGTCAGTTGAATGGACTGTTTTTAGAAAATTTGCTTCAGCAGATGGTAATGCAATCAGGCCCAAGAAAGGATACAAGCAACAAACATCAAATGCTTTATATAAGAAAGTGGAGCAGAAAACATACAGGATTTCCAATAGCATAAACTTTCTGGCCGACAAGCAAGTCTGCAGAGACACCAACAGGTATGGGTCTTAGTTTATCTTTTGGTGCATCAACACTCAAGACAGCGACGTCCTTGTCTTGGTCAAAGCCAATAACTTTTGCCTCATAAGTTGTTTGGTCAGCAAGAGTAACCCTGTACAAGTTAACAGCCATTTTGTAACCAAATCAGCCATAAATATATAAAAAGCAGGAGTGAAAATTTCTAGGAACTCTCAAATATAAAGATGTATTGTTAAAAGATTAACTAGGTCAAAATCAACGAGAACACAACAGCAGGTACATCAACATATATGGACAGATCATAAAACAAGTTAACAATTAAATTTGACCACTAATTCCCAAATAAAAGAAGTGGAAATGCAATTACACCCAAAAAATTCAAGATGAATGAGAGAAGATAAAATATTCAAGATGAAAATCAAGGCCCACATAATATATCTGTATTTATACATTACGAACAGAAATTATTAAAAGAAGAGAAAACTGATATCCAAGTCTCTCTGTCTCACAGAAAAGATAAATATATGGAAGGATTTTAACTATTCAAATCTCTACAAATCCTAATCAAAGATACAATTAGACAGCCTTTTTCCCTGACAAGTAATCAAAGCTATTTGGCCTCAAATAGAGTTGAATGGCTAACATTATCCATGTAGCTGACCCCATTTAGTTGGGATAAGGCTGAGTTGAGTTGAGTTGCGATGTAACTTGTAAGTAGCCTAGCTATTAATAAAAGGATTGGTACTCATCACTCCCCATCAGATCCAATAAAACCTAGCAAATACAGAAGGGGTTTATTCTTAACATCCTCAATAAGTTGTGCTTAATGTAGTGTCAAACTTTTTTCTAAATGATGTGATGTGAGATTTGGCTGCTGCTGGTGCAGGCCTCTCATACCCAAATTGAGTCCATTGAAATCCCATGATACTTCTTTCGCATTCATGGACCTCATTGCGTGGAAATAGAAATAAATCAGCAATCAGCCCAGTCAATTTCTTGATTTATCTACAATTCGGAAGTTCTGGTCCTTCTAAATTTTCAAGAAACACCATGGTGAATCAAATTCCATAGAATAGATCTTCTAGGATTAAGGCTCAGCACTGGCCGGATGTATAAATCATCTCCAAACAAGGAGAACCCTTTCGACACCAAGATAGGTCCACAAAGTAGAAACATACCAATGCAACAAATCAGAATGCAGTAATAAATGCTCTGACATCTCCATGCAGCAGCAAAAAATGGTAACATTTGCTAGCTAACTTCATACGTCTGTTCCACAAAACCTCCATACAAAGGAGTTTTATCAAAGAAGCATCCCAAAAAAACCCATGGACTTGTGTAGGGGCTACCATCTTCCACATCACAGCTCTCATCAGAAGGATTCATAATCTTCTTTACCACAGAACTGACCTTTAGCACAATTCTTCTTTACTCAGCAATCAGGCGAATAACATCCAAAGAAACTCTGTGAACATTCTGCAATGGGTTAGAAAATTCTCCAGGTCTCAGTCCATTAAGTTCCTTCAAAAAATCAGGTTCCAGCAGATCCTCCCACTACAATTATCCAAATGCTTATGTAGCACATCATTTTTATACAAACCAGATTTTAGAGGCCAGGAAAAACTTAGCCAAGGGGATTTTTTTTGTCAATTTAAAATGTTTTAAAGCCAATCTAAACAATATCTTCAGGCTACACAACTACTTCATTTCACTAGGGGCACCTTCCTCTTCTTCTCCTTTGAGTCAATAGGAATGTTTCTCAATGTGCTTTGAATAAGGGATAACCTGCCACCAAGAGATAAGTATCTTCTTTTCATCCTCCCAATAGAAGGATTCTGAATGTTTGATGCCTTCAGCCTTGCACCAATAGGAATCCCAATTTCATATAAGGGGGGCTGTTTCTTAATGTATTTCCATCATATTTACATGATTCTTTGTGCTACCAACTCTTCAAGACATCTAAATTAAACTCTTCTTTGCAGTGAATTTTTCAGTCCAGAGAACTGATCTAACAATCACTACAGGTTTGCAACCCCTTCAAGATAAACTAAAAGATGGGTACTCACTTTGCCACCCCAACACAGTCAAATAACTGTAAAAATGCATACCATACTCCACCATATCTTGCATAGATCAGCTTGTAAACCTTCACGGAGTTTAATCTGAGGGAATATATCCCCAAGACTGGCCACCTGAAGAAAATGGCTTGATGCCCTCCAAGGAGTTTGATATTCTCAGCTTATAATTGCATGGTATTATACAAGAAATGTCAATAAAGAAATGAACTCTGCAAAACAAACTTCCACAATTGGATTCTCAAACAAAACTGAAGAACGCAGATAAAGAAGAAATAGTGAGAACCAACCTAAGATCAGACGCACCACGAATCACATGATAGTTAGTAACAATGTGGCCGTTTTTATCCCAAACAAAGCCAGAACCAGAGCCTTGTGGCACCTCCAATACATCCAAAGTAAAGATATCCTGCCTAAAGAACAATAATATCAAACCCATGAGACTCAATGTCAATACCAGAAGCCAAATATAGTAACTGGAATAGTCTGAAATAGAGCAATGGAAAGTGGAAGGGTAGATACCTGACAGCGAGGTTAGTTATGTAGACAACGGATGGAGTGTTCTCCTGGAAGAGCTTTACAGTGGAAAGTTCATCGGACTGCAACTTCCGAGGAGTAGTGATGATAAAGGCAGACGCGGCATCAACATCTACGATAAGGATACAGAAGGAGAGAGCCAGAGAGGTGCAGAGAACAAGAAAAGAATCCAGGGCAGATGAGAAAGGAAAAGGGTTACATCTGGTTAGCAAGAGTTTGTGGAAGGAAGAGAAGGGCTTGGCGTTGCTGCTTTTGCGACTGTGGTTGAGGAATCTAGAGACAAAAGGGGGGACGAAACGGCAATTATGGAGGAGGAAGGACTTGGTGGGTCTGGAGAGAGTGAAATCAGATTTTTTAGTTGGAGATTGAGAGGTACTTGCAAGGGAAGAAGTGTGGAAGAGAGAGGAGATGAATGAATAAGCAGCCATGCCTGTAGCGACAGCTGCTTACCTCTATTCCCTTTAGTTTCGGAGATCGGCTGCGGATATAGTTGTGATTTTAACGGTTTTAAGTAGTTGATAATATATTATTAGAGTAACTTGCAAATACCTCCCCTGTGTTTTTTATTTTTTTCAGAGACCTCCCCTGTGTTATGTCCTAAACTTCACTGCACCCCAAGTGCTGATTACCCTTAGTTTAGGGTAAACTAGTCGTTATATACCCTTTTCTCCAAAACCCCAAATCATAGCTTCTTGTGTTCAAGCTCACTGTTGATTTGGAGAGCATCTAGAAGAGTAGGTAAGTTTTTCCCCTCTCTGTGTTCTCTATTCTCTCCTTTTACCTGTGATTTGTCACTTCTAGGGTTTATTTGAATAGGAACCAAACCCTGAATTAGAACCTCTGAGGAATGCACCAGACGAAAACCCTAAACTAGAAGGTATGTGTAATTTTACCTAATCTAATCCTAGCAGACCTTCTTCTCTGTTCTCTATTCTCTTTTTACCTGTGATTTCTCACTTCAAGGGTATATTTGAATAGGAACTAAAACCCCTGACCTGCAAGATTTTTAAATATTTTGGTTTTAGGTTAGGCAGTTTGTTAATGGCTTAAGTAATTCCTGCAGTTTGTTACACTTACAGATCACAAATCTATGCATTTCTCCCCATAATGTCTCATTGATTTGCAAAACTTCTTTTGATTTCTTGGGTTTTCTAAGGCATTCTTCTGCCCTTCCAATGGCAGCATTGAGCTACTCCATTGAGTGATTCGGCCTTCGAAATTTTTGCTTTGTTGACTGTGGATTAGCCTCAGGTTTTCAAATCTCAGAAAGCTCTCTCCTATTTCCATTTGATGAAGCTGAAAATTTTGACATTTACTCCGTAAAACAACTCAAGTTCTGCTAATAGAGAAGGGGAATCACTGAACAGGTCATGATGGTTTTCCACTTGTCTTTTAAAAACCTCGGTTCTTCAAATAGCTCATTCAATTTGAGCAATCTGAAAATTACCTATGGGTAAATGACAATGTAGATGTGTTTACTCAATTTTTTTAAGCTTCCTGTGGTTTAATATTTTCACTTTTAGTGAGTGGTAATGCTTAGGTGCACATTCTGAAAATGTGCTGATTGTAAAAATGCAATCATTTGCATCATCAGATACAATTTTCATTAGTTATAGGCATGGAAGAATATAAGAGGAAGATACAGTTCCGGATGTCTTGAATGCCAGTAAATTCTACATGTCTAATTTGAGGCTTGGAATCCACATGCAAAATTAACAAGCATGTCAGCAGCTGAAATTCTTATGTGGTTTTACATTTCAAACAAAAAAAAAAATCATTTTTTTAGTGGGTGATAATGAAGAGGTCTAGTGGTTTTACTCAGCTTCAGTATCTGGTTTGAAAACATCTTAAATCTATAACATTGATGTAAACCCTACCTTCTTTTCTTCCATATTTAACATCAACCTACATGAACTACTTATATGTGTATTTAAGTTAAAAATGCTATTATTCTGCTAGCTCTATTACTCAGTTTCAGTCCTGTTACAGTTGTTTCTGTCCACTTATGATCTCAGACCTCCATTAAAGATTCCAGCCAATCCGGCCACCGGTTCAACCCATTTTTTTGTTCCTCCTTATTGGGACTACACTTGTCCTTGTTTTAGGAACTTACCATTTTCTGTTTTCCTCAAGTTTCCAAAAGCATGGGCTTTATCAGTAGTTGTGGATGTTAATATAATACCTTTTGGAAACATGATATTTCTTTGTCAACCATTGCAGGGCTGCCTTACAAGAACAGTATAAGCAATGGATAAGAGGAGTGGTGCTACTGCTAGGGCTTCTAGTAGTGCTACTAGTAGTGGTCCTGGTGCCACTAGTAGGGCTTCTAGTAGAGCTACTGGTAGTGGTCCCGGTTCTGTAAGGACTGCTAGTCGGAGTGTTGCCTCTATCGGGGCAAGTACTAGAAGTCAAGCTGATATAAGAGCTGTCAGTAAGAGTACTGCCTCTGCTGGTGGAAGTGGTAGCACTCCAGGTGTTGCAAGGGCTACCAGTAAGAGTGTTGCCACTGCTGGGGGGTAGTAATAAGACATCACAGGATGTTAGGGCAACTAGCCATGGTGCTGCAAATATTGGTGATACTTTCCAGTCTGGTTGTGACTTAGATTATGAGAAAGATGAAAGTGATTATGAATGCAAGGATGATATTGATAAAGAATATTGTGATGGTGATGAGCAGGATGACTCAGCCCCTGAGGAGTTTAGGAGGAGAACTTCTTCTATGAGGTGTGACATATGCAAAAAAGTGGGGCATAACAAGAGAATCTGCCAGAGAGCTCCAGTCAAAGAGAAAGGGGCATCTTCCAGCCAGACAGCTGGTGTGAAGGTATTATATTCCAAACATCCTCCACACAACTTCATATTTAGAGGGTTCTGATCTATTTCTTTTTTTCCTTTTTCTTGTGTAGAGAGAGCAAAGGAATGATGATGTGGATGAAACCAACACCTTTCAGAGACTCACCAGGTCAAAAATGGCAGAGAAGCTAGCAAAGAGAAAGGGAAGGAAATATGGCACAGGAGAAGGAGAGGGTGGTGCCCATTGAATCATGTTGGAAAGTTGGCATGGCTTCTTTTAGCAGAGAAGAATGACAATTTTGGCTGAAATTTGATTGTGACATTTTATGGGGTACTTTTTGGTTGTAATATTTGATGGAGAAAACAATTTGGTTAACTTGTTTCATCAATGTTGTCTACTTCGTTGTCTGACTAATGTTGTTTAAATGAAATTTCAGTAATGTTGTTTAATTTCTTGTATGTATGATTGAGGTCCTTGTTCCATTCAAGTAAACTGATAAAAAAGTGAGTAATAAACAATAGGCTTAGAAAACAAAGACAATTTCATGGATAACACGACCAAAGTTATTCCATTTAAGTACAAAAATTGGACAATGATACCTAGATCTAACTTACTAAGCTTTTATCAATTTTTTACAATAAAAAAAAAAAAGGAGCTATTACAATTTGACCCACAATCTCCTGTGTTCCAATAAACTTCTCCATCCATTTCTTTCTATTCTTCAAACCTCGGATTTCTTCCTTCGCCTGTTGTAATTCTGGACATTTTTTCACCTACAACTGTCTGGGGATTTTCTCTGTTCAGAGACAATTCTTTTGGTGCATCCAGCTCACACCAGGAGAAATATCTACATCTGTTCTCTTGGCAGCAGTAGTATAGCCTGTTCTTATTGTGTTCAGTCACATCTAAATTTTAAGTTCAAAAACCTTAATGAACCTTGGTTGTTGTCATTGACACCTGAAGATGACATTGTTTATCTGCAAAATAAACAAGATAAAGATCAGAACTGTGAGAATATAGTGTTTATTTTATTTTATTTTATTTTATTTTATTTTATTTTATTTTTTATTTTATTTTATTTTATTTTATTTTTTGTGTGGATATTTTCATGTATGCAATATCTCTAATCAAAAGGCTAGGATATTTAGTATCTCTGATGTTTTTGGAGCCTCTCCAAAAACTTAAGCTTGGATATACTCAACTTGGAGATACTGAACTATGTTTCTGTGGTTTTGTGGAATACACATCAAATTGTACACCGTATTTATATGGTTTCAAAATACTAACAGTTGCTTACAATGAAAATTGGCATCGAATCAATATTATATACAAAGTGTGATGGAACTGAGAGAAAACAGCAGAATTGAGGGATAAGAAATGGGAATATAATCACACCTTGTAGCAAAAATACTACAGTTCATGGCCAGCGGACTGTTGAAAACTTTTGTAGGAATATCAATGACAAATAGTACTACTTTTGAGAAGATAAGAATTCATTTAGGATGAGGCAAAGGAATCCAATATAAAACTCTAATGAACTACTGATATAAGAATGCTTGAGGCTTAGTTATTTTCTGTTGTTTTCCCTATACATGTAGTGAAATGGTAACATGGCCCAAGAAGTCCTCCAAGCCATACACCCTTACCATGTGCAAAATTAGAAAAGCAGATCACTTTGTTCTTTCTGCCAAAAAAAAAGAGAATATCCAGTAGATCATTTTGAATGCATATGATCTAAGTGGCTTCTCCTATTTTATTTGGGTAGTGTAAATGACACTCATGATAAAGGAGAGTAGAAAATGTGAATTAACTCCTTAGTTGGATCAAATTCAGGGGATCACCAAGAAACTTTTTTGGGGGCGCACTTCTTCAAATTAAATCTGACATCAACGGGTCGGATGCTTTCTATGTAGTTGTAGGTTTGATTCACTTCTTGTTGATTATGGCTGTAATGATAGTAATATTACATAAAAAAAGACAAAAATCTAATTAGTTTTCTTTCTTTTTTTTCCCCTCTTATTCTCTTGTGCACATAGAGAATTTCTTCAGCTGAAGAAAAACCAATACTCTTGCTTTCAGGTTTTATCGATTTTTTACATGACCCATTAACATCATCCAATGCAAATTTATATGGACTATGGTCAGTGGACATGGTCACATTTTCACAAGTGAATCCTTAAATCAAGATGGATTTTAACAGTTTCCAGGTTGAACCCTTTCAGGTAAACATGCATTAGATAGGAGAAACTTTGAAATTTTGTAACATACATCTTTCACAGATGTCAGAAGGTACATGTTTGAGCATTAGGTAGCCAGGTGAGAGAAGAAGGAGATAATGGAGTGAAGGGGTTCACTTACCTTCGCTGGTCAGGTCGCCAGTGGAGGAGAGAGAGTTATTCCAGGTTGCCTTTGAGTTGCAGGTCTTCAAGGGAGTTTATGCTTTTGTTTTCTCAACTGAATGGATGTTCCATTGTGCAGCGCATGAATTCATTAGTCTAATAATGGGAGTGAGATTCAGCTTAGTTTTGATTTGGTAACTAGAAAAGGTAGACAGACCACAAAGGGCAGAGGATGGGATGATCTAACAATCTTTTTTAGATGCACTGGGCATGAACCCAGTTTATCGACACCCATTGTATGTGCAACATCTGCTGCTTGATGTATGCCTCCAAAAATTTGTTTGTGTGTAGTCATAACACCTTGAGCTGATGATCGGATATGTGATCACTGAATCACTCATTATAATATCCAAATCTGCTTAATTCAGGATCATATATCTGAATCCTGCCCAGAGAGTCTCATGAGACCAGAGTTATGGCCTTGAAGAGACTTTTGAATGTGAGAAAAGACAGACCAATGTCACACTTATCAATCCATCCCACCCATCTAAGACTTCCCCTGGAAACAAAACACAACATTGACTAATGACTCATCGTGCAAAATCAATGAGGAAGATTGCATCCATCAGGTGGTTGAGATGAATGATACTGATTGGTATTTGCTCTGGTGGTGTCCACCAGAAAGTGGCTCAGTAGTCAGTACTTAAATGATCTGAACTCAAGATGAATTAGATCTATGAGTATTGAAACCCTGTTATTCAAAAAATGTGAATAAATAAATAATTGATACAATGCATAAAGTGCAAATGGGGGACGATGTCCTTCTCTTTATCCCCAACGTCTTGTGGTTGCGTTATGTTTACATTTGAGAACTCCATAATCCAAAATTGGCAGAACATCCCGCCGGTACATCTTAAGAGGACAACAGATACCACCTAAACCTATCGACTGTTAAAAAAGGTTGAACCATTTATCATGTCCAGAGACAAAATGAACACTTCTATGCCAGTGTTTTAGTTTTACTCAGACTGCTCTGACCAGCAAGTTAGAAAAGTTGCTAATGTCATAGACTCAGAATGCTCCACCTCTCACCAGTAAATGTTTTATAGAAATTGTGTGGCCGGCTTGGAGAATATGAAAGAAAACAGAAAATTACAAAATTCTACCAATGGGTCTCAATTCCCTCGGTAAATTGTCAAAATTCCCGGAGTCTACATCTGATTGTAGCATTGGCCTCTTCCCCATTTTCCAAATAACACCTTGTGCCAAGTGCTCCTTGTTTGGTGTCAACATTACATAATTTGGACCAGCTCTTTGATAGCTACATTATAAGAAAGAAAACTGTTAGTAGTAGTAGACTCTATAACTGAAGTAAAAAAAATTTAAGTTAAAAAAAAAATTAAAAATTAAAAATAAAGTAGATTATAGTAGCCTGCATACCACCTTTGTGTTACAATCCATCTTCTACTAAGCAAACAGATGATAAGGTTTAAAGGTAATGCTACTATAGTGTGGATGGAAATGAACAAGAACCACATTAACAAGTCACAGAAAGTCGTAAAAGAAGACAAAAGGAAAAAGTTATTTGTGTGAACTGTGAAGAAGGGTTGAATGGAACCTGGCTTCTCGAAGATCCTCAATATGGATTCCAAATCCCAAGGAAGTTTTACCCAGCCTACGATCCCTTACAACTGCATAGAAATGCAGTGTGCTTGGTTAGTACATTCATTTTTCTTTCTTTTTTTTGGGTGGGATGGGGGGGTTTAAAGCACTTTAAAATCTTTAAAGCAAGCTATAGTTTGAGTTGCATGCATCTTCACTGCAAGCTAAGCTCTTCCATTAAGAGTCAACCCACCTTTGCAAAACTTTCTGGAGAGCAAAGGACATATAAATATCATACATCAATATGGGAGTGAGAAATAAAAAAGAGTCAATCTGGTATGTTGCTTGCAATTCCATTACTTCTAAACCTCCACATAGAAATAGGGCCCCCAAACAGATTTTCTGGGACCATCTGTCTTGACCTAGGTATATATAATCAATTCTCGGTTTTTTAATCTGAACTCACATGATGGAGAGAAGGAATTAAGAATCTGTCGAACTTTCAGCAAAAGTCCAATAAAGAAATCAGAATTTTTTTATTTTTTATTTTTTTGATAAAAATAAAGAAATCAGAACCATCTTAAGCTTATTAAGTGAAAACAAGAAGACAATGCCCTTTCTCATTATCTAAGAATGAGGAGGTAACATTATCACATTTTCTATATCTAAACACTGAAGAGTACCTTTCATCATATGCATGGGAAGAAGTCTACCAATTAAATATACCTGAAATGTTGGACGTGAAGGAAGGTTTCCACCATGACTTGAATACCAAAGCTATCGAGGATCTAATAGGACCCAACTTTCCCTGCAAATAACAAATTATATTGGTCGTACTTAATCCACAGCAAGCTCAAGACGCCCAGGAATTCTGGCCTGCTAAAGTGGGTTGTAAAGGAATAAAACAAGTCAGGTGATCAACTTATCGCAAATATAATATCAGAGGCAAAAACATCAACAGGCTTCATCCAGTTGACAAGGTCTTCACCGTACAAGTTGATAAACTAGTTGCCATCTAGGTGATGCTTTAACTATAACAATGATCAAATCATTCACAGTCAAGAATCCGTCAAAAATGTTACCTTAACCAAAAAGTTTTTATTTGCTTGCCAAGAAGCAGCTACTTGAAACGTGGCATCTTGGGCATTACTTGATGATTCAGCTCCATCAATCCTTCAGAACAAGATCAAACTGGACTCAGGAACCATGCTTAAATACTATGATTTTCAATTAGGTGTTTCTCACCAGTGTGTCAATGTACCTTGTCTCTAACTCAAAGCCAAAGTCAATATAGTTTGTAATTCCAACTACTACATCTTCTTCAAATGGATTCTTTACCTGTTTGGTTGGATCAATAAACTAGGTTTGTCAGTTCTGTTCAAACTACAAGATTGTATAAAAGAATAATGGCAAAAGTAAGCTGCATTCAATACAGGCCTGAAGTTCAATTCAATCTTATGGGGAAAAAAAAATGTAACGGATCCATCCAATATATATGTGTGTGTGTGTGTGTGTGTGTGTGTGTGTTTGTGTGTAGAAAGTAAAATAATTTGAGGTTAAAAAGGGCACAATAAGCTAGGATCTTTGAAGCTTAGCCATACAAACCCCCAAACAGGAAACTAACACAAACCTACCATCAGAGACCAAAAACAAATGTCAAAGATCCTTACGGTCCAAAACAATAAAGAAGTCTCCTTTATCATTGTCATTTTATCAAAACCCTCTTCTTAAAACGATATAGTTTAGGAGCTCCTACACTCTATGCACATACTCACATGGAATGGGTGCAGACATCAGAATCCCATACAAACACAATGTCTTGGATCCAGTGAGACGCTAAAAATAGGATTCAGGAACTCAGGCGTATATAAAAACTTTCTTTTAGACATATTTAATATAGATTAATATAAATAGTTCTATTAGCTTATTTGATTCTTTTCTTTTTATTTTTATTAACATACTTTGTCTATCATAGCAAGGTCTAAAACTATATACAAGTACCATAAAAAGAGATCAGATTGCTAACATCCATATAGGTAGGTAGTAGTCATTTTTTAAATTTGTCTGTGTTGCAGCAGTACAAAGTGGTACCAGGGAAGTGGAGCTGTAATGCTTGGTGTGTCCGAGCTATGTCAGTGCAAATATATTCACCCAAATCTTCCGGACATAGAGGCAACTCCTAATCCACATAACATAGCCTAAAATACTTCACCAGTGTCTACAACGCCAGAGACGATTCTGAATTTCTGACCTTGTCAAACAATTAGGTGGAATGTATTTGAATTTTGAAATGCATTGGAAGAACACTTGAAAAGACAAGTACTCTATGAAGTAAATCCAGTTCTTATTCTAAGAAGTTTTTTAAGTAATTGTCTATAACTGACTATATTCTTTTCTAATTTTTTTCTATTTTCAGAGAGATAGGGGGAGAATAGGGACTACATGGACTCCGAACGTGAAAACAAGGAGTTTCATTAACCTCAACAAATTCCAGCACTTGTTTGGATCATTTCTTTTGAGATGCTTTTGATTTTTGATTTATTTATTTTTCCCTGAGAAAGAGGAAAAAAGATAAGGACTAAATGGATCCTGCAAAGTGTTTGAAACAACAAAAACGGTTAACCCTCACAAAGTTGCAGATACTTGAATATACACAATAAGGATAGGATGAATTGGAGAAATCCATTTGATAGAAGAATTAAAGAAAAAGCTGAGAAGCATACCCGTCTCTGAACCACAATATGCTGATAGAAAGAAGCAATCATCTGCAGTTTAAAAGTTGTATACCAAAAAAAAAAAAAATCATGAATTAGTACTAAAAAAGAAAAAATAATGAATCGCCAACATCTTGTGTCAGGTTCTTAATAAGCATTGGAACTTATACAAGGCTGACATAAGATTTTCTTTTTCTTTTGGTATAAGAATTATATAAGCATAGAAAGTCCTACTACGTTTACTCAAAGTTGCAAAAGCATCTTTCATACAAAGCCAATTTTAAATGCAACTCTTGCATCAACATTCCTCAAACACCAAACAGCACATGACCACTGCTGTGTATAACAAATACATCAGACTACATAAAGGCTCTCCTTTAAACTAATCTATTTTTTTATATTCATTCTTACATTAAATTATTAATTTGAAATAGTAACTTGAACCACATTGGTATGTATCCTCAATCATAGATTTAAGACTTGGTAAAATATTCTGTTATGGAGCAGGATCTAACTTGAACAATGAAGGCCAGTGATACAGAATATGGAAAAGCACAATGAAACAACTCAACTCAACTATGAGTTTTCCACAAATAGAGAGGTCAGCAATGATGAAACAGTAAATTTCAAACCCCCCCAAAAAAGTTACCTAATCTACAACTTGCAACAGAAAGTTAGCAAAGCTCTCAATGGTGCAACTAACTAAGAGACGGCTCAAACTCTAAAGTATTTGCAAGCTAAAGGGGATAAAAACTTAAACACTAACCAGATTTACATGGGTACAACTACAAGGAATGATAAATGCAAGTGAAGGAAAAATAGTAGAGCACAAACCTGGGAATTTCTAGCAAGTTCAAGACCAAAATTGAACGACGGGCTCAAAGGACAAGTAGACCCTGATCCATAGCCAATTGCACAGCTCCAATTCTTCAAGTTGTTAAAGCTTGCCCCATCTTTGTTTCCCACTAATAAAAAAATAAATAATAATAAAATAAAATAAAACCATCACAAAGGACAGAAGCACAAAATGTTTAGTAATCTTCCAGTGAGTTTCAACACTAACACCACCACACAGAATTAAATAAAGCTATAATTTTTAGAGCTCACTGGAAGGACAAAAAACTGAACCAAAGGCCACTTGTCTGTGGAAAATGTGGATTGCACCACTGTGCTCAAAATATGTTACCTAAATATGCTTATAAAAAATAGAGAAAATTGCAATGCCACCCCTTGAACTTTGGTCTTTATTTAATGCCGCTCCCTGTACTTTTCGAAATAACAAAGACACCCCCTATTAATTTAAAAAATACCAAATCCATCCCTGTCGTTAGCCATCCCCGTTAAGTGATGGAATAATCATTAGTTATTTTTTTAAATGTCCAAAACACCCCCCACTCAAGGTGAGTTGACCATCCTACCCTCTGCAAATCCCAACCCCTCTCTGCAAATCCCTCTCGTTCTCTATCTAGGGTTAGGTTTTCCGTTCTCACCGCCATCGTAGTCTCCGGGAAAAAGAGTTTTCAGGTGGTGTGGCGGCATCTTAAGGTGTTGTGCTGCACCAAACATATATGCAGCATTTCTAACTCTGTTTTCTCTATCTTCAGTACGACCATATGAACACTCTTTAAATATGGCATGAGGAAGGTTGATTAGACAATCACCAACTAAATCCAAAATTGTTTTCTCCAACCAATTGATCAAGTTCTATGCAGTCCGATAATTCTCAGGATCAAGCAAAATTGTTTTGCAAGTTCTGTACAAACTGTTGGCTGCCACTAGCTTAGCAGACCATTGATGGGGCAGCCTTTTTATCATTTCTTCATTATATCTCAAGACTTGTTCCTCTGCAGTTTTTGAAATCTTTTGATTATCTCTTCTACAGAAAGAGTCACAGGAACACCATGATCAAACACAATCTTGCAGAGATCTATGTTGAGCCAACATCTGTAAAGATCAATGCTGAGCCATACATTTGTTGCTGCTTTCCTTATATTCATCAGCCCAGTGCGACCTGTATTTTTCTCCACAAAATTGACAAATTCCAAGCCTTGTTTTACTCCTCTTAACAACATCTTTATTCTTTGTTGGTCTGGGTAGGGAAGTGAAATGGCAATGCTGGTGAGAGTCAATATAGGCAAAGCCCATCAATTAGGAGTTTCCTTGGAAATCACATTTCCTCTTTCGCGGCTACAGTTGTAGAAATTATCATCTTCTTCCCTTTGAATGAAAATAGATGTTACTTCATCGTTATCGAAGAGCACCCTTGAAACCTTCCGAAGCAGTGGATTTCTTCTCCAAAAGCTTGATCAGGTGCCCAGGTCTACTCTTCCAGCTACTTGTAATCCACTTATTCACATCTTTGAAGCCACTTTTCAAGATCAACTGGACCAGATCTTGTTCCCCATCAAGATGCAACACAAAATAATTCAAGTTGTATTGCTGGTTCTCATCATCCTCAAGTTGTATTCGGATTTAGTTCGACCGCTCCCACTGCCACACCACCTGAAAACTCTTCTTCCCAGAGACTACGACGGTGGTGAGAACGGAAAACCTAACCCTAGACCGGAGAGAGAACGGGAGGGATTTGCAAAGAGGGGTTGGGATTTGTAGAGGGTAAGATGGTCAACTCACCTTGAGTGGGGGTGTTTTGGACATTTAACAAAATAACTAACGGTTATTCCATCACTTAATGGGGATGGTTAACGGCAGGGATGGATTTGGTATTTTTTAGATTAATAGGGGGTGTCTTTGATATTTCGAAAACTACAGGGGGTGGCATTGCATAAAGACCAAAGTTCAGGGGGGTGGCGCTGTAATTTTCTCTAAAATATATGGTAATTGTGTCGCAAATAAAAAATATAATGCTCAATTCAAGCAACTTTTCATATTATATTTCACATACTTCACCTCAAACATTTTATGCACAAAATTTTTAGTTTTGATACATGTGCTCATGAACAGGGACAGAGATTCACTTAAGACCAACATGCTGGTTTTCATGACTCTGAACAAGTGGAAATTGAGTTAAATCATATGGTACTGGCAGGATTTGGAGTTCCTTCTTTCCCTTTGATTTGCTGGGAACATTAAAGCACGTGAAGAAAAGACAATTAAGGGAATTTGTCAAGGTATTCAAGAAAATTCAGTCAGTTTTAAGAATGATGGTAGTTAACAGATCCAGGCAAACATCAAAGATATGCAAAACCTTTACTCTGAAGGTCAATATATGATTCCTTATACTTCCCATATCCTGACAAGGTGACAGAAATATCGTTCAGGACAGATTAATCACAACCACAAAGATTGCAAGCATTACCTGATCGGAAGTGTTCTACAGCTTTCCTTGATGAATAAATTACTTAAACAGATAAAATCCCATAAAATAGTACAACAAAAATTGTGAAAACAAGGGGAAATCAAAAAAATGTAGTAATAGTCCCAATGCCATTCAGCTGAAAATAAATTTCTTAAGAGCAGCATTCCTAGTCTTGCAATTAATGTAATCAGAGAATATTCCCAACATGATAATGTATGAATGGAACTCACACTGTGGCTTGTATCGAGCCCCTGCAGTTAACCTTCCCATTCGGCTTACCAACCAAGCACTTCTTGGAAACTCATCTCCCACTACATATAGAGCAGAATCCCTAAGTCATGCAATTAATAATGGAAATGTATTCTAGAACTTGTGCATTTAACATCAATGAATCCAAGAATCAAACTACAGATTGCAGTTTTCCAAAACCTAAATGAAGTTACTGTAATGAAATTGGAGTATTAAATCTAACTTCCATTTTCTCAAAAGCCAAATGAAGCCAACTGGTTGTAAAGAACCAATGAGTGAATTTCTCAATAAAACCATACCTTATGAAGGGAAAACTGAAATAAATTTTTAGCTAGATCATAAATACTGAATAGTGGTTCATTCATTGTGTCTGGTCTTTTTCTAGTGTTGTTTGGGTCAATTCATGTTGGTTTGCTTCAGGAATGGGCTTGATGAGGTGGTATGGGTCCAGTGGCCCAAGAGAGAGTAGTTACATTTTTTTTTTTTTTTTCTGCTCTTCTCAGACCTAAATTTTTTAGGTTGGTTTCTCAGTCTATCAACCATAGACCCATATTGCATCCATTCAGTATCATTAAAGTCTATTCACCCTCCTATTGAGAGTTGAGATTTCTTATTTCTTCAAGATCCTGCCTCAGTTCAATATATTTTGCCTTAGAGCCAACATATGTAACCTTAGTTATCCACAATCATCCAAAAGTAGTAACAATCGTTAACATATAATCAAGTAGCAGCAGCTGTTGTTGTAATGTAGACAAATCATCACTCATGCAATTCTAAATCACTAAATTAGTAACTTATAATATGCTAAGAAAGCCGCAGGCCAGATAAAAAGAATTTTGAATAAATGAAGATAAAGGAAAAGAGGCAAATCATGCAAGCAACCATATCTACGATGACCAACAGAACCATAATATACTGCAGATGACAATTTCTTTTGTTAGCCAGTACAACAACAAACATAACCTTATCCCAACTAAATGGGGTCCGCTACATGAATCCAATATGGGAAAAAGAAAATAAAAAAGAACCCCTCAGAGAATTTTATAATATGTTGGAGCATTGAACCCCCCCCCCTTTTTCTTTTCTTCTGGTGATAATTATAAAACTCATATGCTTCAAAAGTGATTCAAATAAACAAAAAACAACTTACTTTGATCACCCGAAATTATTATCTCCTGGACCTTCAGTCCAAATTGAGGAATCACTATTTCACAAGGTTCTTAGAAAGGAAGGTGTATGGTAGGACCAATTGATCCCAAACTGAATGGGATCATGGGATCCTATCAATTGAAACAGACAATTTAAATCTGATCTGCATTAAATATTTGATACAAAAGTAGCCAATCCTTACACCACAGGCTTATGGAACACACAGGACCAATCCTTAAGCCATGCTTTAGCACTGCCGGACATAACAAAAAATAAATCCAAATAGATACAGATGCCAATGAAATTAATGCAAAAATTGAGAAGATCAAACTCATCTAAGTTCAATACCAGTTACATACAAGAGTAGGGGATCATTGTGGCTCCAAAAGATAAATTTGCTGAGCCGTATCTCAAGCCCATAACACCATAATCTTCAGAAAATACCCTGCATGAGAACTCCACTCCGATAACAAAATGCTTATAGATATACCAGACAACTCTCAGACTCTCAGAACCTTGATATGCAGTAGTATCACTGTTCTGCCTCGGGGATAAAGTACAACATACCTTCTATCTATTAATAGCGGAAAAATGCCAAATGCACCGAATCCATATTTGGGATAATAAACGCATGACCTCATGCGCAAAATCCTACATGAGAAGACGAACAGAAAATGCCAAAAAGAACACCATGAACAGTAGCAGAAAGATCTTATCTTAACATACAAGAATATAAGGCACCTCTACTTTGTTAAACTGTTTTCTTACGGTTGGGAAGTTGATACAAAGAAATCCATGAATGTATGAGGATCATCAATGTCCCTGTTCATAGAAGGAAAAAACAGATGACCCGCTGAATAACACCCTTGACTGTTATTAAATTTCGGGATAAAAGGAATGTTGGTGCAAAAGAAGTTCAATCCTTACCTTTGCCACCGAAACAAAGCATTTCCCATAATTTTCTCTTCAGCCTTATGATCAAGTGGACC
>NC_056560.1:8323694-8343778 GCF_013358625.1 Macadamia integrifolia | reverse complement strand
CAAATCTGAATCTCAATCCTGAAGCGATTCACAAGAACGACAGAGCAACAAGCCAGTCCCCTGGCGCGCACCCTTGCCCTTCTTTACCTTTTCGATTTTTTCGTAAAGAAACCCTTTTCGATCACTTCTACATCTTCTTCACCCAATCTAAACTGTATCAGTAGTCGTTCAGACCCAGCCAAGGGGTTTCCAGGGCTGAGCCAGGCCCGAGCTCAGGCTAAGATATTTAAATCTAGGACCGGTCCTGCTGCCCTCGTAGTGGGCCGGGCTTGGCCCTACTACTTGTGATTTTATGTTTTTTTTTTTTTTGGTTTTGGGGGGGGTGTTAAAAATATGTCATTTTCACTTAAAAATGACCAAAAAAAAAAGCAAACTAAATATTTTATATAAAATAAAATTAATTTATAATTACTCAATTTAACCCAGCCTTTATCCTTTTTATTTAATTTTTTTTTTTATAAAGAAATATTTCATTGAAGATTGGAACTAGAGGAGCACAAGGCATCATTAATACATAGATCAAGAAGCCAAGGAATAGAGTTTGGCCAAACTGTCTTACTAATTATCGACAGAGCCATCTAAGCTAGAGACTGAGCAAAGCCATTAGCCTCTCTAGAAGTAAAAAGGGAAAACCCAGCCTTTATTGTAGGGATGTGCTTGTAGTGCAGGGGAAGCGTATCTATCTCCCCCCCCCTCCCACCCTACCCTACCCTACCCTACCCTACCCTAACCTAAAGAAATGGGTTATAGTATTGTAACAATAAAGAGGCCCATTTTACCAAAAAAATAAATAAATGGGCCTGTGGTGTATGTCTGCTTGGCCCATTGTGGGACTCCCAGAAAATTTATAAAAAATCAGCTTTACCACAAACTAAATGAATTTTTGTCACCATTGTCCAGCATTGTTCAAAGCCATACTTATATTAGTCCTTAAGGAATATTTTTTCCTTTTATATCCAAATTGAGGTTCGTAATGCTAGAGAGAGAGAGAGAGAGAGAGAGCGCTTAGAAAGTAAGTACATTATTTAAGGGAGAAAGACCATAATAAAAGATAAGAATCTTGACCCAAGGACTTGGTGAAAATGTCTAAAGTGTTGAAACTGAGCTTGAACAAATAGATGGAGTAATTAGAGAAACATCAGTAACTTTTCTTGAACATTACAACCTTTCAACTTAACACAGGCAATGCTTTGCTTCAAATCATGAATGGGCAACCCCTAGATGTTCTTTAGCATCCCCAATTAATGCAATTAGAACCAAGGAAGACACAATAACCATAATTTGGACAACCAGCCTAATTTCCATCACTAAAATCATAAAACCCGAATACCAAAATATATTATCCCTCTGACATAGTGAATAATAATGCATAGCGAGTTTGGTGAAAGCGTGAAGCATATGCATAAATTGGCAATTTAAAGTTGTGTTTGATATGCATTTTTATAATAGATTCAAAGTCTATATTGTATTCTGAAAACCCAATTCTTATCCATCTTTTAACTTCAAAATGAGATCTAAAACTATAATCTATTCCAATAATGCATATCAAACACAATGCAGATTAACAGTAAAAAACATCTAACCATTTGATCATAAGATATTATAAGGTACACACTATGCTGAAATAAAAATGAGTATCAACAACTTTTTTTGAGATAATGGTGAAACAATTGGCTAATGGTCGTAAGACATAGAAGCTTTATCTATAATACTTATAAAGCTTACTTATGAAGGCACACATGATTTGGAAATTTATGATCAACAAACAATGCTGGGAGGTTGTTCCATGTACATTATTTCCTTGAGGATTATTTATAGAAAAATATTATTTGGTTAAGTTGACAAATGACCCATCGATTCCCAACAACCACGGGTAAAATGAGCATAATAGTTGTAGGCTTAGGGCCAGTTTGATTTTGTTTCCGCCGTTTCTGTGTCTAAAAACAACAGAAACAGGAAAAACCGTTTCTATTCTAAGAAACAATTTTTTACCTCAAAAAAATGTTTGATTTTTCCGTTTCAAGAAACATTTTCATTAGACAATGGTGTTTGATTTCACATGTTTCTGGAATCGGTTTCTTATGCATGTATCATTAATTACAGTTATGCCATTAGAATTTTGACAAAAGGGATGTCATAATTACAGTTATGCCATTAGAATTTTGACAAAAGGGAAGACATCTGATATATGATTAAAATGAAAAAATCCAATGTGATAGAGATTCAATAAGGAATATCTTTTTAAATGTGACATAATTAATAGAACATAGAGTTTTCTATTACGTAACATATATACTCTAACAACTAACATAAAATCATTAATGGTAGCAACTAACATAAAGTCATTAAAATCAAAACATCAAGGTCCATCAATTGGAATCATAGGCATTCCCTTCGATATAGCCATTTGATTTGCTATATTTGTCCTCAACAATGACATCTGTCTTGCTCATCTCTGATTTGTACTTGTAGTTGGAGCTATGAAGTCTTGATGATTAAGAGGATTTAGTTGATCAATTACAGTCTATTCACAACCATATTTATCAAAAATATCATCTTTAATAGCTTGTTCTTTGATGTAGTTGTGAAGCTCACAACATGCAACTTTGGTCCTTGATACGGTAACCTTTCATTTTTTGTAAGATTTGGAATCTATTCTTCAATATGTCAAAGGTTCTTTCAATAACATTCCGTAAGGAGGAATGTCTGTGGTTGAACAACTCCTTCGGCGTTCTTGCACCCCTTCTCTCCCCACTAAAATCTGGTAGGTGATACATTTTTCCTTGAAAGGGTGTCAAATACCCAAGTTGACTTGCGTAACCTGAGTTCACAATATAATACTTGCCTTCAAGTATTATGGATAACATTTATACAAGTATATTAGTCTAAAAAGACACTTAACGTATATGTGATTTGTTTGTTGTGAATTACCTGGAGGAGGATGAGGAAAACCTAAGGTAGCATTTGATCTAGCCTTTTCAAAAACCCGAGCATCACGTGCACTGCCTTCCCAGCCCACGTACACAAATGTGAAAAGCATGTCGAACGAATAAGGAAACAGCTCACAATGACAAAAGGAAATCTCTCTAGAAATCAATCACTTGAAATACAGGTGCCTACTATGGAGACTAGCTTGGCTACACTTTCGCCCCCCCAAAAAATGAATTTTTAGAAGATGAAAATTTTGTGAAATGTTCTATTTATTTATTTTTTTCCCAAACCCATTATTATAGTGCCAAATCATACAGTCCCTTGATATTGTTTGAATTGACCCATCACTTAAGTGATATAGCCAAAGGCAAGAATTCTGTCCTCCAACCTTCATCATGCATGGTTTCACTTGCTTTGATGCTTATTATTATAAGCAAAGCAAGGTTGAAGCTTGCAAGAAGAGACTAGACAGCACTAATTTCAATGATGGATAGTAACAAATTGAAATACAAAAGAAGCAAACAAACACTATCATAAAAAGGAAAAAAAGATGTAAACAAACAAGAGGATCAGGCTGATCAGCACAGGAGATCAACCATGAACTATTTTATTTTCCACAAAAGTAGATCCACATGGTCAACTTTTAAGGTTCTTATTTTGGTTGAAATAAGCCCCAATATTTTTGTTGCACCATCAACAATGCTCTGTTCTTTTCTGTATAGACTGTGATGGGAATTTAATTGTGGAAGCCTTGAAAAGTTGATGCTATTTCAAAAGTCCAAACAAGGAGTGAAGTCATTTGTTCATTTAATTCTAAAATGTAATGTATATAATCATACTTGGAGGATTTGCATCTCTCACCATAGTAATAACAATATTACACATGCTATCCAAGTAGGTTACCCATTTGCTACATAATCTATTGTTTTGGGCCATTCTCCATGCTTCTGTTGTTTACACAAGTTTACACGATTATCATTATCCAGAGATTGCTGCTCTTAACATTCTTGAATTCTATTAATCACCTCATCTCAGAAAATGCTAAAATGCAAAATAATCATTCTAATCAGATCATGAAAAACATTCACAGTAGAAATTGAAGAGAACCTCTTTGATGAAATTATATCTTGGATATCACTTTGGAAGTTGCTGCTATCAAGCAGCCATTGGTTCCCCACACATTGCCCCAAAATAATTGTGTTATAGCATTAACCCCATGAAATTTCCATGGAAATACAAAATAACAACTGAAGTCAATCAGTCAAGTCATAAGTTACAAACTTCAACCAAGAATAAGTGCTGCCAAGATCACAAGAATAAGAATTGTCTCATGAAGAAAGGCTTTAAAACTGAAAGTTTAAACCAGTACGTCTACATCTAGTTGCAAGAAAAGAGAAAGGAAGTGAGATGAAACCCAAGAACATAAATAAACCATGGATACTGCTACAATGTGGTAAATAGGTCTCAGCCCAAGAACTAGAGTTTGAAACTCATTCTTAGAATATAGAAACAGAACCAGTGAAGTGATACTAACCAGCATCAGAGACATCAGTTCTAAGGAAGCGCGAAGAGATTAACATAAAATTTGGTTGTAATAGATGTGGAGAAATGCAAATGAGGTCTTCTACAAATTAACATGTGTAAGATCCCTACTGAAACATGTTGACATCATTTTTCACAAGTGAATAGAACATTAAACAGAAGGTTTTGCATTCAATTAGGCCGAAGGATGCCTTCCCTATAGCCTTTAGAAACTCAGAAAGACAAGACTTGGGTCCCATGGTATCTTGGAAATGAATAAGGGATGAGCTTCCCTATACCCTTATAGGAGTCTGGTCTGCCTACCCATGGTAGTGTTTAAGAGACTTCTTTTCTCTTTTATGTTAATTATCCTATCTAAGCATCTGATCATGGACCATGCTAGCTCTTGACTTCCCCAGTCGTTTGTGAATAGAAAATTTGACAATGCCCATTAAACTACTAAGGCTTTTTTATTCAATCAAAGCACAAGGATGCATGCCTTACTTGACCCAATAGTGATTTTGTGCACTTTTGTTGATTCAAAACACGGCAGGTTTTTTCATTCAATCAAAGTGCAGAAACACTTGGAAACACCCTCTTATGGTGGAGGTAGGGGGTGAGAAGCCTGGCCACAAACTATTTTCTTCGGCACATACCCGTTTGCGGAAGAGTGCTCATGTTGCGTACCCCTAACTAGTTTGATTCAATGGACCCAAGGATTTTTCAATTGAGGGTGGTGCAATTCAACAAATAGTAACTCACCAGCTGAAAAGCATGCGACCCAGAATCACATCACTCCTCTTATTGAGGCAAAATCCCTCTTCTGTCTCAGTTCTTAGGAAGAAAATTAAGATGTCTTAGATTGAAGGAGTTTGTTCCAAAACTATTGCGATCTCTTCTTGATCGAGTTTCCCATTTGGGATTTTCGTTAGTCTAGTTTTGATTTGACGAACTCCTCTATTTCCCAAATCCCCACCATTACAATGCTGGAATCAATGAAGAAATTAGTGTTTATCGAAATTTTACCTCGCAGGAACTTTGGAATACACTGAACGATGAGAGAGGAGTTGCAAGGGACCTTAAGGAGCTTGAGACACCTTCGAGCTTCAAAACCTCAAGAACTCGACGATTTGAACAACGATGGAGGAGCCCCAACCTGAACGGAGGAGTTGCAGGGAATCTTGAGATTTGTAGAGACAGTTGCAACGGGAGATTCTCAACAAGAGTTGCTGAGATTTGAGCGTCAGATATGGAATACTGCCATTTCTAGCGGGTTTTTTGTTGAGCGTCAGATTAATGAATTTTTTCCCCCACTTTTTGTTTCAAGAAATGGAAAAGCAAGTTAGAGGTTCTTCATTCCTGTTTCTTGGAACAAACGTAGACATAAATTTTAATTTTAATTTTTATAAATAAGTGAAGTGGAACAAAAAAATCAAACAGAAAAATAAATGTTTTTTTTATTTCTAAGCACAAAAAAATTAAAAAACACATTTGAGAAACAAAATCAAACAGATCTTTAGTAATAAGGGAAGTGTCCTATCAAAATCAATTTTTTCATTTTATAAATATGTTTGGAAGAAAATCAATTATTTTAAGTGTTGGCTGTTTTTTTACACACACTTGAGCAAGACAAAGGGAACCGCTAGGGGTCAGCCATGGGGGCCGGTGGGCCACACTAATAACATATGAATACTATTTTCTTAGTATATTAAGTAGGGTGGGGTGTAGGGGAACTTGCAACTAGGCCTCACAAGGTTGGCAGTCGAGTGTTTTTTCTTTCCTTTTTTTTTTTGGTTGAAAAACTGCGAAGTGTTGATGGAATGAAAAATGTAAGAGAACATAGCCAAGCATATGGGTATCTTAATGATCATTCTATTGGGGGTGTCAAAAGTTGTTCCGCATCCATAGACTCAACTTGCATTGATCGGTTGAAGTTTGTGATTAACTCAATCGATATTAGACATATGTAAAACACCAATTAATTAATAATCGGGTATTCTCTGTATATGATAATAGCCCAATGATCATCTAACTAGAGTTGATCGATAATCAAATTTTTATAGCCTGATTAGTCTATTTAACTTCTTCATATTTTGTTTATGTCACGGTCAAGGACAATTTGTCGCATGGTTAGTCAATTAACTCATTTAAAACCCAATTATTTTCAGATTATCTTCAAAAGGGAAAGGAAAAAACAAAGGAGAAGAAAAGATGGAATTTGGTCCAACCTCCTGTGTGGGTGGGGCTAAAAGTCAGCATCTTCGTAGCATCAGAACGGACTAATCAACTTTGATATCCCAATTTCCATACATTAATCAATCCGACGATTCACCATGAAAAGGTAGCTTTTCTGCGGGCCTGTGGGGTCCACACTGGGATATATCAGTCATTATCTATAATAAAAACACCCTTCCCTTACCCAGAAGTCCAGAAGCAGCCAAAACCCTAAAAAGAAAGAAAAAAAAAAGATCAGCTTTGTAGAGAATAAAAAAGGGACCGCCGTCGCACCCCGCTTTTCCCGGGCTCTCCACTTTTTGGCGCGAAAGATCTTAAGATTCCAAATTCGGAGTTTCCAGTTCCCGCCAACTAAATTTGAATCGGGCAGTTAGGGCAGAGTACGGGCAGTCTGGGCAGTTCGGGCAGGAGGTCGAGAGAACAACGGATTCGCTACCGGGAGGACTGGGAAGTGGTAAGAGAAGAGAAACAAAGCTAGGTGGAAAGTTGTGATTGGCACTTTATGAGAATTGAAAGAAAAGAGAGAGAATCTCTACCTAGGATTCCTTTCAAGCCCCATGTGTGGATGTCTACGCACACGACCAACCCTAAGACATTGGATTCCCTCGAAGGCTTTTTTCTAGGTTTAAAAAGTCTCTATATAATTAACCTATTTAATGTATGAGAAAGAGGAAGCATCCGCCGTTTATGTGCATATTCTTATATGCTTTCTCTTACGTAATAAACGATAGGATTCACATTAATATTTTCTCTTTTATTCAGTCTCTGAGTTTCATAGAGATTTCATGTATAGATGATACCATTTTCTTACTTCTCATTGGTATAACGTGCAAATTCTTTCTTATAAAAATTAGGTTTAACTGTTGGTCAAAATCGAAACTATTAGAATCGATCAAGATTAGACAAAACCCTTGAAAAACTATAGGAAGAATAGGAATCAATTGTGATCGATTCAAATCAGTCCTATTGATTCCATCGATTAGATTCCTATTTTCTTTTAAACATCCTTCTTAACCCTTGAAAAAGCCTTGTGGTAAAAAAAAAAATTTAGTACCTTCTTTAATAAATAAAAATCAAACATTCATGAGGTCAACATGCCTTGACTACTTAGACTTTTTATATCAGTTGTGTGTGCTCTTCATGTGCCTGGAAATTGGAAGGCATGTCTCCTCTAGAGGTGCCCATGTTCTTCTCCAATCAAGCCACCTATAAAATGATGGATTATGGAAACCTTAGTATGATTAGTCTTTGTGTTAAGGAAAACTATTAAAATGATCTATAACAGTGTTAGTCAATCTCTAGACAGAAACATTATTGTTCATTAGAATTCAACCATGTATTAGAACGCATGTTCCATCTTAAGGCACCCATGTTCCACCTCTGAAACAAGGGAAAAATAAAAAATAAAAAACCATAATTTCATAATGAACTATGGAACCCTTAATATGATCTACGTTTTCTTAAGGATTATGGTTAAAATGAACGATGATTGTGTTACAAGAAACAACTGTATTAATTAGGGTTTTAAAACCAGGAATCAAGATCTTGATCGGCCTCAATCGATTCATATCTAGGTCAACCTTGGCTGATTTTATCTGGCTCAACCAATCTAACTGCTCCAATTCTGATTTTTAAAAACATGATATTAATAACTAATGCGGTAAAATTTGATCAGCCGATCTTTTTCGCAGCTCCTGATGCTCTAGTCGACTTACACAGAAGATAAGACAGGGGAGAGCCGGGCTGACCCGACGAGGGACTCTCCGATGCCTAAGTCAGATCTTTCCACAGCAGATGCTTAAGAGAGTTTTCAGTAAAGAAGTGATCGATCCCCTATGATGAAGGCTTACCTTGGTATTTATAGGCTGTTGATGGAGGGAGAAAGAAGAACGTTTGTGGAGAGTCTTGCTAGGCGTGGAGTCCTTAAGGAGAATGGCTATAAGATTCTAGGAATATTCTGGATTCTAAGGCATATTCCAGAGATATCCCTCTCTTATCCTGAAGGCACAAGCAGCGAGAGGTGTGGACACATTGGTAATGTGAGTGGATTGACTCATGCCCCTATAATCAGGGGTCACATCCCTTGAATGTAAGAGTGGACGTGTATGCGTTTCTGGGAGCCTTACTTGATTGTGCCGAGCCAAGGAGGTGGCGGGTCAACATGTAGAGAGACTGAGACGATAGGTCGGCCTGTGGAGAGACCGAGGCGACAGATTTGCCTGTGGAGAGACCGAGGTGGCAGGTTGACCTATGGAGACACTGAGGTAACAAATCTGTATACACGCTTCAACCGTGCTGAGGATGAGAACATATTTGACCTCATCAATAACATTGAAGGATGGTAAGAATCAAGATAGAATTCAAGCAGCCTTGGATTAGGGATTAGGGGTGCATCAATTTCTTGCCTTTATCAACTCTAGAGAAGAAGTGGCATCTCTCATTATATCCTCCTGATAAGGCTGATCACTAATTGGGACCTACTAATTGGAGATTGAGGAGTTGCCAGCTTCAAACTAAGTCTGGATTTTGATGGGTGCCATCAACTAGATTGACTAGAGCCGCTAAGTACCAAAGATAAAAGTAGCTTTCCCATTTTCTTACTTGATAGCATGGGGTACCATGGCCCCACCACACACACACAGCCACCAATGACAAGCTGAGGTTTAGCTATACGGAATTGCCAAACATTCTTGGAACAGGACAAAGGCAGTCTGCTCCATAATCTAGTTGTCAATAAACTGATGCCATTCAATGAACAATATAGTACTAGTCATCATCTTCTGTAAGGACTGGTTTCTTTTTTTGTAGAGAAAGGACTGCCTTGAATACCATTTTTTGTATAGTCTATACGATAGATATGTGAGGGATTTTCAATTTTTTTTTTGGTAAGAGAGGATTTTCTTATTCCTTAAGGTTTTAATTGATTTGTAGCAATGACCACTTATCCTAATCCATAAAAAGAATAATATTAATATTTTAATCCTTAGAAAAATATGGTAATTTGCTATTAATCATGGGAACATTCAAAAATCATATCTCACAAATAAAAAAATATTTGCTTATTCACTTCTCTACACCACTTCATGAAAATATCATTTTTTGTTCTCGCTATCTCACAATTGTCTAATGAAGGATAAATTAGTTAATTGAGACGAGAGTTAAAAATGCATACAATGTTTTTGCATAAGTTCTACATCAAGATATGTTTGTAAAGCATTTATTTGGGTTTTACACATCAACTCAACCAAAGACGGGGTGTAACCGTTAAATCTATAACTCAATTACAGAATTCGATCTTAGTAAACGTTATAGTTTCCATAACCAAAACCATTGTGGAATTCTGCAACTGACCCCTTTTTTTTTGTTTTGGAAATCTATTGGAAAGTTGTAAGCCACATTATTTTTGGGAGTTTATCTTCATCCGAAGAGATTCATGATCGATCGTTGGTCATAATCTATCCCAATATAATATGAAATCTTAGAACTATCTTTGAGCATCCAAAGAGTCTCATCCAACAACAATAAAAGTGATGGATGATGGGATTCTGTTTTCATCATAGATGAAGTGAAACTCAACTCGGTCAGGGAAAAAGTTTTCTGAATTGGTGGCTCTCTCTCTCTCTCTCTCTTTCTTACTTCTTCATGCACCTAATTTTTACACCCCTTGATTGGTGTATTCTCTAAGTCAGCCCGGAGAACCCTCTCCTTCTTTTGTATAGATTGTTTTTCCTCTAGTAACATAAATTTGTTGGGAATGTAGAATCATATCTTTAGTCAGGAAGATGCATTTTAGGAGGATCAAGGAGAACAATCAAATTACAAAAACATTTGCTGAGGTCCACTCATTTATCCATCTGACAAAGTTTGAGAATCAAGGGCTTACTTCACACTTTGCCCTTTTCATTCATTTTTAAGTCTATGCAATATGTGCTCCATCTAAGAGTGTTTACTTTAGTAACAATAAACAAATCAGTAGTGACTTTAAACTAAACTCAATTAAGTTATCCAATTCCAGTCTGACCCACTATCTGCCCAGTAGGATTTGTAATCTTAGTTCAACATGTCTTACAACAAGCTTACACCAGATGGATGATGGCTCCAATCCCTAGAAATATTTGTTTATTATAAAAGATGAAACTAGATTAGGTGAACTCCCCCTTGTCACCTTTTAACAGAAAATACCTTGATTGATAGGTCACAGCAAATTAGCATATGCTGTCTAATCCATTATAAACAAATGTTTGATTAATTCTATATGATAAAGATTAGCATACTCTAATCAAATCTAACCAAGTTGGAACCTAATTATCTAATTGGTTAATAAAGTCACAATTTTTACAGTGAGTCACTAATCACTATCATTAAGGGTCTTATTAACTTGGTTTGCAAGTGCACCTTATAATGCTTTCACACACATTGGATTCTAATCTGTCACTAGAGGTAGAGATGCCTTTGTCTTTTAATATCACAGAAGCATTAGGAGAAAGAAACATTCCCAAATGCCCATAGAGAGTCCAAGAAGGTTCGTGTCATGTGAGTGGGATACCACAAACACCATTAAGGAGGGTAGTTGCAGAGCATAATAGGAGGTACAAAGCAAGAAGCATCCTTGCAGCATCTCATTCTCAGCCAAAAAAGATTTTACTTTTACATGTGTTTGGCAACTTCTGGCTGCTTGATCTTGACTTTATGCAAACCCTACTCTGCTGTGCATGACAATCTAATATTGATAAATTGAGAGAGAGAGAGAGAGAGAGAGAGAGAGAGAGAGAGATTCCAATTTTCAGTTTAAGGCTCTCTTTGTTTACATGTATAAAGTGTGGAAAAGGAATTTTTTTTTGAGCAAGATAAGAGAAAAATTTTCCTCTTTGCAGGGCCTGAAGAAAAATCATATATCTATCTGAAGGAATATGAATCAATTCCTCTCACAAGTCACAACCCCTTCAGAAAAAGAAAAAAAAATTCCATCATGTGTGCAGTCACAAAACCCTAAGTCTCTAAGTTTTGTGATCTTATGGAAGTAAAAAGAGGGGCTTTTATTTACTTATGTTTCACTATGCTTGATCCAAGAACACCACCACCCTGCAAAAAGAGTAAGAAGAAGGAAGAAGAAGAAGAAGAATATCTACATGATAAGAAACTCAATCAATACCCAAACTAAAATTCATTCTTCTTATAAATTGTAATTTTGTACATCAACTCTGTCCCCTACAAAGAACAGAAAAAAGAGAAAGATAATAAAAAAGAAAAGAAAAAAAAAAGAGAAGAACAAGCAACAAGAAGGGGCAAAAGCTGGAACGCCCCAATTTATTTTGCCCTCTCGACATGGCGTATGAAGACAGATTCTAGGTCTGGGGGAGTAAAGAACTCCCTAACTCCATTAAAATGACACCTTGAAGGTCTACGCTTCCTAGGAGCAGGTGGGCATGACAACCTCTCTGGTATCCTTGCTTCTTCGGAAGTTGGAGTCGTTGAACACTCGTCTTCATCATTACCTCCGTCGTCCTTCTTGTTGGTGCTTATACTTCTCAACGGCGCTCGTAATGGGATTCCAGCGATTACCCATTTCTTACCTTCAGATTCTAGTCCTCCATCTACTTGAGGCTTCTGCGGGTACCCCATTTCCGATCAGAAATTTAAAAAAAAAAAAAAAAAAAAAAAAAAAAAGGGGAAAACAGAGCCGTTCAAAGGAACGAAACCAGGAACACTCGAGCGAAGAGAAAGAAGAATTAAACAAATCGAACTGAGAAGAAAGATTAGCGGTCGAGGCAGATCAAGAAAATCAGTTGATCGAGAAGAAGCGAGGAGTATGGGAGTAAGAGAAAGAGAAGGGCTTTTCTTCTTTACGCTAGTACCCTTTTGAACGCCATGAATCAATAAGAAAAGAGAGAGGAGGGTATGACAAAGGAGCAAAGAAGAGCTTTGAATAGAGCGAAGAGAGAGAAAGGGGAAGAGAAGAATGAATGAAGAAAAGCAGAAAGGAAACTACCAGAGAAATATATATTGGATGAGAGAGAGGGAGAGGCGGTGAGGATAAACCCAAGAAAACGCGTGACCTAAGCAAACAAGCCTCAAAACCAATAATAGGAGAGGAATATAAAGAGATCTTAGGAAGAAAGATAGACTGCCCGTCTAGGATTTATCTGACCGCGGGCAGCAGAAACAAATTGACTTGATTCTTTGGCGCCAAACTTTGTTCTAGTCTGTCAACGGCTCTCTTTCCCTCCCAAGTCCCATCCTCCATCCCCTCTCTCTCTCTCTCTCTCTCTCTCTCTCTCTCTCTCCAGATTCCCCATTTTATTCTTCTACTTTCTATACTAAGCCCAATCAGTGTTAAATTGTTAATTAGGCACGCTGGGTCCCACCCTTAGGAAAAAAAATTTGTTGCTGACTAGATTGCAACCAAGTAGCAGCAATCCCATGGTAGGAGCCAACGGAATGGAATCCCAAGGGTAGGTTTACAAAAACCCACATTGGGTGAATTTTTTCTCCTCTACCCATGAGATTCCATTCCCCTAACTATACTAGGGGTTGCTACAACCTAGGCAGCAGCTTCATTTCACTCTTAAAGGGTTCAAGTAAGCAAAAATCCAATCTGAACCATAGAAGCCTATTTCAATCCGATTCCTTGAACCATGCACTCTTACTAGGTTTGCAACTTTGGTGTTGAGTGATCCCCCAAGAGACCCCATGGGTATCCCACCCTAGTCTCCGCTTCATAGGCAAGAAAGGGCTCTACTGAACATTAGCCAAGTGGCTTTATCAAAGTTGATAGTTTAGATTAGCCACATCAGCAATCAAAATGGCTAATTAGGGTGGTACTTTCCTTTTGATTGGTTAGGTCACCTAGATTTCATCACTAGGCGGCCTTTTCCATTAGGAAACATCTTTACTATTTATTATATTTGTTTATGGTGATAAATAGGGGTGTTTAATGCCTTAATGGTTGCTACTCTGTCACAGTATGTGTTTAGATTTGATTCCCTGATGGGGACCATTAATCTCAATTATTGGGGTCCTTGATTGTATTTATCTTCTAAATTTTCTATTATTAACTTAAGATAAAACCAAACTCCATTATTGTTTCAGATTAGGAAGTTATTGTTAATAACTCTCTCTCTCTCTCTATTGTAATGCTATCACCTTAAGGTTTCCATTCTCAGTTGCTTACTGGCCAAGTTATATTTCACAGTTTTGTATTCTTTCCTTTCAGCCTCTTGAATTGAACAGAAGAGTCAAAACTGAAGCAATAGTGATTAGAAGGAGAAGTACATATATTATATTAGTATGGCAAAGCTGATGTCTGATCTGTGAACCACCTTCTTGTCTTCCATTAGTTTTCTTAATGGTGTGTTGCTGCATACTGCATAGACCACACAACTTCATAAGTGGTGGTGCATTAAAAAGAAAAGGCAAAAAAGTAAAAAAAAATCTAATCTTTTTTAAGTTGTTTTAACATGTTTGTGTTGTGGTGTATATTCATTTACTTTTCCAAAGTTATAGTTAATTAAAAGCCACACTAACCTTACTTTGTTGTTCACATAATAGCTTTGGTATTGGTCCCCAAGGTTGGAGCCCTCGTAGATTGCCACGTGTTTCATCATAAAGAATATAATGTCGGCCTCTTCGGAGGGTTGGAGTTGGACTAAAAAAATGCATGCATGAATAGATAGTCCCAACCATATGTTTGTTACTTATTCGTAAGAAAAACCTAGTTTATCTCAAGTCATGGTGAAGAGAGAATATTTTTCATTCATGGAATCTATCAATTTGAGTGGATTAAAGAAAGGTATTTTGAACTTTTAATGATAAGGAGCAAGAGTTGATGATGACATTCACTCCTCTTAGAGTCCAACTAAAACCTCACAAAAATTGTATATTAATTAAGTCCAAGTTGTGCTTCATGAGCCTCCACGAACAAGTTAAGGTAGGTGTTGAAGAATCGAGATAGCCCAAACAAATAAAAAATGATTCTAGAACTGGCCAAAATATTTCTAGAAAGGAAACGCTAGAACTATAGCACTAGGCTCACTACCACTTAGCAAAGTGAGATGGATCTTGATTCTCTTTATATTCATATATTGAGACTTTTTATTCGATCAGCCTTGAATTCAAGACCCTACAATGCAACTACCAATATGGAGAAGGGAAAAGAGAAACTACTCTATAGGAATGGTAAATGTGGTTAAAGGAATACTTGTTAAATAATAATAATAATAATAATAAGGAGAAGAATTTCTTCACCTCATAAAGTGGATTTTAATGCTCAACAATGGGATAGAATCTTTGTTATTATAAAGAAAGGGCAGGAGATCTATACACGGCTCTTGTGTATAGACATCTCCCATGTTAAGTCAATGAATGCATGAGAGGAAGTGTTTCGTGATTTATCTCTCCTCAAAGTCAATCTTCTATGAGTCAGCATCCAATGAGCATTGTGGGCGGCACTTGAAAGAAAAAAAGCCCACAAAGACCTACATACGCATCAGACGGCTGGGAAGCACTTGGGATGGCATGCCAGTACTGTCGGCCATAGGATGCGCAACAGATGCATTGGCACACCGGAGAGGATCCTTATACTTCTTAGAGTAAGGTATTAAATGGCTGGTTTCTTAGAGAGCTCCAAAGGATTGTAATGGAGAACAACCAATAGTTTGATGGTTTGGTTCTCTCATGTATCATTCTTCTTTCTTTTTTTCATTATCCTAGTGGATGTTAGAAAGGTCAATGGCCACTTACTCCTACACACGCACCCTCACATACACATGCATATCACATGATTCAATCTCGTAACCTCTTCATTTAAACGCCGACTCTTTAAGTTGAAACTGTCATTACTAAGCTAAACTAGTGTTCGTCACATGTTAGGTAGAAAAGCTTGATTTTCATGTAAGCTTTCAAATGGGTTTAGGATCGTACCATTCATGGGGCAGACTGGAGGAAATTTTTTGGTTTGATTGGTTCATTCTGAGTCTTGCCCTTTGGCTGGAAATTAGGAAACTTTGTTTCCGCCGAGACTTTTGGGCTTTTCCTTTTAAGACACCAACAGAACAATCAACTAACAAAGACAGAAAAGGGGTAGGAAAAAAAGATACAAATTGAGAGCCGCCCTTCAAGCTTAGAGATAGGATTTTGGGAAAGAGACTGCAAATTAACGTTAATCACGTTCTTGTTTCCACGCATTAGCGTGCACTACACAGTATCCACACGGTCACAATTCTTGTTGTATCATCACATTCTCATCTTCATATTGACTTTTACGAGAGAGGGAAATGAACAACTTTTTCCAAATAGAACAATTATAATTTTTTATACACTTGAAAGAGAGAGATAAAGGGTTCTTTAAACAAGTGGCATGGAGGAATGTATCAATGAAATGTGGTGGAATGATTTAGAAGAGAAAATAACAGAGTGATAAGATTCCTTTACACGACCCCTCATAAAACAATATGGCCTCACACATTTTCCCATTCGCTAAAATGAACCCTAATGGTGTAGAAGGAGGTCATGAGAGTAGGTGGCCATTGGCCTACCAATAGGTTGACCATTGACTAGAGGCACTCAATAGGAAAAAAAAAAAAATTTATTTAATGGTTCAAAATCCTTGAATTATAAATGGCTGCCACGGGTGTGACGGTGCGGTGAACATCGAATGGCCAAGACGACATCGACACGTGCCCCAATGTTATTCCAGCAATCGGATCCTCGCCGCACCCACAGCAAATGATGCTTTCACAAAATTCTCCCCTCCTCTTCATCCAAAATTGCACAAGCATTCGAGAAAACCCTCGCCCTATTTGATCTTGTTTTCTATTACTTCACAAAAGCCCAAAATGAAATAAAACCCATAAAAATATGATTAGGATGATTGATTTCCGACCAATCGATCGGATTAATCAAAACCAAAAAAAGAAAACTAGATCGAACCAAATCGAATCTATATTGGTTTGAATCGAATCTCACGGATTGCAAATAATGAAGAGATTGGTATTCCCAGTAATAGATAGGAGTGACAGCGACAATGACGGATTGTGATAAGTGATGACCATGAAGGCAATCTGGTGACGAATTGCCACGTTGGACCATGAGACTTTCCTTGAAGGGACGATCTGACATTAATTATTGCATTATATGATGATGATGATGTGTGGTGATATGGGTATTGTCATTCATTCCCTGATGAATAATGCTGATGTTGATCTATTCCCACTTTCCACATGGATCTCTCAATTCTCAAGGGGAACACCGATTCTCCTCTCCAGTCACTTGAAAGTACTGGTCAGAAGGGTCGAGGTGAAGCGTGTTTTGAAGTAGGATTCACTGGACCCAAGTAGCTTTCACTCTGTTCTGTTTTGCTAGTACCTTTCATGTGTGACTGGAGAAGAGCCTCATACGGTACTCTCTCTTGGTCAACTCTCAATCTCACTGCACAGCTCAAGCTGATGGAAGCATTATAATTTACAAAACAACTAAAGACTACTACACACATCAAACCAAGCCCGGCCAGACCCAGATCCGAACCCGCAAAATTTGAAACCGGTTAAAAGCCAAGCCAACCCGAACTGATAGAGAGCAATAAGAAAAAAAAAAAAAGGTCGGATCGAGATCGAACCTTTATAGTTTATGGGGTGGTTTGGATTTGAATTTTTTGAAATTGGTAAAATAATTAATAATTTTTTTTCCCTTATTATATACATGGAAGAATATCTTTTGTCTAGGAGCATAGACTATAGGAAATACCCAATGAATGCCCTCATAAAGGAATAATTTCAAGGGCTAGAGAGGTCATTTTAGGGGAGTGGAGGAGAGAGATATACACAGGGAAAGTTAGCGTAGGCAAGGGCATGGACACTACGCAATGAGCGTGTATGCAAGGGCATCAATATAGATGGATATTTTTTTATTATTATTATTTTACAAGGGACAAGGGGATAATTTTGTGTGCTCATGTGTTTGGGTGCAAGAACCATGTGATCAGACAATGTTATTTTCCCATATGTATTTGAAAAAACCAAAATCAAACTGGCACCAAGCCGATAATGGATTGATAAGAGCACGTTAAGCCAGCTTGATAAAACCCCAAAATCAAACTAGACCAAAATTAAATTGCACCTTAATGTTTCGACTTCGATTTAAGTTGATGCATACAAAAAAATCAATTTAAACCGATCAAAACCAAACCAACCATCAAACACCCCTACTCAAAACCAACAACCACATTTAAAGCTCTTTCAAGTTTCAATCCTTACTCATATGATCTCTATCAGCTTTCAATTATGAACCCTTCATTTCTTTTTCTTTTTTTTTTAAAGGTAAAAGAAAATTTGTGCAACTATGCATGAAAGAATTTGTTTTGACCACTGGCCCACATGTATATGGGGCGGCTAAGGAGGACAAAATGATTTTGTTTTGGTCGGTGACAATTGGCTAAGCAACTCGCATCAACCTTATATTTCCATGTGATATTCATTCAAAATTTCTGACAAGGATGGCTATTGAAACTGACCTAACTACTCTTATTAGTATACTCATGATTCTCTCCTAAAATTTCAAGAAAAGTACTGATCATAAGTCATACTCATGACCCATGAAGGAATTCTATCTCCTCACGTAGCTTCAAGCCTTCATCAACCACCACCAAATCCAACTTACTCTCTCTCTTTTTATTTTATTTCTAAATAGCTTTCTGACTACTATGGATCTTTCGAAAGAGTAGTAAAATTTGAGACGAGATAAGGACCAACACTCGTCCAAATCAATCTAAATCTGAGTTGATAAAACGAGTATTATTGAGGTTGAAAGCGAACCAAACTCTATAGGACCACAGAACACCAGAAGAAAAATGATCCTGTCGTGCATGAATTTGTTTCAGTAGGAAAGTCACGAAGGTATTCATGGATCTCTTAGTTTTTGTTCTTACTCCTTTGTAAATAAAAGTAAAGATGTCCCAGGTTCAATTCCCCATCTATGCATCTACGATTTAAGTGGAGACCGTAGCGGTGGGTTGTTGCACTAGTCTTCCCGAAGATTAGTCGAGGTGCGCGTATGCTGGCCCGGACACCTTCGTTAAAAAATAAATAAAATAAAAAATAAAAATTGAATTAAATAAATGTTTCTCCCCATTATCTTGCTAAATGGGTGTTGAATTACACCTGGGTTTCAAGTTTCCTCTTTTCCCGATGATCTCATTCCTATTGGTTTTCTAAAGTTTGAAAGGAAAAAAAAAAGACATTTTACTCATCATTTTTCCGTCTCATGACATAAAGTATAGAAATTTACCCAAAAATAAGACCTCGTATAGAAAGTTTACCTAAACTGACACAATAAGAAAAAAAAAAAAAAAAGGATATAGAATATAGGAGCATGTTTATAATAATTTTGGAATAAGATTGTATTCAGGAACATAATAATACCCTTATACAAGTTAAGGACATTTTATCATCGGGATTTTCTTAATATATTGTGTATAGGTATAAAATGTTGGGGTTAGGATGTCTTGTATTCCGTTGCATGAGTTTGTGGACTGATGTCAAAGGGCTGTTAAAAGCTTGCTGGTCCAAGGATATATATATATATATATTTTTTGAAATTAAATGCATCCCAAAATATAATAAAAAAAAATGGTCTTTGTTTTGTTTTCATCAGTTGAAGGCGGGTGGGTGGGAGCGGTTAAGAAATGTAGAAGTGTATTGATAAAAGCATAAAAAATAGAGTGGACATCTTACTTCAAGCCTTCCTTTGATATATAAAACATAGATGACCATGATTAAAATATCATCCAAAATTAAGTTAAATTAAATACTAAATTGAAAAATAAAAAACCCTTTCTACCAAAAAAAAAAATAAAATTAAAACCCTTATTCCCATAAAGCATGAGTCTGATGATTTATAAGCTCTTGGTTTTCCTCTACTTTGACCTTTGCAATATGTGTATTATCTAGACTTGTGGCATTTTAAATTGATAAATTATAAGAAAAAAATGACAAAAAAACTTTGCAACTCAATCTATATCGTCCCATCAAGAAATGTTTGTCATCATTAAACAATCGTGTGATTTCCTTTCGTTCTTCTTTTGCTATCATTATTCTATTGCTTTGTTAATTCTTACTAACATGTAAGTATCTTTGGTAGTAAAAAATTAAATTAAGAAAAAATATAAAGGAAAAAGAATAAAAGTAAATAAAATATAGCGAAAATGTCTAGATTTTGCTCAAGATTTAAGACAATTTTTTTTTTGAAAGTTTACTAACATCATTCTTTTTCTCTTTAATTTACTTTCTGGTTACTTTCCCACCTCTTACTTTAAATTTATATGTAGAGAGAGGATTCATGCAACATTAAATATACATCTACCAAAAAATAAATAAAAAATAAAAAAATGTTTTTTTTTTTTTTTT
>NC_056560.1:8265267-8323674 GCF_013358625.1 Macadamia integrifolia | reverse complement strand
GGGGTTGGGTAGAAGATACTCTCATTAAGCACTTAGATGTTCAACCTCAAATCTGTTCTAACCATCATCATTATCATGTCTGAATACAGCATTCGGTGTTTAGAAAGGAATCAAACTCTATTATTTATTTGATTTCAAATAAGTTAGATAATGACAACTTGAAAACTTTCGGCTAAAAAGACAGAACCATTTAAATCAGGACAATAACTCTATAAATTTAAGATTTTTTTTCTCACAAATGAGCTGTGAGCACCTTCTTTTTCAAGTCGTGTATATCTATCAAGAAACAGAAACAGGAAAATGGATCTAACTTTCTTTTATTAGTTACTAGGTTATGGAGATTGCAAAAAAAAAAAAAAAAGAGTTACGGAGAGAGAAATGCTTATTTTTTAAAGGTCCATGTAAGAAATGTAGATGGCAATACTGTCTTTTAACAGAGGGGAGGTTGAACCATCAAAGACTAAAAGCAGTTCCATGAAGTAAAAGTCCCAACTCCCAACCTTTTATCCTTGGAAATACTCCACCAACTTATAGACCTGGGAGTGTAAAAAATCAACCCGAATCGGTTGGACCAATCTAAACTAACGAGAAAATGAAACGGCTGAATATAAAAAATCAAAAACAAACCGATGATCGACTGATAAGAACCCTCCCTTAAAAAAAAAAAAAAAAAAAAAAAAAAAAAAAAAAAAAAACCAAACCAAACCAAACCAAACCAAACCGAAGTTTTGGACGGATACATATCTAAAAATGATTTGAACCAATTGAAACCAAACCGAACCAACCCATTTAACATCCTACATTAGCCATTGCACAGCTTTTATTACCTCTGAAACAGAACGATGCAAATCAGAAATCTACAGTATGTGAGTTTTTGCTCAAATAATAATTATTTTGTGGTACGAGGATTTATTATTTCGTAAGGGACTATAACTGATCAACCGATTGCTTATCTGGCTAATACCCAAAAAAATAGCAAAAAAACAATTGGAATTTTGTCACTTCATGCCTTCTTTTATCAGTAAACACAACCATCACAAGATTAGTGAAGATACCCACTTGCGAATAAGACATTTCACATATTCTGCAAATTATAGCTACATCTCAATCTTATTTGGGAGTTCCTAAGCAAGAAAGAGTCTTCTGCTTCATCAAAATTTCATCTCAGTTAGTTCAGGCTACATGAGCAATGGAAACTGAAGCTGAAATACCAGAACCGATCCCTTTGAATGTAAGCTAGATAATCACTCTTGTTTCTTCTTACTTGTTCTTGTTTGTCTTTTGAATTCCCAGATTTACAAATTACATGATCTCTGTTTTTAATCTGTTTGGATGTTGATCTGTTCAATCTAAAACTTGGTTTTTCAATAATTTAAGAATGGACTAATTTGTATTAGATCATGGTGATGCCTGAGATATAACTTTTACTGTTTCTAAATCATAAATTTGATTTGGTGGGTTTAAAGGATATCAAGATCAGAATCCAGCTTTACGAATTTTCAAGAGCAGGAAGAAATGAGAGCCAAATAGAATTTCATTTTCCTGTTTTGGTTTCTATGAGCCAAGCAGGATTTCAGTTTCTCATTCTTCTTATATAGTTTGCTTCTGATTCTTTAGTTCCAGATCAGAAAGAAAACTGAAGGGAACAAAAAGAGTAAGAAGAAATGGAAGGAGCATTTCATATCTAGATTAAACAAGTCAAATCATTTCTTTTTGAAAGACAGATCATTCTTTTAAATTGTTTATTTCAGATCTTACATAATTCCCTTTCCCCACCCCCATCTCTTTCCCCTGCTTGACTATGACTTGCAGATCCTAAATCAAAAGAAAATGAACTTTCTATGGTGCTCTTTCTTTATACTCTTGGTAGGGTCTGCAACTCTGAGCAAACTAAGGTTCATTGTCTAGAAAGGAATTTTTTTTTTTGGGGGGCTTTTTGGGGGGGGGGGGGGGCGCTAATGACAGGGTATTCAGGCCTTTGGCTTGACTAGTCCTATGGGTCCATATTGACTCACAACCATATAGACTGGGTCATATCAGGTTGAATGAGAACCATTCATCTTTCACTGAAAGCAGTGAAGAGCACTAAACACCCCCGTGTGAGTAGCCCCAAGGAGGTAAGAGGAGTCAAACTCAAAACCACACGCTTACTGAGGTGAAGGTCCCTTGCCAACTCGACTATCCCCTTGGGTTTCCAAAAAGGATTATTTATCAAGGAAAAATGATAACTTTTTTAAGAATTTAATCCAAGGTACCACTAAATTTCCATTTGGTTGCAAGGGAAATAAAAAGAAATGGAGTGAAATCAGCATAATTTTTTAATCTTTGCCCTAGTTTTACTAACTTCCAAACATGCCCAATATAGATGTAAAATTTATTTATGGTTTGGAAAATAAAAATTATAATTTATCGAATATAATAAGAGTTTTAAGTAGATTACATAATGATGATTATAAATTTTTTCTTCTTTCTCAAAAGCGATTTTACTTTTCTCCACTCCTTTTCACTTGATAATCAAATGAAGCCTAAACTTGACCTTAAGGATAGCCTACAAGGACTTGCTAAGCATATCAAATGGTTCACATTACCTAATTTGTTTACTTAAAACAAGCCACTCGATGGAATTTTATTTGATCCAAAAATTCAATCAACCATGCCAGCGGTAAGGGTGTCAATTGATTCGATTTTGGTTATTCGGTCAAGAAATTGATACATTCTTTTAAGGGAGAAGGCTGGGTATGCCGTCGATATACCTAAATCTATGTCTATCTCTCTCCTTCTCCCTATGGAAAAGTTTCCTGTGCCCCTCCCATTGGTTGAACTACTAGCTCTAGGAAAGCTGCTGCATACCTAACCTTCTCCTTTCTTTTAATTATCTTTTATCTTGTTTCTAAAAACTCCTTTCTTTTAATTATATTTTATCTTTTTTCTAAAAATTATTCATATTAAGGGTATAAAATGATTTTGAAAAATAATTTATCATTATGTCATTATCAAAAGTTATCGTTATCATGCATATTTTTTTTTAAATCAATCACATTTTCCTTTTATGTGGAGAGATTGATTGTGTAAAATTGTACTACCATGACCTGTGGGAGGACGAAAAAATCATCCTTCTCATTTACAAAAAGCAACACGTCAGACAAGATATGGGACTGTAAATACCTTTTCTTATCTGAACCGTAGGGGTGTCACCGTCGGTTCGGTCTCGTTTCTATTGGGCTGAACGAGTCATCCGGCTGAACTGGACCAAGCCAGCCCGATGAGGGAAGGCTTGATTTTGGTTTATCCCAGATATCTTGGCATGGTATCGGTTTCGGTCTGTTAATCCGGTCAGTCTGGTGCAGTACAGTTTTCAACCAGTTTCATAACAACCAAATGAAACGACCTGATATATAATCGATTTGGGTTTATTCAGTTTGCCCAGATCGGTTCCTTTTTCTGTTTTATACACACCTTACTTAACTGTCAACATACACTTGGCGGCATGGTTTTAGATATCGGGATCAGCCTTTTAGATATTAGTATCGGCTGGGACCAGGGGTAAAGTCATTAAAAAAAAAAAAAAAAACCTAATTTTTTTACGAGAATTCAAGATAAAATATCGATGCGGGCCAATCTGGGATCGGTCCCGCCCAAGACCATAACCGATAACTAATTCCTTCCATGTGAATTTATCCTCCTCTTTAAGTCTTAACTATTTTCCGCCATTACATGGGAGGTTGGAAATTTATCCTCCCCCTTTAAGTCTTAACTATTTCCCCGATTACTATTATGTAAGATATTTAAGTAGCAGGTGTACTGTGTACCTGACCTTCTTACTGTCTTCGCCATCTGACTGAGGGAAATGCGGCCCCAAGACCGTATAGATTCTGCCACATCTGCAGTGGGTCCCATCCCCCAAGGTGGTAGATCCTATACAACAGCGGAATAAGGAAATACATCAAATACTCTGCTCAATGCACTCTTAAGCAGTCTTCAAGAGTTCAACTCCATTCTCACTAAAAGTTTCATCCTTATTGGTGGTGATTTATAACATCATGACGACAAAAAAAAAAAAAAGAAAGAAGAAGAATAAGAAAACCGTTGCCCAAGGCTCTGGCATGTGCGAGGGGGGGGGGGGGAACTATGCAGCCTTACCCCAAGAATAATGTTGAGAGGCTGTTTCGATTGCTTGACCATTAGGTCGCAACATTCGTATCTTACCGTTCGACCAACATTATAATATCATGGCAATTTATAAAATACTGAACAATTTCATGTTGTAACGTAAACTAATACATTGCTCTTTCTTTTTATATATATGTATGTATATATGTATACTTCAAATATTTTCTCTTTCTTTGTATATAATTCTTCAATTATGTTACTCCAACATGTCAGAGAAGCCTCATTCCTTCTGTAAGTTCAGGCTGTTGGTTTTCTCAATACATTTTTCTTTTGTAACTGCCTGCATTTCTTCTTTTCCACAGAAAATAGGAGCAGGAGATGAAGAGCCAATATGTGGCGAGTCACAGTCATTCAAAGCAATACAGAAAAGTGCGCTCGGCCTACCTGCCGAGATTGATGGAAACCTCACAAGAACAGAACACCTAGAAGGAGATACAAATGTTAATAATGATGCTGTCAGTTGTGTTATCAAAAGTGATGTTGGTACCTGTGAAGGTGAAAGTTTTTTTGTATCACCCTCACTTGCCAAGGTTGGTATTGAAAGCACCTGCACAACTTCTGAGAGTTCTGTGGTTAATGAAAAGATGATTCTGCAACAGGAGATAGTAGATCATGAAACCCAATTGCAGAAAGATCTATTACAAGAGGCTATAGAAGAGACATATGGCGTCACAGGAGCAGAAAACTTCAGTGCTTTTGTTAAACAAGGCTCTGCAGACACAGGCATGGAAAATGATGGGGAGCCTGTGAAGGCCTCTGAATTACCATCAGAAGAGAAGAATATTGAAGAAGAATATGCGGAAGGAATGAAGCATGAGAAATCACCCAAATTAGAATTGATAGATCAAAACGTCAACCTGGTTTCATCTAAGAATATTGATGAGGATATCCACAAAAGAGAGAACAGATTCCACAACATTGACACTTCAACTGTTGAGGAAACCAGCTTACAAAAAGGGGAGATGGAAGAGCCACCTCTCAGAATTGATGACGGCAAAGAAACTCAGACGAAAGCAGAGATTCTTGGTCAAGAATTTGAAGCCATGGATAAACAAGCTTCAAACAAAGAACTTTCACGTAATGTTGAAGAGGTGAAAACACTGAATCACTCTCAGGAGGATGAGATAGTGGGCAAGAAGTTGAGTGAGGAACCTGAATTAGAGCTTGGAGGATATGTTCGTGAAACAAGCAGGGCAACAGCAGATCAAAATCAAGAGTCTCTTCCTTTTATACCTGATTCAATTGGAGAATACTTGAAAAGAGATGTCACAGATATCATAGAGCCTTGTATCATAGATGCAAGCATAGACGATGAACCAACTAAACAGCATGCAGAAGAGAGTGGCTTTGAAGAAGTAACATTGAAGGGGCAAGATAAGTCCTCCGTTACAAGGGGTACGGCAGGTCCTAGCTCCGAAGTTTCCCAAATCTGTTCAGTTCAACTTTCATTTTCAAACCCAGAATCTCAAATTCAATTGAAACCATGTGCTTTGCATAGATCATATCTTGGGAATAAATATAGGATTTCCCATCATTTTTTCATGCTTTCTGAAACCCTCACAATCTCAGCCCTTGAAAGATATGCCCTTCTCCACTGCTTGGGGGGAAACACAATACACATCTTGAAGTTCAAATCCTCAAATCATGTTAGGTGCCTGTTCTAACACCTGGGATACCTCACACATGAATAAATCCAGCTCTGAGAAGCCAGGACAAACATAACTTGGAAAATATAATAACAAAAGCTTTCCCTACAAGGGTTTTCAACTCTTCCTTTCTTATGGTTTACTTAATTCTTTCTTAATCAATAACTTTCTTCCATAGACCTTGGCTCAATAGTTCTGCAAGTGTTAGGATCAAAGTATACTGGTTTTCTTGAATTTAGTCCTCCATTTTTCGTTTTTATCTTGCTCTATACTACTCCATTTTTAAGTCTTCATTCAATACAAGCCATGACCATGCACGAAGCATTATGTCAGATAATGTCGATTTACTCTTTTGACTTCTCTCAATGTTTCAACCTTTTTTTTCTGGCCAAAGATTTTGTTTCACTACTGTAAAAACATATTCTATTGTACAAGTAACAGGTCCACACATTTTCTTTCACATTTTCATTTTGTGTTTGTAGCTGAATTCTATACATTTATACATAATTTTCCTATTATTTTTCCGTAATTTTTTGTAAGGAATTCCTTCAACATTCAGGTATTCTTATGATTCATGCATCGCCTCCATGCTAAATAAGTCCTTCTGGATACTTTTATTTAGTTTTAATATTCTTTACTTTTCGGCTATTTTCTGCAACTAAAATGGAAATAGCAGATTGAAGTGGATTATTTCAATAAAATTCACCCACTCCTCATTACATGTACTGCTTGTTGTTTGTATTGTTCCGGATGAACTCTAAGTAGCTGTTAACTCACTTTTATCAGCTTTATTTTTTTGAATTATTTTCTGATTGGTTATATCCACTCTCAAAATCCTTTTTATGCCTAATCCAATTGCTTTTTGAGAGCTTTTGTGCACATGTGCACGAATAGAGGCCAGTCTAAACCAGGAAGTTTGGTGCCTAACACCTACTACCATGTGACCTGATAACAAAACCAGCTTTGAGGATATAACAGGGCATTTTGGAGTGGAACTCACAGGCCCTACACTCTATTCTAGGTGGCAACTTGTTTATAGAAGTCCACATCCATTGGATGTCCATGCAGGTTACACATTAGATCCCAGTCATGCAGGGCATTCAAAAAAAGGGGGGGGGGGTTCCACAGATCAGAATTCAGGATAATCTGGTTATATTAAAACACCTGCTTACGTATCAAACATATGATATTTCACATAAATGGTAATTACTGCTCATTATAACTTAACTAGATCAAGTCAAATAAGATAATATGACTACCACAGAGACCCTTCCATCTCTATGTATGACATAATTGGGACATCTTGTGCAGGTGAAGTAGAGAAAATGGTCATAGAGGAAGACAGTTGCATTCCAGACCAAGGAAATGTAATTTTTGGAGATCAAAAGGATGACCAAAATAGTGAAGCAGAGGAAAACAAGGAAGCCCCTGAAATCAATGGTGAAGAGCAGAATTGCAAAACAAATGATACTGACAAGGCTACCAAGCATGAGATCATAAACAAAGAGGTCTAGTTAGAATATAAGAAGAAAAAATGTCATCTTCCATTCCTTTCTTGTCCTCTTATACCTATGCATTAAGTTGACCCTTCATATGACATCTGTGATACAGGTGTCTGCAGGGCCCAAGATGGTTGGTGTAGGTGAGGACACTGAAAAACACGTTGTAGAAGAATGCAAAGATATGGCCCACTCTACAGAATCAATGAAGGAACCACTTAAAGAGAGCAGTCACGGAGGTGAAATCATGAAGAAGCATGAAGAAGAGGTCAGCTGGAGATTAAAATTTGTAACTTGAATCATTTTTCAATTTTCCCTTCTTCAGTCTCTTTCCCTGAACTTCATTTGAAATTTATCTCTCTTTTCTTTCACTACTGTTAAGTCCAATTTATCTGTTATATAGGTACATATAGGACTTGACATAGAGTGTGAGGCCCTTGAGAATTCCAGTACAGGTGAGAATACAGAGAGACAAAAGGTAGTAGAAAACAGCACTGTCAAGGACCACTTTGTACCATCTATTCGAGAAGAAACAGTAATAGAAAGCTGTAAGGTAGATGAGGTATGCTAAATATGAGACTGGAAGTTTGTTCTGAAACCTTTTCTTACAAACTCTGGCCTTTTTCCTGAATGGAAATTTAAGATATTGTCTCAAGCATCTTTTCCATTCCTGCTTTTAATTTTCTTTCCTGTTTTGTCCCTTTTATTTAAGCTGAAAATCCATTTGTTGTGCAGGATTCTGAGAGACTTGAGGCAACCAATGTAGGTGGGGAAACTGAAAGAACAATCTCAAAGGAGTATGGTGTGGTCATAGACACCTGTAAATTGTCTGTTGTAGAAGCAACAGTTAAAGGGAGCTCTGAGGAAGATGAAAAAGAAGCAGAAAAACTAAAAGAAGAGGTTAAAATGAACATAAAACTTGTAGCTTAACATCTGAATTTACTTGCATCTATTTTTTCTGGTTCTTAACTGTTAATCTGGATTTCATCTATTAAACAGTTCAAAGACTATGAAGTGAGGACTTTAAAGAATATGGAAGATACAAATATGAAAGCTGACACTACTGGTGTTACAGAAGCATTAAGGGAAGAAATGCTGCAGAAAGAGCACAGCCAGAAGTTTGCAGTGTATGAAGAACGAACCAAAGAGAAGGACCTCGAGGAAGCAGTGAACGATAACGAAAGGTTTGAAGCTGCATCTGCCAGAACTTTGCAGGAAGTTGCACAAGAAGAGGAGCAAGTGGTAAATGGTTCCAGTGTTGCTTCTGAAGAGAAGAGTATAACAACTGAAACATTTTGGAAGAGTTTACCCCATGAAGATGTGGAAGGAGTGAAACTTGAGGAGGTCCCCAACCCAAGTGATAATGAAACTCTGAAGAAAACAGAGGTTCTTGGACAAGAAGTTGAAACCATGGATAACGAGGCTTCAAACACAAAACTGTCCCATGATGTTGAAGAGGTGAGAGTACTTAATCACTCTAAGGGGGATGAGATGGAGGGCAAGAAGTCAAGAGAGGAACCTCAATTAGATCTTGGAGAACATATCCATGAAACATTCAGGGGAACAACAGATCAAAATCAAAAGGCTCTTCCTTTTATGCCTGATTCATTTGGAGAAAACTTGAAAATAGATGTCACAGATATCATAGAGGCTCGTATCAAAGATGCCAGCACAGACAATGCACCAACTAAACAGGACGTAGAAGAGAGTGACTTTGAAGGAGAAACACTGAAGGGGCAAGGGAGGTCCTCAGTTACAGGGGGTATGGAGACAGGTCCAACTATGACAGGGAAAATGAAACAAGAGGTAGAAGAAAACCCTAAAGATAAGAACACAGACTCTGTCCCAAAGGCTGAGGAGAGTTCAAAGATCCAAAATGGTGAAGAAATCATAAACAATGAGGGTACAAATGAAATATTTCATATCCCACAGACTAAATTCACAACAGAAGACACAAGCTTGGAAGAATCTGAGCAGGAAAGTGGGAATATTGAACAATTAAGTCGAGAAACAGTTGATTCAAATGAAATGTTGAACGGTGAAAATGAAAACCCAGATGATGGTGAGGAAATCCCTCTAGTCGCAGAAGAAACAATGTCAGACCAATCTGAACAGGAAACTGGGAAACCTGAAGAGACCTCCAACAGTGAATTGGAAGAGAAAAGTCAAGAAACAATTGATTTAAATGAAGAGATGAAAGATGAAAAACCACTAGAATATGAACTCTTTGATACAAAAGATCTGGAAAGCCCTCTAGTCACAGAAGCAAAAGAAGATTCACATTTTCAACAAGATGAGCCTGACAAAATTGAAGAAACTTCTGAGAAAGAGTCAGTAAATATTGAGAAGGATAAATTTAATGAAGCAGAACCTGAGGATAAAATCCCTGTAACAGCTGAAAGCAGCATAAGCGAGAAGGCCAAGGATGATGAGAACCTTGAAACAAAACTTGATGCCTGCTCCATTATGGATGCGGAAGGTCTGCGAAGGGAGAGTGAGGAGCTGGTTTTCCCATTGACAAATGCTTCAATCAAGGAAAAAGATGATAAAAAAGGATCTTCTGTTACAGAAACCAGAGACAACATTGAGGTTACTGAAATAATTGAGTCTGAAGAGAATTGCAGATGGGAAATCCCAAATGACGTGGAAGTTTCAGTACACAGCTTGCAGACAGATGACACAGAGGAGGCGAAACTTGAAAATTCCTTGGATAAGGTGTCTGAGGTAGTTGAACCAGCTGCTTCAAATGCAGAGACAGAAAGAAGTACGAGCGAGAAAGAGGACGAAACCATTAAGAGAGAAAATTTCAACAAAGAAAGGAAGGAAGGGAACATAAATTGGAGTGATGAAGTGTGGGGACATAAAATGCCAAAAGATGAGGTAAGTATATACATTATACAAAAATTAATTCGTACATATAAAAAAAAAAAAATAGAGAGAGAGAGAGAGAGAGAGAGAGAGAGAAAGAGAAATAGAGAGAGAGAGAGAGAGAGAGAGAGAGACCCATATTTTCTTTTGATACCCAGTCTTACTTATTAGAATCTATAATGCAGAATCTTGGGGCAGTTGATCAAAGTCAAGAGATAGAAATTTTGGAAGTTGTGAGCCCAAAAATGGAAATGGACAGTCTACTTGTCGCCCATTCATTGGTCGAAGGAACCATCCAAGAAGCAAGCGAGCAGCAAGTGGAAGTCTCCAATCTTGAAGTGAAAGAACAAGCTCAAGAAGAAAATAGAAATGCTCCAGTAGATGATAACCACATTGAAGAAGAATTTAGAGCGAGAGAAAACATGGAGAGCACAATCTTGGAGCAGGAAATTATAGATGGTGCACAAACATTGGAATTGATTTCACTAGTAAGTGAAATGGAGGTTGAAGAAACTGACAATGTTTGCGAAATAGACTCAAGAGAGAAATCCACAGAAAGTGATGCCAGTCAGAAAATAGAAGAGCAGACCGCAGAGAATGAAGAAACTTCTGAAATAGTAATGCGTAAAACAGTGATAGAAGGTGAGTACTGAAAAATTCAAGTTCTCTTCCCTTTCTTCATTACACATCTCATGCAGTCACACCACTATAGGGGAACCAGAAACAGACTTCAAAAGTGGCATCTAAATACTAAACAATTAAGAAAAATGAGCACATGCATGTATCTGCCCCTTGGAAATGATATTGACCTCCTATCTCACAAAAAAATTTCCCATTTCCCAGTAAAATAATTTCCTATCTCCAAAGTTTCTAAAATTTGTTCAGTTCAAATCATATTTTCAAACTCAAAACCTAAAAGTCAATTGAAACATGTACTTCGTTGCATAGATCACATCTTGTGTAAAATATGGGATTTCCCACCATTTTTTCATGCTTTCTGAAACCATCACAATCTCAGCCCTATACACCCTTCTCCATTGCTTGAGGGGAAACACAATACACATCTTGAAGTTCAAATTCTCAAATCATGTTAGATGCCCGTTTTAACACCTTGGAGACTTCAAATATGAATAAATCCAGCTCTAAGAAGCCTCGCAAACACAACATTGAGGGTATAATTGCATAGGCTTTCCCTATGAGTATGGTTTTTCAACTTTAACGAATGACATAATTGAGACATCTCATGCAGGTGAAGTGGAAAAAAAGATCATAGAGGAAGACAGTTGCATTCCAGATCAAGGAATTGTATTTTTTGGAAATCAAAAAGTTGACCAGAATAATGGAGTAGAGGAAAAGAAGGAAGCCCCTGAATTCAATGGTGAAAAGCAGCATTCCAAAACAAATGATACTGACAAGGCTACCAAAAATGAGATCATGAACAAAGAGGTCTAGTCAGAATATAAGAGAAAAAATTCTATCTTTCATTCCTTTCATTTCACTTTTTTACACCTATGCATTAAGTTGAACCTTATATGTCATCTGTCAAACAGGTGCCGGCAGGTCCTAATATAGTTGGTGTAGGTGAGGACACCGAAATAACCATTATAGAAGAAAGCATAGATATGGCCCACTCTAATGAATCAATGAAGGAACCACCTACAGATTGCAGTCAGGAAGGTGAAATCGTGAAGCAGCATGAACAGGTCAGCTGGAGATTAAAATGTGAACCTGAATATTTTTTCATTTATCCCTTCTTCAGTCTTGTTTCCTGAGCTTCATTTTACCTCTTTAATTTTCTTTCACTACTTTCCATTAAGTCCAATTTATCCAACATATAGGTACATAAAGGACCAGATACAGAGTGTGAGGTTCTTGAGAAATCCAGTACAGGTGAGAATACGAAGAGGCAGAAAGTAATGGAAAACAGCGCTGATGCCCACTCTGCACCATCTATCCTAGAAGAAACAGTCATAGAAAGTTGTCAGAAAGATGAGGTAAACAAAATACGAGACTGGAAGTTTGTTCTGAAACCATTTCTTCCTAACTCTGGCCTTTTCCCGGCTGTAAATTTATTTTCTTTCAATCATCTTTCCAAATATTTGTTCTGTTTATTAACTGTTAATCTCGATTTCAAATTGATTCAACAGTTCACAGACTCTGAAGTGGGGATTTCAAAGAATATGGAAGATGCAAACACGAATGTTGATGCTTCTGGAGTTACAGAAGTATCAAGAGAAGAAATGCTGCAGAAGGAGAAGGGCCAGAAGTTTGTGGTGTTTGAAGAACAAATCAAGGAGAGGGACCTCAAGGAAACAGGGAACAATAATGAAAGGATTGAAGCAGCATCTGCCAGAACTTTGCAGGAAGTTGCACAAGAAGGGGAGCAACTGGTAGATGGTTCCAATCTTGCTTCTGAGGAGAAGAGCCTAATAACAACTGAAACAAGTTGGATAAGTTTACAGCATGTAGATGTGAAAGGCGTGAAGCTTGAGGAGACCCCCAACCCAAGTGACAATGATACTCAGAAGAAAACAGAGATTCTTGGTGAAGAAGTTGAAACTAAGCATAAGGAGGCTTCAAACAAACAAATTTACCATGATCCTGAAGACGTGACAGGACTGAATCACTCTCAGGAGGATGAGATAGAGGGAAAGAATCCAAGTGAGGAACCTGAAATAGAGCTTAAAGAACATGTCCATGAAAAAAGCAGGGAAAGAACAGATAAAAATCCAGAGGATCTTGTCTTTAAATCTGATTCGATTGGAGAAGGCTTGAAAATAGACGTCACAGATATCATAGAGGCTTGTGCCAAAGATGCAAGCACAGACGATGCACCAACGAAACAGGACATAGAAGAAAGCGGTTTTGAAAGAGTAACATTGAAGGGGAAAGAGAAGTCCTTCATTACAAGGGGTTTGGAGACAGGTCCAACTAAAGTTACCCCAAGTGAAAAGACCGGAGAAAAGGAACAAGAGGTAGAAGAAAACCCCGAAGATAACAATACAGACTCTATTGCAAAGGCTGAGGAGAGTTCAAATATCCAAAATGGTGAAGATATCATACACTACAATGAGGGCAGAAATGAAACGTTTCACATCCCACCAACTAAATTCACAACAGAAGAAAAAAGCTTAGAAAAAACTGAGCAGGAAAGTGGGAATATTAAACAATCAAGTCAAGAAACAGTTGACTCAACTGTAATGTCGAACAGTGAAAATCATGGTAAATATGAAAACCCAGATGATGATGTGGAAATCCCTCTAGCCACAGAAGAAACAATATCAAACAAATCTGAACAGGAAGCTGGGAAACCTGAAGACACCTCCAACGGTGAATTGGAAGAAAAAAGTCAAGAAACAATTGATTCAAATGAAAAGATGAAAGATAAAAAGCCATTTGAATATGAACTCTCTGATACTGAAGATCTGGAAAGCCCTCTAATCACACCAGCAACAAAAGACTCACATTTTCAACAAGATGAGCCTGACAACATTGAAGAAACTTCCGAGAAAGAGTCAGTAAATATTGAGCAGGATAAATTTAATGAAGCAGAACCTGAGGATAAAATCCTTGAGACAGCTGAAAGCAGCATAAGCGAGAAGGCTAAGGATGATAAGAACCTTGAAACAAAGCTTGATGCCTCCTCCATTAAGGATGAGGAAAGTCTGCAAAGGGAGAGTGAGGAGCTGGTATTACCATTGACAAATGCTTCAATTGAGGAAAACGATGATATGAAAGGATTTTCTGTTACAGAAACCAGAGACAACATTGAGGTTACTGAAATAATTGAGGCCGAAGAGAATTGCAGATGGGAAATCCCAAAAGAGGTGGAAGCTTCAGCATACAGATTGCAAACAGATGATACAGCAGAGGAGAAACTTGAAAAAACCTTGGACATGGTGTCTGAGGTAGTTGAACCAGCTGCTTCAAATGCAGAGGCTGAAAAAAGTACCAGTGAGAAAGAGGAGGAAACCATTAAGAGAGAAAACTTGACTGAAGAAAGGAAGGAAGGGAACATAAATTGGGATGATGAAGCGAGAGGACATACAATGCCAAAAGATGAGGTGAGTATATACATTAAAAAAAAATAATACATACATATATATAAATAAAAAGATAGAGACCCATATTTTATTTTGACAGAGTCTTACTGATTAGAATCTATTATGCAGAATCTCGGGGCAGTTGATCAAAGTCAAGAGATAGAAATTATGGAAGTTGTGAGCCCAAACATGGAAATGGACAATTTACTTTTTGCCAATTCATTTGTTGAAGGAACCATACAAGATGCATGTGAGAAGCCAGAGGAAGTCTCCAATCTTGAAGTGGATGAACAAGTTCATGAAGAAAATAAAAATGCTCTGGTAGATGATAACCACATTGAAGAAGAAATCAAAGCAAGAGAAAACATGGAGAGCACAATGTTGGAGCAGGAAACTAGCAATGGTGCACAAACATTGGAATTGATTTCACAAGTTAGTGAAATAGAAGTTGACGAAACTGTCAAGGTTTGCGAACTAGACTCAAGAGAGAAATCCACAGAAAGTGATGCCAGTCAGAAAATAGAAGAGCAGACCGCAGAGAATGAAGAAACTTCTGAAATAGTAATGCATAAAACAGTGAAAGAAGGTGAGCACTTAAAATTCAAGTTCTCTTCCCTTTCTTCATTACACATCTCATGCAGTCATACAACTATAGAGGAACTAGAAACAGACTTCAAAAGTAGGCATCTAAATACCAAATGATTAAGAAAATTGAGCATAAGCATGTATCTGCCACTTGGAGATGATATTGATCTCTCATAAGTATGGGGACGTAAGTATAACAAGCTCTATTTTCTACAGGCTATGTATATTTTGATTATTTTCTGGCTCTCCCCTTTCCTTGTGAACATTCTTATCATCTTGTCTTGATAATATCTTTCTTATTTCCCAATAAAAATAAAAATATCTTAGATCTAAAGTTTCTCAGATTTGTACCAACTTTTATTTTCAAAATCAAAACCTCAAAAATTCAATGAAACCATCTGCTTCTTTGCGTACAACACAACTTTGGATAAAATATGGGATTTTCCACCATCTTCCCATGTTTTCTGAAACCCACACTATCTCAGCCCTTTAAAAAACAAGCCCTTCTACATTGCTTGAGGGAAAACAAGATGCACATCTTTAAGTTCCAATTCTAGTATCATGTTAGAGGCCTGTTTTAACACCTCGGAGACTTAACGATAAATAATTACAGATATGAAAATCCAGGACAAACAGAACTTGGAGGGTATAATTACATCGGCTTTCCCTACAAGTATGGGGTTTCTCTTCCTTTCTTATGTCCTATTTGTTTCCTTCTTAATCAATACCTTTCTTCCAAGGACATGAGCTAAATAGTTCTGTACGTTTTAGGATCAGAAAACACTATTTTTCTTGAAATTAGTTCCCTGTTTTAGGTTTTTATCTTACTCCGTAATACTTCATAATTTTCCGCCACATTAGACTATTCAAGACAAGCCATGCATGAAGCATTGTGTCAGAATATGTTAATTTACCTTTTTCACTTATCCCAAAGTTTCAATTTATTTTCCAGCCAAAAGTTTTATATATGTGAAGAAACATATACAAGTGTACATGTGCCGGGTGTAAACATTTTGTTTCACATTAGGTAACAAAATTGACTTTGTTCTTGTTTTTCCTTCGTGCTAGCTAGTCCTTCTTTATATTTTTAATTAGCGTTTCAAATCATTAGATTTAGGTTATTTTCTGAAACTATGATGGAAGACCAGATTCACAGTGGATTAAATCAATAAATTAACCAACTCATCAGGCTTAATATTCTGCTTATGCATCACATAACATGGACTGCTTGGTTTTTTCATTGTTCTGACTAAACTCTTAGTAACTGTCAACTTGTTTTTATCTGCTTTATTTTTTTTAAGGGAAAAAGAATGCTGAAATGACTGCCCCACCCCCCTACTCACTTTTATGTGTAATTCCTGATTGGATAAATCTACTCCTTAGTCCTTAAACCTTTTTATGTGTACTCCAATTGCTTGTTCAGAGGTTCTGTGCACATGTTTGTGAATAAATGTCGGTCTAGAACAGGAAGTTGGATTCTTAACACCTTCTACCATGTGACCTGATAATAAAACAGCCTTCGAGGATATACCAGGGTAATTTGGAGTGAAACTCACAGGGCCTACACTCTATGGTGGGTGGCAACTTTAAATTAAAATTCAAATCCGTTGGGTTTTCATGCAGGTTACACCATAAGATCTATCTCGTACATTATTGGTTCATTGGTTGGTCCGTCATGTAAGGGACCAAATAAATAAATAACGAAGATGAAAAAGAGAGTCCATAGAGCAGAAGTCGTGATAATCTCATTTGATTAAAACATCTGTTTACGTAGCAATTCTATGATATTTCACATAAATGACAATTGCTGCCTAAGACAATTTTAAAAGGATCAAGTCAAATAAGATAATATAACAACCAGAGAGAGAGAGAGAGAGAACGTTCCATCTCTATGTATAACATAATCAAAACATCTCGTGCAGGTGAAGTAGAGAAAATGATCATTGAGGAAGACAGTTGCATTCCAGACCAAGGAACTGTATTTAGCGAAATAGAGGAAAAGAAGGAAGCCCCTGAATTCAATGGTGAAGAGCAGATTTGCAAAACAAAGGATACTGACAAGGCTGCCAAGAATGAGATCATAAACAAGGAGGTCTAGTCAGAATATAAGAAGAAAAAAATGTCATCTTTCATTTCCTTTTTACACCTATTCATTAGATTGAACCTTCATATGTCCTCTGTCATACAGGTGTCTGCAGAACCCAAAATATCTGGTGTAAGTGAGGACACTGAAAAACGCATTACAGAAGAGAGCATATATATGGCCCATTCTATAGAACCAATGGAAGAACCAATTAAAGAGAGCAGTCAAGAAGGCAAAATCATGAAGAACCATGAGGAAGAGGTAAGCCGGATATTAAAATATGATATTGAATAATTTTTCATTTTTCCCTTCTTCGGTCTCTTTCCCTGATTTCATTTTGTAAATTTCTGACTTTTCTTTTCTTTCACTACTGTCCATTAATTCTAATTTATCTGTTATTAGGTACCTAAAGCACCTGAAACAGACTGTGAGGTCCTTGAGAAATCCAGTACAGGTGAGATTACAGAAAGACAAAAAGTATTCAAAAACAGTACTGTCAAGGACCACTCTGCACCTTCTATTCAAGTAGAAACACTAATAGAAAGCCATCAGGAAGATGAGGTAAGCTAAATATGAGACTGGATGTTTGTTCTGAAACCTATTCTTACTAACTCTGGCTTTTTTCTGACAGTAAATTTCTAATATTCATTCAATCATCTCTCCAATTTGGATTTTAATGTTGTTCTCTTTAAGCTGAAGTTCCATTTAAATGATTTAATGTGTAGGTTTTTGAGAGACTTGAGGTAACTGGTCTAACTGGGGAAACTGAAAGATCCATCTCAGAGGAGTATATTGCTGTTACAGAAACCTGTTTAATATCAGTTGTAGGAGCAACAGTTAAAGAGAGCTCTGAGGAAGATAAAAAATTGGTAGGAGAACCCAAAGAAGAGGTTAAAGTTAATACAAAACTAGTAGCTTAACACCTGAATTTATTTTCATCATTTTTCTAAAAGGTATTTTTTCCCCACATATTTGTTCGGTTTTTTAACTGTTAATCTGGATTTCATCTATTCAACAGTTCACAGAAGTAGGGACTTCAAAGAATATGGAAGATACAAACACGAATGCTGAGGCTTCTGGTGTCACAGAAGCATCATGTGAACAAATGCTGCAGGAAGAGCAGAGTCAGAAGTTTGCGGTATTTGAAGAACAAATCAAAGAGAAGGACCCTGAGGAAACAGAGAACAATAATGAAAGGATTGAAGCAGCATCTGCCAGAACTTTGCACGAAGTTACACAAGAAGGGGAGCAACTGGTAGAAGGTTCCAATCTTTCTTCTGAGGAGAAGAGTCCAATCACAACTGAAACAAGTTGGACAAGGTTACAGCATTTAGATGTGACAGGCGTGAAGCTTGAGGAGACCCCCAACCCAGGTGACAATGGAACTCAGAATAAAACAGAGATTCTTGGTGAAGTTGTTGAAAGCATGGATAAGCAGGTTTCAAACCAAGAACTTTCCCATGATGCTGAAGAGGTGAAAGCACTGAATCGCTCTCAGAAGGATGAGATAGAGGGCAAGAAGTCAAGTGAGGAACCTGAATTAGCGCTCAGAGAACATGACTATGAAACAAGCAGGGGAACAACGGATCAAAATCAAGAGGCTCTTCCTTTTACACCTAATTCAATTGGAGAAATTTTGGGAATAGGCATCACAGAAATCATAGAAGCTTGCATCAACGATGCAAGCACAGATGATGCACCAACTGAACAGGATGTAGAAGAGAGTGACTTTGAAGGAGTAACATTGAAAGGGCATGAAAATTCCTCCATTACAGGGGTTATGGAGACAGGTCCAGCTATAATTAACCCAAGTGAAAAGAAACAAGAGGGAGAAGAAAACCCCAAAGATAACAATACTGACTGTGTCTCAAAGGCTGAGGAGAATTCAAAGATCCAAAATGGTGAAGAGATCACAACCAATAGTGAGGGTACAAAAGAAACGTTTCATATCCCGTCAACGAAATTCATTACAGAATACACAAGCTTGGACAATTCAGTGCAGGAAAGTGGGAATTTTGAACAATCAAGTCATGAAACAGTTGTTTCAAATGAAACGTTGAACAGTGAAAATCAAGGTGAAAATGATAACCCAGATGTGGAAATCCCTCTATTCACAAAAGAAACAAGATCAGACAAATCTGAACAGGAAGTGTGGAATCCTGAAGAGAAAGGTCAAGAAACAATTGACAAAAATGAAAAGATGAAAGATGAGAAGCCAGTCAAATATGAATTCTCAGATACTGAAGATCTGGAAAGCCCTCTAGTCATACCAGCAAAAGAATACTCAGATTTTCAACAAGATGAGTCTGACAAAATTGGAGAAACTTCTGAGACTGAGTCAGTAAATATTGAGAAGGATAAATGTGACGAAGCAGGACTTGAGGATAAAATGCTTGAGACAGCTGAAAGCAGTGTAAGCAAGAAGGCTAAGGATGACGGGAACCTTGAAATAAAGCTTGATGCCTCCTCCATTAAGAATGAGGAAGGTATACAAAGGGAAAGTGAGGAGCTGGGTTTGCCACTGACAAATGCTTCAATCGAGGAAAATAATGATAAAAAAGGATCTTCTATCAAAGAAAAAAGAGACAACATTGAGGCTGAAGAAAATTACAGATGGGAAATCCCAAAAGACGTGGAAGCTTCAGTACAAAGCTTGCAGACAAATGAAACAGAAGAGGAGATTCTAGACAAATCATTGGATATGGTGCCTGAGGTAGTTGAACCAGCTGCTTCAAATGCAAAGGATGAAAGAAGTACCAGCGAGAAAGAGGAGGAATCCAAAAGGAGAGAAAATTTCAAAGAAGAAAGGAAGGAAGAGAACATAAATTGGGATAATGAAACAAGCGGACATAAAATGCCAAAAGATGAGGTACATATAAACATAATACAAAATTAATACACACACACACACACACACATATATATATATAGAGAGAGAGAGAGAGAGACATTTTCTTTCGATATTATCAGTCTTACTGATTAGAATCTATTATGCAGAATCTCGGGGCAGTTGATCGAAGTCTAGAGATAGAAACTATGGAAGTTGTGAGCCCAAACATGGAAATGGACAGTTTATTTGTTGCCCATTCAATGGTCGAAGGAACCAAACAAGAAGCATGTGAGCTGCACGTGGAAGTCTCCAATCTTGAAGTGGAAGAACAAGTTCACGAAAAAAATAGAAATGTTCCGGTTGATGATAACAACATTGAAGAAGAATTTAAAGCAAGAGAAAACATGGAGAGCACAATCTTGAAGCAGGAAACTAGAGATGGTGCACAAGCATTGAAATTCATTTCACAAGTAAGTGAAATGGAAGTTGAAGAAACTGTCAAGGTTTGCGAACTAGACTCAAGAGAGAAAACCACAAAAACTGATGCCAACCAGAAAATAGAAGAGCAGACCGAAGAGCATGAAGAAACTTCCGAAATAGTAATGGTTAAAACAGTGACAGAAGGTGAGTACTTGAAAATTCAAGTTCTCTTCCCTTTCTTCATTATACATCTCATGCAGTAATGCTACAACAGGGTAACTAGAAAAAGAATTCAAAAGTAGGCATCTAAATACTAAATAATTAAGACAAATGAGCATAAGCATGAATGTGCGACTTGGTAATGATATTGACCTCCAATAAGGCTATAAGTATGGGGAAAATAAGCGTACCAAGCTCTTTTTTCTCCATTTGAATCTACAGGCTATGTATATTTTGATTGTATTCTGGATCAGCCCTTCACGTCCGGAAACTCTTTTCATGTTGTCTTGATGATATCATTCCCATTTCCCAGTAAAAAATTTTCCTATCTCCAAAGTTTCCCAAATTTGTTCAGGTCAAATTTTATTTTCAAACTCAAATCCTCAAAAATTAAACTGAAAAACATGAACTTCTTTGCATACAACACATCATAGGATAAAATATGGGATTTTCCAACAGTTTTTCATGCTCTGAAACCTACAAAATCTCAGCCCTTGAAAGACAAGCCCTTCTCCATTGTTTAAGGGGAAAAATAATGCAAATCTTGAAGTTCTGTCATTTCAGATGCCTGTTCTAACACCTCAGAGACTTCGCGAAGAATAAATACAGATCTGAAAAGCCAGGACAAACACAACTTGGAGGGTATAATTACATGAGCTTTCCTTATGATTATAGGTTTTCTCTCCCTTTCTTATAGGCTATTTAGCTCCTTCTTAATAATACCTTTCTTCCATCGACATTAGCTCAACAATTCTGCATGTTTTAGGTTCAGAATACACTAGTTTTCTTGAAATTAATTTCCCATTTTAGGTCTTTTATCTTACTCTGTACTACTTCATAATTTTCCACCACATAGACAACTCAATACAAGCCATGCATGAAGGATTGTGTCAGAATATGTAGATTTACCCTTCTGACTTACCCCAATGTTTCAGGTCATTTTCCAGCCAAAAGTTTTGTATTTGTTGACAAATATATCACTGTACATGTGCCAGGTATATATATTTTGTTTTACAATAGGAAATAAAATTGATTTTGTTTTTGCAGCTGATCCATGCATTGCCTTCATGCTAGCTAGTCCTTCTGTATACTTTTATTTAGCTCTTACAATTTTTAGTTTTCTGCTATTTGATGCAACTATAATGTAAAGCCCAGATTGATAGTGGATTAAATCAATAAATTCACCCACTCCACAGGCTTAGTATTGGATTCAGCACCTCTCCAATTAATTGGGCACCCGATTAGTGATCCAAGGGCTGGGAGGACCCCGAATACACATCCCAATACATGGGCGTGTATCCCCAGGTCCTCCCACCCCTTGGACCATTAATTGGGTGCCCAATAGATTGGAAAGGATCTTTTTCCCTTAGTATTCTGCTCATGCATCACATAACACGGACTGTTTGGTTTTGTATTGGTCTGGTTAAACTCAAGTAGCTGTTAACTCGCTTTTATCTGCTTCTTTTTTTTTTTTTTTGTCATTTTCTGATTTGTTAATCTACTCCTTAATCCTTAGATCTTTTTTATGCATAATCCAATTGCTTCTTGAGAGGTTCTGTTCACATGTTTGTAAATATACAACAGTCTAAAGCAGGAAGTGGGTGCCTAACACCTTCTACCATGTGATCTGAAAATAAAACAGCCTTTGAGGATATATTAGGGCAATTTGGAGTGAAACTCACAGGCCCTACACCCTCTTCTAGGTAGCAACTTTTTAAAAAAATTCAAATCCTTTGGGTCTCCATGCATGTTACATCATAAGATCTATCCTGTGCATTATTGGTTCAATGGTTGGTCTGTCAAGTAATAGACCAAAAAGAAGAAGAACAAGAAGAAGAAGAAGAAGAAGAAGAAAAATAGGGTCCATAGAGAAGAAGTCGTGATAATGTCGTTAGATTAAAACATCTGTTTAAGTACTAATTCTAGGATTTTTCAAATAATGGCAATTGCAGCCTATGACAACTTTAACAAAATCAAGTCAAATAAGATAATATAACAACAAGCAATAGAGAGAAAGAGAGAAAGAGAGAGAGAGTTCCATCTCTATGTATGACATAATCAAAACATCTCGTGCAGGTGAAGTAAAGAAAATGATCATAGAGGAAGACAGTTGCATTCCAGACCAAGGAACTGTAATTAGTGAAGTAGAGGAAAAGAAGGAAGACCCTGAATTCAGTGGTGAAGAGCAGAGTTGCAAAACAAAGGATACTGACAAGGTTACCAAGAATGAGATCATCAACAAAGAGGTCTAGTCAAAATATACAAAGAAAAAATGTCGTCTTTCATTTCCTTTTACACCTATGCATTAAGTTGAATCTTCATTTATCCTGTGTCATACAGGTGTCTGCAGAACCCAACATTTCTGGTGTAGGTGAGGACACTGAAAAACACATTATAGAAGAAAGCATAGATGTGGCCCACGCTACAGAATCAATGAAAGAACCACTTAAAGAGAGCAGTCAGGAATGCGAAATCGTGAAAAACCATGAGGAAGAGGTAAGCCGGATCTTAAAATTTAAAATTGGATAATTTTTCACTCTTCCCTACTTCAGTCTCTTTCCCCGAGATCATTTTGTAAATTTCTCACTTTTCTTTTCTTTCACAACTGTCTATTAAGTCATATTTATCTGTTATATAGTTACCTCAAGGACCTGATACAGACTGTGAGGTCCTTGAGAAATCCAGTACAGGAGAGAATACAGAAAGACAAAAAGTAGTAGAAAAAAGTGTTGTCAAGGACCACTCTGTACCATCTATTCGAGAAGAAACAGAAGTAGAAAGCTATCGGGAAGCTGAGGTAAACTAAATATGAGACTGAACGTTTGTTCTGAAATCTTTTCTTTCTAACTATGATGTTTTTTCTGACAGTAAATTTATTGTATTCTTTCAATCATCTTTCCAATCCAGCATTTAATTGCCTTTTCCCTTTTTGTTCCTTCTCATTAATCTGACGTTCAATTTAATGTGCAGGTTTCTGACAGAATTGAGGCAACTAGTGTAGGTAGCGAAACTGAAAGATCCATCTCAAAGGAGTATGGTGCTGTTACAGAAACCTGTTTATTATCAGTTGTAGGAGCCACGGTTATAGAGAGCTCTGAGGAAGATGAAAAAGTGGCAGAAGAACTCAAAGAAGAGGTTAAAGTTAAAATAGAGCTTGTAGCTTAACATAAAATTTTATTTTCCATATTTTTTTAATATTGTATTTTTTTCCCCATATATTTGTCATGTTTTTTAACTGTTAATCTGGAATTCATCTATTTAACAGTGCACAGACTCCGAAGTAGGGACTTCAAAGAATATGGAAGATACAAAAACGAATGCTGAGGCTTCTGGTGTTACAGAAGCATCAAGGGAAGAAATGTTGCAGGAAGAGCAGAGTCAGAAGTTTGCGGTGTTTGAAGAACAAGTCAAGGAGATGGACCTCGAGGAAACAGAGAACAATAATGAAAGGATTGAAGCAGCATCTGCCAGAACTTTGCACAAAGTTACACAAGAAGGGGAGCCACTGGTAGATGGTTCCAATCTTTCTTCTGTGGAGAAGAGTCCAATCACAACTGAAACAAGTGGGACAAGGTTACAGCATGTAGACGTGATATGTGTGAAGCTTGAAGAGACCCCCAACCCAGGTGACAATGGAACTCAGAAGAAAACAGAGATTCTTGGTGTAGTTGTTGAAACCATGGAAAAGCAGGCTTCAAAACAAGAACTTTCCCATGATGCTGAAGAGGTGAAAGCACTGAATCGCTCTCAGGAGGATGAGATAGAGGGCAAAAAGTCAAGTGAGGAACCTGAATTAGTGCTCAGAGAACATGACCATGAAACAAGCAGGGGAACAACAGATCAAAATCAAGAGGCTCTTCCTTTTACACCTGATTCAATTGGAGAAAATTTGAAAACAGGCGTCACAGAAATCATAGAAGCTTGTATCAATGATGCAAGCACAGATGATGCACCAACTGAACAGGATGTAGAAGAGAGTGACTTTGAAGGAGTAACATTGAATGGGCATGAAAAGTCCTCCATTACAGGGGGTATGCAGATAGGTCCAGGTATAATTAACCCAAGTGAAAAGAATCAGTCAGAGGAGAATTCAAAGATCCAAAATGGTGAAGAGATCACAACCAAGAGTGAGGGTACAAGCTTGGACAAATCTGTGCAGGAAAGTGGGACTTTTGAACTCTCAAGTCATGGAACACTTGATTCAACTGAAACATTGATTAGTGAACATCAAGGCAGACATGAAAACCCAGATGACGATGTGGAAATGCCTCTAGTCACAGAAGAAACAAAATCAGACAAATTTGAACAGGAAGTGTGGAAACTTGAAGAGACCCCCGGCATTGAATTGGAAGAGAAAAGTCAAGACACAATTGACTCAAGTGAAAAGATGAAAGATGAGAAGCCAGTTGAATATGCATTCTCAGGTACTGAAGATCTGGAAAACCCTCTAGTCACACGAGCGACAGAAGAGACAGATTTTCAACAAGATGAGCTTGAAAAAATTGAGGAAACTTCCGAGACTGAGTCAGCAAATATTGAGAAAGATAAATGTAATGAAGCAGAACCCGTGGATAAAATCATTGAGACAGCTGAAAGCAGCATAAGAAAGAAAGCTAAGGATGATGAGAACCTTGAAACAAAGCTTGATGCCTCCTCCATTAAGGATGAGGTAAACTAAATACTGGACTGGATGTTTGTTCTGAAACCTTATCTTCCTAACTCTGGCCTTTTTTTCTGAGAGTAAATTTCTAGTATTCTTTCAATCATCTTTCAAATCCAGGTTTTAATTTTATTTTCCCTTTTTGTTCTGTTTCTTTAAGCTGAAGTTCCATTTAATGTGCAGGTTTCCGAGAGACTTGAGGCAACTGGTGTAAGTGGGGAAACTGAAAGATCCATCTCAGAGGAGTATGATGCTGTTACTGAAATATGTTTATTATCATTTGTTGGAGCCACGGTTAAAGATAATTCTGAGGAAGATGAAATAGTGGCAGTAGAACTCGAAGACAAGGTTAACGTTAATACAGAACTTGTAGCTTAACATCTGAATTTATTTTTGACATATTTGTTCAGTTTATTAACTATTAATCTGGAATTCATCTATTCAACAGTGCACAGACTCCAAAGTGGGGACTTCAAAGAATACGGAAGATACAAAAACGAATGCTGAGGCTTCTGGTATTACAGAAGCATCAAGGGAAGAAATGTTGCAGGAAGAGCAGAGTCAGAAGTTTGCAGTGTTTGAAGAACAAACCAAGGAGATGGACCTTGAGCAAACAGAGAACAATAATGAAAGGATTGAAGCAGCATCTGCCAGAACTTTGCACAAAGTTACACAAGAAGGGGAGCAACTGGTATATGGTTCCAGTCTTTCTTCTGAGGAGAAGAGTCCAATCACAACTGAAAAAAGTGGGACAAGGTTACAGCTTGTACATGTGACAGGTGTGAAGCTTGAGGATACCCCAAACCCAGGTGACAATGTAACTCAGAAGAAAACAGAGATTCTTGGTGAAGTTGTTGAAACCATGGAAAAGCAGGCTTCAAAACAAGAACTTTCCCATGATGCTGAAGAGGTGAAAGCACTGAATCGCTCTCAGGAGGATGAGATAGAGGGCAAGAAGTCAAGTGAGGAACCTGAATTAGCGCTCAGAGAACATGACCATGAAACAAGCAGGGGAACAACAGATCAAAATCAAGAGGCTCTTCCTTTTACACCTGATTCAATTGGAGAAATTTTGAAAATAGGCATCACAGAAATCATAGAAGCTTGTATCAACGATGCAAGCACAGATGATGCACCAACTGAACAGGATGTAGAAGAGAGTGACTTTGAAGGAGTAACATTGAAAGGGCATGAAAAGTCCTCCATTACAGGGGGTATGGTGACAGGTCCAGCTATAACTAACCCAAGTGAAAATAAAAAGGAAGGAGAAGAAAACCCTGAAGATGACAACACCAATTCAGTCTCAAAGGCAGAGGAGAATTCAAAGATTCAAAATTGTGAAGAGATCACAACAAACAGTGAGGGTACTACTGAAACGATTCATATCCCACTGGCTAAATTCATTACAGAAGACACAAGCTTGGACAAATCTGTGCAGGAAAGTGGGAATTTTGAACAATCAAGTCATGAAACATTTGATTCAAATGAAACGTTGAACAGTGAAAATCAAGGCGGACATAAAAACCCAGATGACGGCGTGGAAATCCCTCTAGTCATAGAAGAAACAAGATCAGAAAAATCTGAACAGGAAGTGTGGAAACTTGAAGAGGCCCCCAGCATTGAATTGGAAGAGAAAAGCCATGAAACAACTGACTCAAATGAAAAGATGAAAGATGAGAAGCCAGTTGAATATGAATTCTTAGATACTGAAGATTTTGAAACCCCTCTAGTCACACCAGCAACAGAAGACTCAGATTTTCAACAAGATGAGTTTGAAAAAATTGAGGAAACTTCCGAGACTGAGTCAGTAAATATTAAGAAGGATAAAAGTACAGAACCTGAAGACAAAATCCTTGAGACAGCTGAAAGCAGCATAAACAAGAAAGCTAAGGATGATGAAAACCATGAAACAGAGCTAGATGCCTCCTCCATCAAGGATGAGGTAAACTAAATACGAGACTGGAAGTTTGTTCTGAAACCTTTTCTTCCTAACACTAGCATTTTTCTGATAGTAAATTTAAAGTATTCTGTCGATCATCTTTCCAATCCGGCTTTTAATTGTCTATTCACATTTTTTTTCCTTTTCTTTAAGCTGAAGTTCCATTTAATATGCAGGTTTCTGAGAGACTTGAGGCAACTGGTGTAGGTTGGGAAACAGAAAGATCCATCTCAGAGGAGTACAGTGCTGTTACAGAAACTTGTTTATTATCAGTTGTAGGAGCAACGGATAAAGAGAGCTCTGAGGACGATAAAGTGGCAGAAGAACTCAAAGAAGGGGTTAAAGTTAATACAGAACCTGCAGCTTAACATCTGAATTTATTTTCCACATATTTGTTCTGTTTCTTATCTGTTAATTTGCATTTCATCTATTCAACAGTTCACAGACTCTGACGTGGGGACTTCAAAAAATATGGAAGATACAAACACGGATGCTGAGGCTTCTGATGTCACAGAAGCATCAAGGGAAGAAATGTTGCAGGAAGAGCAGAGTCAGAAGTTTGCGGTGTTCGAAGAACAAATCAAGGAGATGGACCTCGAGGAAACAAAGAACAATAATGAAAGGATTGAAGCAACATCAGCCAGAACTTTGCACGAAGTTACACAAGAAGGGAAGCAACTGGTAGATGGTTCCAATATTTCTTCTGAGGAGAAGAGTCCAATCACAACTGAAACAAGTTGGACAAGGTTACAGCATCTAGATGTGACAGGCATGAAGCTTGAGGAGACCCCCAACCCAGGTGACAATGGAACTCAGAAGAAAACAGAGATTCTTGGTGAAGTTGTTGAAACCAGGGACAAGCAGGCTTCAAGCAAAGAACTTTCCCATGATGCTGAAGAGGTGAAAGCACTGAATCGCTCTCAGGAGGATGAGATAGAGGGCAAGAAGTCAAGTGAGGAACCTGAATTAGCGCTCAGAGAACATGACCATGAAACAAGCAAGGGAACAACAGAACAAAATCAAGAGGCTCTTCCTTATACACCTGATTCAATTGGAGAAAATTCGAAAATAGGCATCACAGAAATCATAGAAGCTTGTATCAATGATGCAAGCACAGATGATGCACCAACTGAACAGGATGTAGAAGAGAGTGACCTTGAAGGAGTAACATTGAAAGGGCATGAAAAGTCCTCCATTACAGGGGGTATGGAGACAGGTCCAGCTATAATTAACCCAAGTGAGAAGTATCAAGAGGGAGAAAAAAACCCAGAAGATAACAATATCGACTCTGTCTCAAAGGCTGGGGAGAATTCAACAATCCAAAATGGTGAAGAGATCATAACCAATAGTGAGGGTACAAATGAAACGTTTCATATCCCATTGACTACATTCATAACAGAAGAGACTAGCTTGGACAAATCTGTGCAGGAAAGTGGAAATTTTGAACAATCAAGCCAAGAAACAGTTGATTCAAATGAAACGTCGAATGGTGAAAATCAAAGTGAAAATGAAAACCCAGATGACAATGTTGAAATCCCTCTAGTCACAGAAGAAACAAGATCAGACAAATCTGAACAGGAAGTGTGGATTCTTGAAGACACCTCCAGCAGTGAATTGGAAGAGAAAAGTCAAGAAACAATTGACTCAAATGAAAAGATGAAAGATGAGAAGCCACTTGAATATGAATTCTTAGACACTGAAGATCTGGAAAGCCCTCTAGTCACACCAGCAACAGAAGCCTCACATTTTCAACAAGAAGATGAGCCTGACCAAGAGTCAGTAAATATTGAGAAGGAAAAATGTAATGAAGCAGAACCTGAGGATAAAATCCTTAGCACAGCTGAAAGCAGTATAAGTGAGAAGGCCAAGGATGATGAGAACCTTGAAACAAAGCTTGATGCCTCCATTAAGAATGAGGAAGGTTTACAAAGGGATAGTGAGGAGCTGGCTTTTCCATTGACAAATGCTTCAATCAAGGAAAACGATGATGAAGAAGGATCTTCGGTCACAGAAACCAGAGACAAAATTGCAATTACAGAAATAATTGAGACCAAAGGGAATTGCAGATGGGAAATCCCAAAAGACATGGAAGCTTCAGAACATAGCTTGAAGACAGATGAAACAGAAGAGGAGAAACTTTCAAAATCCTTGGATGGGGTAACTGAGGCAGCTGAACCAGCTTCTTCAAATGCACAGGCTGGAAGAAGTAACAGCAAGAAAGGGGAGGAAGCCATTAAGAGAGAAAATTACAACAAAAAAAGAAATGAAGGGAACATAAATTTGGATGAAAAAGCGGGACACAGATCGCCAAATGATGAAGTAAGTATATAAAAATCTATATATGTAATTTCATAATTGTCAAGGCATCGCCTAGGCCCCTTGTTGGTGATGCCTTGCGTCTAGGCCCCCTCCAATGCCTTGGGCTGCCTAGATGCCAGGAAAAATTTGATATACACACACACACACACACACACACACACACATATATATATAGAGGGAGAGAGAGAGACCCATATTTTCTTTTGATATGATCTGTCTTACTGATTAGAATCTATTATGCAGAATCTCAGAGCAGTTGATCGAAGTCAAGAGATGGAAACTAGGGAAGTTGAGAGACCAAAAATGGAAATGGACAGTTTACTTGTTGCTCATTCATTGGTCGAAGAAAGCATACAAGAAGCATGTGAGCAGAAAGGGGAAGTTTCCAATCTTGAAGTGGAAGAACTAGTTCATGAAGAAAATAGAAATGCTCCAGTAAAGGATAACCACATTGAAGAAGAATTTAAAGCAAGAGAAAACATGGAAAGCAGAGTCTTGGAGCAGGAAACTAGTGATGGTGCACAAACATCGGAATTGATTTCACAAGTGAGTGAAATGGAAGTTGAAGAAACTGTCAAGGATTGTGAACTATGCTCAAGAGAGAAATCCACAGAAACTGATGCCAGTCAGAAAAAAGAAGAGCAGACAGAAAATAATGAAGAAACTTCTGAAATAGTAATGGGTCAAACAGTAACAGAAGGTGAGTACTTGAAAATTCAAGTTCTCTTCCCTTTCTTCATTACACATCTCATGCTACTATAGGGGAAATAAAAACAGATTTTAAAAGTATGCATCTAAAGACTAAACAATTAAGACAAATGAGCATAAGCATGTACCTGCCACTTGGAAATGATATTAATCTCCTATAAGTAGGGGGGAGATAAATGCATTAAGCTAGTAAGATCTATTTTCTCAATTTGAGTGCATAGTTGTCAAGGTGGCGTCTCGTTGGTGTCGCCTTGACATCCAGCACGCTGGTTTGCCTAGACACCGTAACAACTATGTTTGAATTTACAGGCTATGTATATTTCGAGTTTTTTCCGGCTTTGTCCTTCACTTTTGAACTTTATTCTCATCTTCTCTTCGTCAAATTTGGGACTCCATCTTCTTTGATGTCAAAAGAAAATTTTCTAAGATCTCCTCTAGCTGTGTTACCTCCCCAAGGAACAGGCATATTGTTGTCTCTTGGAGCCTTCCCTCTTCTTTGCTCTCCTCACCCCCTTGAGGGTTCTTTCTTTTGTAATAAACATTATCTTTCTCTTGCCCCCTTGGGGGGTTTATGTTACGATCCCATATCAGCATATGCGGGCTGATCCCACATCGGTTTCCTATGGGAATTTATGTGGGTTGATATGGTCTTGGGTCCTCTCACCTTGTAAGCCGATTTATAGGACCGTATCAGTGGTATCAAAGCAGCTAATCCTCAGCCCAACCCACGTGCGGAAGGGGTGACCTAATGCCAAAGTGAGAGTCACCAGGAAAGGGCTACCTACCGCCAAGCAGAAACCCTAGAGCAGAATGAGAGCCGCTTAGAAAGGGCTACCTTATCCAGAGTGGGCCCCTGTGCACGTCGGGTTCGGAAGCATGGTGGTATGTTATAATCTCATATCAACATATGGGGGCTGATCCACATCAGTTTTCTATGGGAATTGATGTGTGTTGATATGGTCTTTGGTCCCCTCACCTTGTAAGTCAGTTTATAAGGTTGAGTTCTTCCAAGACCATATCAGTTTCCCATTTTTTTTTTTTTTTTTTTTTTTTTATTGATGTGTTTGATATGGTCTTGGGTTCCTCACTGTAAGTCAGTTTTTAAGTTGAGTTCTTTCCAAACCATATCAGTTTCCTTTTTTTTTTTTCTCTCTTTTTTTTTTTCTTTTTTTTTTTTTGGTAAATGAATATATTATTCACCCCCCCCCCAAAAAAAAAAAAAACTCCAGATCTGAGAAGCCAGGATGAACACAACTTGGTGGATATAATTACATAAGCTTACCCGACATGTATGGGTTTTCAAATCTTCCTTTCTTTTGGTTTACCTAATCCCTTCTTAATCAATAGACTTTCTTCCATGGACCTTAACTCAATAGTTCTGCATGTTTTAGGATCAGAATATACTAGTTTTCTTGAATTTCATTTTTCATTTTATGTTTTTATCTAACTCTATACTACTTCGTAATTTTTCACCATATTAGACAATTCAATACAAACCATGCCTGTGCATGAAGCATTGTGTGAGATTATGTCGATTTACTCTTTTGACTTCTCTCAATATTTCAACATTTTTTTTTTCTGGCAAAATATTTTATCATTGTGTAGAAACATATACTAGCGTACATGTGACAGGTATATACATTTTCTTTCACACTAGCTAATAATTTTTATTTTTATTGTATCTGAAACTCTATGCATTTATATAATTTTTTTACATTTTTAGTAAATAATTCCACCAAGATTCAGGTACTCCCATTATCCATGCATTGCCTACATGCTAGCTAGTCCTTTTGTATACTTTTATTTAGCTTTTAAATTGTTTAGTTTTCTGCTATTTTATGCAACTACGCCGGAAAGACCAGATTGACAGAGGATTAAATCAATAAATTCACCCACTCCTCAGGCTTGATAATCTGCTTATGCATTACATAACATGGATCGCTTGGTTTTGTATTGTTCTGGTTAAACTCTAAGTAGCAGTTAACTCGCTTTTAACTGCTTAATTATTTTGTGCTATTTCCTGATTGGTTAAATCTACTCACATCTTTTCTATGCCTAATCTAATTGCTTTTTTGAGATGAGGTGGAAACATGTGCGTGACTAGAGGCCAGTCTAAAACCCGGAACAGGTGCCTAACACCTTCTACCATGTGATCTGATAACAAAACCAGCTTTGAGGATATATCAGGACAATTTGGAGTGAAACTCACAGGCCCTACACTCCATTTTAGATGGCAACTTGTTTATTAAAATCCAAATCTGTAGGATTTCCATGCTTACACCATAAGATATGTCTCATGTATTGTTGGTTCATTAGTTGGTCCCAACCATGGAGGGCACCCAAAAAAAAGAAAAAATACAGGGTCCAAAGATCAGAATTCGTGATAATCTCGTTAGATTAAAATACTATTACATATAATTTCTATGATATTTCGCAAAAATGGCAATTGCTGCCTATGATAACTATAACTAGATCAAAGCAAAAAGAATAATATGACAACCAGAGAGAGAGAGCCTTCGGTCCCTATGTATGACATAACTGAAACATCTCATGCAGGTGAAGTAGAGAAAATGATCATAGAGGAAGACAGTTGCATTCCAGACCAAGGAACTGTATTTAGTGAAGAGAAGGAGAAGAAGGAAGCCCATGAATTCAATGGTGAAGAGCAAAATTGCAAAACAAATGATACTGACAAGGCTACCAAGAATGAGATCATAAACAAAGAGGTCTAGTCACAATATAAGAAGAAAAAAATGTCATCTTTCATTCCTTTTATTTCCTTTTTGCACCTATAGAAAGCATTAAGCTGAACCTAAATATGTCATCTGCCATATAGGTGTCGGCAGAACCCAAGATATCTGGTGTAGGTCAGGACACTGAAAAACACATAATGCAAGAAAGCATAGATGTGGCCCACTCTACAGACTCCATGAAGGAATCACTTAAAGAGAGCAGTCAGGAAGGCAAAATCATGAAGAAGCATGAAGAAGAGGTCAGCTGGAGATTAAACTTTGAATAATTTTTTTTTTTTCCCCTTCTTCAGTCTCTTTCCCTGTGCTTCATTTTGAAAACCTCTCTTTTCTTTTATTTCCTTTTCTTTCACTACTGTCCATTTAGTCCAGTTTATCTGTTATATAGGTACTTGAAGGACCTGGTACAGACTGTGAGGCCCTTGAGAAATCCAGTACAGGTGAGAACACAGAGAGACAAAAAGTATTAGAAAACAACATTGTAAAGGACCACTCTGCACCATCTATTCGGGAAGACACCACAATAGAGAGCTATCAGGAAGATGAGGTACGCTAAGTACAAGGCTGGAAGTTTGTTCTTGTTAAGAGATTATTAGTGTCGCAGGGGTATTTCTGTCAGTATTTTTATTGTTCTATATATATATACTTTCTTACTGATTTCAGGTTCTAATACTGTCACAGTTCTGGAAAACTTTTCTTCCAAACTCTGGTCTTTTTCCTGAGTGTAATTTATAGTATTCTTTCTATCATCTTTCCAATCCTGCATTTAATTTTCTTTTCCCTTTTTGTTCCTTTCTTCAGGCTGAAGTTCCATTTGTTGTGCAGGCGTCTGAGAGACTTGAGGCAACTGGTGTAGGTAGGCAAACCGAAAAAACAATCTTGGAGGAGTATGGTGCTGTTACAGACAACTGTATATTATCAGTAGCTGTTGGAGCAATAGTTAAAAAGAGCTCTGAGGAAGATGAAAAAAAGGCAGAAAAACTCAAACAAGAGGTGAAGTAAATACAAAAACTTGTAGCTTTAACATCTGAATTTACTTTCCACATATTTGTTCCATTTATTACCTGCTAATCTAGATTTCATCTATTCAACAGTTCACAGCCTCTGAAGTGGGGACTTCAAAGAATATGGAAGAAACCAACACGAATCCTGATGCTTCTGGTGTTACAGAAGCATCAAGGGAAGAAATCCTGCAGAGAGAGCACAGTCAAAAGTTCATGGTGTATGAAGAAGTCGACGGGAAGGACCTCAAGGAAGCAGAGAATAATAACAAAAGGATTGAAGCTGCATCTGCCAAAACTTTGCAGGAAGTTGCACAAGAAGGGGAGCAACTGGTAGATGGTTCCAATATTGCTCCTGAGGAGAAGAGTCCAATAACAACTGAAACAAGTTGGACAAGTTTACAGCATGTAGATGTGAAAGGCATGAAGCTTGAGGAGATCCCCAACCTAAGTGACAATGCAGAAAATATGTTGAAAGTGGAAAAACAGGATGCAGATGAAGGCAATCAAGAAATAGAGTGTGAAATGAAAGCAGAATCTTCTGATACAATCACAGGATTTCAATATGAAGGCATTGACACAACTACTGGAAAAGAGTTCACAGCCACAAAGGCTCCCTTAGATAATAGATGGGAAGAAAATCTTCAGGGATCTTCAACACTGGCACCTAAAGGACAGGAGGTTGACTCAGTTGAAGAAAGTACAGAGATAACGAATGAGACTACTACACAAGATAAGAACTTGGAAATTCCTTACCTTACAAAATCAACAGTAGAGATCTCCATACAGAAAGAAGAACCATGGAACTCATGGAAGCATGAGGATATCTCTAAAATGGGCACTGACAAAATTGGGAAGGAGAGCTCAAATAAGGAACTTCAAGAAAATGACAGTGTGAAGGAAAAAAAGCTCCCTGAATCACATCCTGAAAAGAATATTTCTGAATCAAATGAAGCTAATGAAATTCTTGAGGAAGCTACTGAACTAACAAAGCTTGGAGAAAATAGCAGAACAGAGACTCGAAAGGATGAAGGCAAACTGCTGGAAAGGTCAGACGAGGGTGAATTGGATGGTGAGAAGCCATTTGATGTGTTGTCTACGGGTGTTGAGACAAACAGTTCATGCACAAACATCGAGAAGAATGTCCTAGATCAAGAAGGCCCTATGAAGAACCTTGAAGAGATCCCTGCAGTAGGCAGAATAGGAGGTGAGAAAGTTGAAAACATAGGAATTAAGTTGGAGGCTGGAGATCAAAGTCATGAAAGAAATGAAGGTTTTGATCTCACACAAAATAGGGCTCTTCAAGAGGTCAGAGATACATCCTCTCTAGTAAAATTTATTTGTTCAAGGTTATCATTTCTTTTTCAATCTATATAATAGACTTTACTAATCTAGCACAGTGGTGCAGAGTATTGAAGACGTTGATCCTAGTCAGAAGCTAGAAGGGGCATATGAAACAGTGGCCGAAGATCAAAGTCATGAGACACTCCCCCAAGCCAAAGAGAACAATATCAAGGAGGACAATAGAACAGTGGAGGACCACTATACTGCATCGGTTGAAGATCAAATGGCCATACAAAGACTTCAAGTAGAAGAAAAGGACAGTATGAAACTTGAGGACATAGGACACAAACCTGAGGCAGAGCTTCAAGCAGGAAAGGAAGATATCCCAAATGAGGTTACAATGACTGCCATTTTGAATGAAGTGGTAAGATGACTTAGAATTAATTCTTTACTTTTACTTCCATTTACATTTTTTCCATCATTTTGAAGTTTCATATGTTCTTAAGGCACGTATCGAACGTGATAAAGCTCAAACAAGTCAGCATATAAGCAAATGGAGCATACAGGAAGAGAGCACTGCCAAGGGCCTCCATAGAGTACCCATTGAAGATGCAACAATTGATGAGGTCATCTGAAACATAACAAGTGATAAATCATCTTTTAAGTGCTCCTAACTTAGTTTTCTTTTTTAATTCTTTATGCAATCAAATTTGAAATATTACATTTTAAACAGCTGCAAGATTCTGCTCTTTTATCCATTGAGAAGTGCACCGAAGAAATAGATAATGATGTGAAGAAAGAAAAATTGGATCTAAAGACTGCGGAATTCCCAAATAAGAGACCTGAACCTTCTCCTGTTACAGAAGCATCAGAAGGATGTATAACACAGGCGCAAACTAGTGAGGACTTTGTGGACATCTTCAAGTCTGTACCTGAGGTATCTGAAGAAATGATAGAAGAGGATATCTCCAAGAAAGCAGAGAACAGTAATGAACAGCTCAGCATCACATCCATTACAGAGATAACAGAACGGGTGACCTCACAGCCACAGGAGAGTGAACTAGAAGGTGCAAAGCTTGTAAGGGAATCTGAGATTAGCTCTGAAGAAAAGTGTCAAGGAACAGCTGAAACTGGCTCAATGGATGAAGTAGTCAAAAAGGTGAAGCTTGATCAAAACTTTGATTCATTGATCCAACCTCCTTCTGAAGGTGAGAACCCGTACAAGGAGAGAAAAAATTTGGAAAAGATAGGTGCACCTGAAGCAGAAGAAGAAATGAAGAGATCTTCAGACGCAGTAGAATCTGATTATCAAGCTGAGACCACATCTAATCAACCTCCACTGGTTGAAGAATTAGAAGAAAACCTCGAGGAACCCCCTGTATCTGGTTCTGAACAGGAGCTTGGAGACACTACCACAAACAAGAAAATAAGAGATGAGATGCCAGAGGAAGATGAATCCTTAGGGGAGAAGAATTCAATTGGTCATTTCACCCCAGCGGAAACAGAAGATGTGTGCCTCGAGAGAGAACACATGGAGCTTCAACAGGCATCCAAGATGGGGTTCCACGACATAAAGAAGGGAAGTCTAAATGAAAAGGAGGAAGAAGGTGCAAAGCAAGATGAAGGTCTTAAACTAGATTCCAAAACACCTGCTTCTGCAGCAAAAGATGATTCATTTGTAGAGAGAGAGAAAAATACAGAACTGAATGAGGCCGGTGATTTTGTCAAAACTGAGACTTCAAAGGAGGAAGAAAATGAAATTTTAGTTCCACACAAAGAAGAATCAGAAGGCAGAAAGCTTGAAATTCCCTTCGATGAGGTGAGTGGAGAAAAGCATGAAATTCCCTTCAATGAGGTGAGTGGAGAACACATTGCAGATTGTCAAAAAATTAACACTGAAAGGGACCTCCTGGAGAAAGATGACCATGTTAAAACACCTGAAGAAATCCTAGAGGAACAGGCAAATGCATTTGACACCAAAGAAGAGGTCTCAACAGAAAATCTCTCTCATGTTTTCTCCCCTCCCCCCTCCCCCATTTTTTCATGGCTTCCAAACCAAATCTCCTCCAATTTCCTTTTCCAAAACTTCATCTCAAGTTGTCATTCATTCATAACTAATTGAAAAAATCCTTGCCATATTCATTATACTTATTCCTCTTTTATGCACCTAACTGATATTTTATTGAACGTTTGGCTTCTTATACAGGCTGAAATTTCTCCTTATATATCAGAGGAGCACGAAACAGAATCACCATCTTCCATTGACAAGATAAGCAGTACCAAAATAAAGGATGAAGCAGATGAGGATCTTGATGCTTCACCAGCAGACGGAGTACAAGAGGAAGAAGCAATCAATCAGCCCCAGGGGTTCACTCATATTGTGCCTGATGAACTGATTCATATAATCAATGAAACAAATGAAGAAAACAGAGAAGGTACGGCTGAAGATAAAAATATAGTGAAAGAACCCATTGAAGTTCAAAATCCTAACAACACCTCTACAACTTGGTATCTAATCCAGGAGACATTATGGAAGACTTGCACCCAACAGATGACATTCCAACCAATGACTCCAAAGCTCCATCTCTCATCGAAGCTTCACAAGAACAAGCACCAGAGAAAGGAAGCCCGATGACAGAAGATGACGAGAGGCACATTCTGGATTTCGCTAACCAAGCAACAGGTGAAGTGAACCTACCAAAAGGAGCAATGGATGGAGACCTAGCTGGGGATGAGGTTAATCTCAAAATCGTCGACACTGGAATTTTTAATACAGGAATAACCATGGAAGAACACTAACATGTCATCTCATTTGCAGGCCACAGTAAAAGAAATTTCAAACAAGGAACATGAGAAGATGTACGATTACAGGTGTTTTCAGGAAACAAATGCAAATGAGGAGGGAGAAACCCCAATGCCAGAACAGAAAAACATGGTTGTTTTCTCATCTGTCGAACGAGCAACTGTACAGAGAAATTTCAGGGATAACCCTAATGAGCATGATACCACAAGTAATGTGGTGACGGAAAGCCAGAACCACCATCCACCATGTTTTGGTGAAGAAACAATGAAAAATGTTCATCAGGAAGATGAGATGTGGGGGATGAAGGATGATGAGATAGCAACAAAATTGGAAGTTGAAGATAACAGCCAAGCATTAGGGGCTATAGAAGATCAGGAAGAGAAAATAAATGCAGCAAATGGGACCCCAAATTGTGAAATTTTAAATGAAAATGTAAGTTGGATACGAGAACTGAAATGCATTTTTCTTTACTTTATTTTCCTTTAGTTTTACATTCTCTACCCTCTAGTCTGCTATTTGAAACTTTACCACTCTACAGATGTCAGAGGGGCTAGAGAAAGCTGGTGCTGTTGCGAGCATAGGAGAACAGATTAATGAAGAAACCCTAATGGTCAAGGAGTCATCCCTAATTTCTCCGGGAGAAGAAACATACAAAGAAAGCCAACACAGAGTTGAAAAGGAGGGAAACAAGATCAATGAAACAAAGATAGAACTGGACCTTGAAGATCAGAGTCAGGGACTGGATGATGAAGAAGATCTAAAAGCCGAAGCAAATGAGGTAAATACGATCACAAAATGTGAAACTTTACATGAAGAGATCAAGCGGAATAAGAATTAATACTTTAATTTTTTCCTTACCTTATTTATATTTTTTGCACTTAGGTTCAAACAATACGTATTACACAGGTGCCTCATGGACTTGAGGATGCTGGATCAAGCAAGAGAATGAAAAGGCAGATCATAGAGGAGGAACCGATGAAGGATCTACACCTAGGTCCTATTAAAGAAGATACTATAAGAGTGGACACTGAAGAAGGAAAAAAGAATGGTCAACAGGTTGAGAAGGAAGTAACTAAATTGGACCCCAGAGATAAGAACCATGAAACAAGCTGCAAAGATGATGCTACAGAAAACAACATGATGAATGAAGAGGTCAGGTTACAACACAGAAATCTCTCTCTCTGGCTCACCCCCTTTTAACCCTCTGTCTTCCCCAATCCCCCTCTGTTGCTCCGCAGATGTGTTCACTAATAACAGAGGGATGTAACAAACAATTAAACCAGTGACCAATAAGTAAACAAAAAAAAAAAAAAAAAAAAAAAAAAAAACAGATATGGTCCAGAAAAAGCTAAGCCAAACATCCCAAATTGTGAAGAATAAAACTTGAACCTGACTCAGTTCTGATGAAGGAGGAAACAATAGGACAAAAATATCAGGAACAGGATAAATTGATCATTGTAATCTGGACCACAAGCAATATCCTATATTTAGGCCAGTAAACAGTAAACCATTAAGGAGGCTCATGCCTCATAGTTCTTAATAACCCATCATACCAGCACCATCCACTCTGTATGAAATCCTTGCAGGGCATTTTCAGCATGAGCAGATAACTGGCTAAGTGAGGGTTGATTTTTTCTTTTTCTTTTTCTTTTTTTCATTTTTCTTTAACTAAACAGACGAAAAAGGCATGATGACCTTCATCGCTGGTGCTTTGCTGCCCTCACCAAAATTACAAAATGATCAAAATTTCGAACAAAATGGTTGAAATTTTGAAAAATATTTTTGTTTCTTTAGACCTTCAAAGAAACACATGCGAAATACAAAGAATATGAAATTTCATTAAAATGAGTAGAAAGAAATTGAAACAAAGGAAAATCAAGTAACCAGTCCACACAATACTTGAAGAAGAGAAGAAGAGAATTAATGGAGGAAGAAGAGAAAAGCTGAACCATGATAGATTCAGAGTATGCTATCATGGTCCTCCCCCTTATTATAGCAATGGACTAACACATATATCACATATCACCATAGGGACACTACCATTATCGTGATCAAGGACTAACGAACAAAGTACCCCAAGGTCTAAAAATAATACCCCTGCACTACATATCTTAACACTACCCCTTATGCTGGAGCATATAAATCACCCACGATTAGCTTGAAACAGTCTTTCCAGAAGGCAGGACTAAACAAAGACTTGGTAAACATATCACCCAACTGATCTGACGACGAAACAAATGGAGTAACAATCAACTTCCTTATAACTGCAATTCTCACAAAGTGACAATCGACTTCAATATGTTTGGTCCTTCCATAATGAAACACCGGGTTGCTGGCAATGTAGATAGCAAATTCATTGTCATGGAATGTCTTCATAGGTTTAGTAACCGAATAACCCAACTCTTAAACCAGTGACTTCAACCACAACAACTTGATTACAGTATAAGCCATAGCCCTATAGTTAGCCTCAGCACTAGATCTAGCCACAATCGTTTGCTACTTTCTTCTCCACGTGATAAGATTGCAACCAACAAATATACAATAACATGTGTGAGATCTCTTATCACTATCAGCACCAGCCCAGTATGCATCAGAATATCTGATCAGATCAATATGTTGATGAGGTTGATAAATGAGTCCCTTTCCTGTTGCCCCTTTCAGATACTTAAAATATGACATGTTGCCTCCCAATAAGTCTTCTTAAGTGATTGCATAAACTGGTTTATAACACCAATAGCAAAAGATATATCAGGTCTAATAACAATTAGATAAATGAGTTTCTCAACTAATCTCCAGTACTAGTGCTTGTCATCAAACTCCTCGCCATCACTTCTCCTAAACTTTTGGTGTGGATCCATAGAGGTATCAACTGGTTTAGAAGCAAGCATACCAGTCTTAGACAAAATGTCCACGCATATTTTCTCTGTGATAGACTAATACCTTTTTACTTCGTAGTACTTCAATACCAAGAAAATACCTAAGAGCACTCCAGTCTTTCATCTGAAAATGCTGATGTAGATAAGATTTTACCTTTGGTAATCCCCGATGCATAATCCTCAGATATGATAAGGTTATCGGCATATACAACCAAAATTACCACTCTAGAATATCGATGCCAAACAAACACAAAGTGATCAAAATAACATTATGAGAACCCTCACCGAGTAAAATTTGAATTGAACTTGTTGAAACACGCTCTAGGTGATTGTTTTAAGCTATAAATTGCCTTATGTAGCTTACAGATTTTGTGAGAATTTCCCCCTGAGCAACATACCCTAGAGGTTGCTCCATATACACATCCTCATGTAGGTCACCATGTAAGAAAGTATTCTTCATATCCAGCTGATATAGAGGTCAGTCTAAATTAACAGCTAAGGAGATAAGTACATTGGCCAAAATTAAGATGAGCAGCGTGAGAAAATGTCTCAAAATAATCCACACCATAGGTCTAAGTATAACCATTTGCAACCAAATGGGCCTTCAGCAGTTCAACTGAGCCATCTAGATTGTACTTAACGCTGTACACTCTGACCTAGCGACACCACACAAGATCCTTACCAATAGGCAAATCCACCAGGGTCCATGTCTGGCAAGAAATAAAAGCATCCATTTCCATTTCTATAGCCACTTTCCACCCAAGATGAAATAAAGTCTCATGATGGGTTTTAAGAATAGAGTTGGTAGATAAGGAAAAAAACAAAGTTATGTATCTTTGGAGGATAAGCAGCCATGGATTTCTGAGAGCAAGAATGGGTACCTTTGCGAAGAGCAACTAGTAAGTTAGTAGGAAATGAAAAGGTAGTAGTAGGAGCTTCAACTGGAGGTTCAAACTGTGTGGTGGGTTGTGAAGCCCATAATAGTAGGAATAGGAGGTGCGAAAATAGCATATGTGTCAAGAGAAGAGCTAGGTTACAAGAAGGGAAAAATATAGGGTATTTTTAAGAAAACTTAATATCAGCACTGACAAACTTCTAATGAGTAAGAGGATCATAATACTTGTACCCTTTTTGAGTTCTAGAATAACCAAAAAGACACACTTGAGAGCCCCAGGAGACAACTTATCAACTTGGGGTTGCAAAATATGAACAAAGTGCAGGTATCCAAAAACTCGAAGTGACAAATAAAATACGGGAGATTCTGGAAATTACATAGAAAAAGGCGAGCGGTTAGCTAGAATAAAACCAAAAAATGTTTGGGAGCATGCATATGTATCACGAGAGACCGATAAATCTCCAATAAATGTATTTTTTTCCGTTCAATAACCCTATTTTGTTGGGGGGTATAAGAGCAACTTGTTTGATGAATCGTGCCATGAGCCAAACAAAAAGTAGAAACTTCAAGCTGAGCATATCCAAGTGTATTATCAGATCAAAAACTTCAATGGAAGCATCAAACTGGGTCTTTATTTCATATAAAAATCTTTAAAAATAGAAAGAAACTGTGAACTATCTTTCAAGAAAGAATATTATTTCACATATTCTTCTCTTGGGAGAAGCTTTCCTTTTAAGTCATCCCAAACCCTTTTTGCAGTGGTGTGGAACATAACAATTGCTGCAATAGTAGGATCCATATTGTTTCACAATTATATGTGAAACAATATTTGAGTAATAAAACCAGTAAACAAGTGTGAGAAGAGTATAAAGGAGAAAGAAGGGACTGCTTTACCAAATTTTGATCATTTTGACAAAATATTTTGATTTCGACAGGTGTTGAATGACATATCCTATTGAATCTCAAAATTCAAACTATTTCTAGCTTGCATCCATATAAGCTTTTTTTTTTTTTCTCACTAATTAACTAATAAATACAGGTCAAAATTTCTGATGTTGTTTTGATGGAGCAAAAGTTAGAAACAACACCTTCCACCAATGAGGCAGATGCTATGACCACAAGGGATGAGGCAGATAAAGATCTTGATACTTCGCCTGCACTAAATACACCAGCAGAAGCAATCAATAGGCTCAAGGAGATCAAGCAGCTTGTGCCTAAAGAACCAATTAATGGAATCAATGAAACAAATGAAGATAATAAAGGTTCTGCCAAAGATAAAAATGTAGTGGAAGAACTCCACAAAATTCAGAACCCTAATGATACTCCTTCAAACTTGGTATCAAAACCAGGAGACATTGTGGAAGACTTGCATTCAAAATATCAGGAGGTTCCGACTAGTTACGCTGCCTCATCTCCCACTGAGGCTTCATATGAACATGTACCAAAGGAAGAAGGCCACATGAGCAAGGATAAAGAAAGGCATGGTTTGGTGATTGTCAAGCAAGCAAACCATGAAGTGAGCCTACCAACAGAAGAAATAGAGGGAAAACCCATCAAGGATGAGGTGAACCCTAAACTATAGAAAATGAAATTTCTGAAAGCAAGAATAACGAAAGAAGCACTGACACATAATCTTTTTTGCAGGTTCAAGCAGAAGAAGACATTTTGTACAAGGAAGGAGAGAAGATGAATGATTACAACAATGTTCAAGAAACAACATCTGGAAATGAGGGAGGAGAAACCCCAGTTCAAGAACAGGAAGACATGGTCGTTTTCTCATTTGTTGAGCAGGCATATAGAGAGCAGAGTATCCAAGATAGCCCTAAGGATCAGGATACCACATCTAATTTGGTGGTTGAAAAGCAGAGCCTGCTCAAGAAATATGTTGGTGAAGAAACAATTAATGAGGCTCATCAAGATGAATTGGAGTCAAAGAAGATGGATGAGATAGCAACTGAACTGGAGGCCAAACATAAGTGCAAAGTTTCAGGGGGTATAGAAGATCAGATGGGAAAAACCACCGAAATAAATGACAGCTCAAAATGTAAAATCTTCAATGAAGAGGTCCGTGGAATATAAGAACTGAAACATTAATTAGTAATTTTCTTTCAGTAATCTTGTACATTCTAATATGAAACCTTACCGTTCTACAGGTGCCTGAGGGGCTTGAGAAAGCTGTTAGAACTGAGAACATAGAAAATCAGAAGATGAAGGAAAACAGAACAGTCAAGGACCCTTGCCTCATTTCAACAGAAGGAGAAACATGCAAGGATAAACGTCATGAAGACAAAAAGGAGGGGGAAATGGTCAATGATGAAGAAATTAAACTGGGGCTTGAAGATCAGAGTCAAGAAGAGTTGGCTGCAGAAGATCTAGTAGACGAAGCAAATGAAACAAATAAAACCACAAATTGTCAAACATCACATGATGAGGTTTGAGGGAGCATAAGAGCTGATTTTATTCCTTTCCTTCCTTGTATTCAATTCAGTCTGTAAGGATGAATCATTATCTGTTATACAGGTGTCTCTAGCAACTGAAAATGGTGGATCGAGTGAGAAAATCGATAATCAGATCACAGAGGAAGAAGCTATAAAGGAATCCTTCCTGGCTACTACTGGAGAAGAAACTACCAAAAAGGCCCATCAAGAAGAAAAAAAGGCTGGACCAGAGGTTGAGAAGGAAGCAACCAATCTAAACCCCAAATATCAGAATCATGAAACAAGCAGCCAAAATGGTGCCGCAGAAAAACACATTCTAAATGAAGAGGTCAGGTCACAAGAAACAAATTTGAATCTTGCCCACTCTCTCCCTCTCTCATTCCCTTCTCAACTTCTTATCTTTTTGGAACCACAGTTTTTAAAATAGGACAGAACCAGAACCTCCTTTTTTGGTCTGGTCTGAATATGGAACCACCTTGTCTGAAAATCGGAATTGAACTAGAAGGTTTCTAAAAATTGTCCAGTTTTTGGAGAATTGCCTGTTCACCAATTTATTTAGTTTAAAATTGAACACCATGTCGTTTGTGAAAGGATTTGGCTTATAACTAGCAATGCCAAGCATTGTACCAAGGAACAAGTTTTTTTCTTCAAGTTTTTCTCTCTTTTGAATTTTTCTCATTTTTTTAACTTTTACCATCAAACCACGGTCTGACGACTCTGACCAGTCAAAAGAGGTCAAACCCAAACAAAACCGGAACTGGGCTCCTCTTCAGTTTGTTGCCCATTCAATTTTAAAAACCATGGTTGTACCATGAGAAATACAACCACTCACACAATAACTTTTTGTCCGATGTTCCTAGTTGACTATCCTATGTGTAAACATTGAAATCGACACTGTTCCCTTCTCTTCTATCTGACCCGAGACACCACAGTATGTTAATCTGAACCATGAAGCAAGCTCATAGTTCGCAAGAACCCTTCATCACAGCTCCATAATCTCTTGCAAAGTCCTCAATTGCCATTTTCACCATGAACACTTCCTGGTTTTGTGGTTGAATTATTTTTCTTTGTTTGTTCTGCTTCATCGCAATTGACCAATTTTTTTTTATATTGACTAAAATGCATGGTGGGGCTTAGTCACCCCCAATGAAATCTTCTTCAGTTTTGTTAACTGTGATATATATTTTACTGAAGTTTTGTTAACTGTGCTATATATTTAACTAAAATGAAAAATATACAGGTTAAGAGTTCTCATACTGTACCAGTGGATGACTTAGAAACAACAGTTTCAACTGATAAGAGGGTGGACATTGCAACCATGAAGGAGGATACTGATGTTTCATCTACTACAAACCCACCAGCCGAAGAAGAACCAGAGAGAGAAGCAGTCAATGAACCCCAGAAGGTGCGTCACCATGAGCCTGAATTGACTCCTGAGAGCATCATAACAAATGAAGAGACCACAGAAAGCGCTAGAGAAGATAAAATTGTTGCGGAGGAATTCATTGAAGTTGGGAAGCTTAAGACAACCTCTTCGGACTTGGTATCTAACCCAAGTAACATTGGAGAAAACTTACATCCAAAAGATCAAGAGGTACCAACCAATAAGTCCAATGCTTCATCTCTCACTGAGGTTTCAAAAGAAAAAATTCCAGAGAAAGATGGCCATATGACAGAAGAAGAAAGGAACAGTTTGGTGTTCATCAAGCACAAAACAGGTGAAACAAGCCTAGCAACAGGAGAGATGGAAGGGTATCCCATTAACAATGAGGTGAATCTTTGAACTAACAAATTGGATTTTCTAAAAGCACAGAATGCCCAAAGGGGGAAAACTGACACTTCACTGGATTTTGCAGGCTCCGGCGCAAGAACTTTTGAAGAAGGAAGCCGAGAAGATCAAAGACAGTGATGCAAATATTACAGATCGGGGAGGAGAAACTCCCATTCCAGAACAGCAACAATGCGTGATTCTCTCATCCATTGAACAGGCCATTGCAGATACTGTCATCAGAGACAGCCCTGAAGTGCCTGATACTACCGGTAACTTGGTGTTTGACAAGCAGTGCCAAGTAAAGACAAGTTTGATGCATGAAGTACAAATCCATGAAAATGAGGAAACAAAAAGCTTGGACTTAGAGGATACTGACAGCTTGAATGAGAAGCTTTCTCTTTTATCTGATACCCAACCTTCAGACAAAGAGTTACCCCAGAAAGCAGACAGTATGATGCTCCCAGAAGTCACTGAAATCTCTCAAAACATTGAGAAGCTTGAAAAGGCACCTGATGCAACAACTGAGGAGAGTGCACAGAAAAAGATATCATCTGGAGAGAAAGATATTCCATCAGTGCCACAACATTCAATCAGGGAATCCACATGGGAAGATGAAGTAGAACATCAGAAGCATGGAGAAGCATTAGGAAATGAATCAATAGAGAAAGGGGTAGAATATGGTGGAGATAGTATAATGAAAGAAGTGCCTGAAGAATCCATGCTGTTGGACATAGATGAGGTTTCATTAAGTGATTTTCTAATATCCATAAAGGAAACCTCGCATATGGTTGCTGGCAACACAGAACCAACACCACCCCCTGACAAGAGAGAGCTACAGGATAAAGAGAAGCAAACCATTCAAGGGGAAAAGGAAAAGATAATGGAAGAAGAGATACATAAGGGGCAGGAAGAAGAAGAAAATGATCACAAAAAGATGCACTCTGGCTCCAATCTGCCGGTCATACTGAAAGCCCCGAGAAATGCAGATGTTAAGTCGACCCACAAGAAATCTCACAATATACTATCCAGTGTAGGTTCCAAGGTCAAGCATTCAATTGCAAAAATAAAGAAGGCTATCGCTTGTAATGTACCCCCTCCCGAAGCCACCATCATCGAAATAAGAAAGTGAGCAGCATGGTGACAGTTTCAGAAGAGTTGGGACAGGATTTCCAATTGGAGAGTGTTTATCTGGATTGACTTGTATATTGCATTGTGATGTAAAGATATCAGTACATAAGCTTCAGTGTGGCTAGTACGACTTGTTTATTGCCTTGTTAGGATATCAGTACAGAAGCTTAAGTGTGGTGTGAAGTTGGGAAGTTTGAGCAACATAGTTTTTTCTTTTTTGTACAAAATCATGTAAATGTGAAGAGATCTTATTTCCTTATCCATAAGAATATATCTTATTTGAGTATGTAAATTCATAGTGTTTGCATAACGCAAGATCAAATGCTTGATTCATTTCTTCCTCTTGTATTATTTGTCTCAGTTTAAGAATCATTTCAGTCTTTGAAACAATTGATCAAGAACACCAAAACGGTCCTTTAGTAAATTCTCAATTTCTGAGAGAGAGATAAAAACGTTACAACACATGAAACAGTAATCAAGATTCTGAACAGTAAGTATCATAAATAAGAAAAGCGAGTTTTATGTGTATTTGACTCACATAAGTATACTGCATTCTAAAAAAGCATTTTCAGTTCGGAGTTCTATTCTACATTCTATCTACTTCAAATTAGTAATGTAAATGAAATTACACAATTTCTATCTTCTTTCTCTACCAATTCTCTACAACAGCACAAAGACAAACAAGATAGGGAGAGTAGAGAAACCTCTTCTTTTTCTTCTTCTTCGTCGCCCTAGATTTCCTCCTATTTAATTCGATCCTTTCTTCTCCGCATTCGGTGCTCCAGTTGCTTCAACCTTTGAGGGTCGATAGTTGGAGAAGAGGCTCTCATGTTGGATTTCTATCCGTGTCGCATGACTCTGATGATCCCAAAATATCTATGACTGCAAGTCCTCATCTATCCTCCGAAACCATTGCAGGCTCCTTTGGCTGTGTGTCTTAACTCTTTAACTGTGTAAAGTGCAAACGAAGTCTCTTTCTGTACACAAAAGTAACCGCCGGCAAATAATGGTCTAACTGTGTAAAGTGCAAAAGAAGTCTCTTTCTGTACACAAAAGTAACCGCCGGCAAATAATGGTCCACCGCCCAGAGGGTTTTTCCACTACAACCCACGACGACTTTCCGAGGCTTTTCCAGCAGGAAATCCTAACATCACTGCGAGATTTTTTAGAAACTTCTTCACTCATTTCGTTGGGTCCCACGAGAGGGAGACGTTGAACTTTCGTGCAACCCAGGGTTTTAAAAACACTTACCAAAAAAAGGTTTTAAAAACAGGATTTGGAATCGGTATAAACCGATTCTGAATCGGGTCGGCTCAGAATCGGTCATTTGATCTTGCAACCCACTAATTCAGGAGAATCTTGAGGATTCGGAAGAAACGAAACGGCAGAAATTGCGATCGGTCCTGAACAATCCAAGTCGAATCGACTGATTCTTGATCTGATTCATAAATTTTTGAAACCCTGGTGCAATTTGACGAAAGAATCACTCTGCCGATTTTGCTTCAAAATTGTCTCGAAGTCGCCCTCGAAAACCCTAGAATTAACCATTTAATCGACTTATTCCCGATCTAATTCACCGATTTTTTAAACCCTAAACTGCAGCCACAGTGGATGAAAACGATTCGCTGGAGGGCTGAAGATTCTTGGAAGTGTAAAGGAAAACTTATTTAGAACTATTCGATCAGAATCCCATAGTCATTCTCGGTTGTTGGATGAGCATATTTTTTGGGTGGACCCGGAATGAGTGTGGGTTAACTTGCCATTGTTTAACCCTTTCGAGGCTTGGAGCTGGAACCTTGCTGCGACGAAGAGTTGCAGGCTCGCTACCTTGTTGGAAACGAAAGTAGACTCTGGTCCCTCCCAAATGAAATCAGTTTACCATGGTTTCAGCTTCAATTCCCACCAATTACAACCGTTGGGCTCTCATGGGGGATTTCAAAGTCCCCGCCTTTCTCCCCCCCTCAACCCTCCAAGCCTCCGCGTGTCTCGCAAAATCAGAATCCCTCCAAATTCAAGGAGATTGAGTTCGTGGGTATCTACTGCGAGAGCGCAACAGCAACATCATCTCTCCGATGCTCAGAACAACGCAACACAAGACGATGGCATCCCCGTTGATCTCTGCAAGGTTCTGGTGAAATTCAAATCGAGATACAACTACATAAGAGTGCTCGAAGTTTCTAGGAAGGCCGACAATCCATTTGCAGGGTCCAGGCTCCTCTTGCTCGACATTCCTGGAAACATACACAGCGTATCGTTCCTGTTCAAGTGTCTCACAAACACGTACTTCGACGTCTTCGCTACATTCCCTCCAATTCTGCCTCCAGGGCCTTTGGGGATTTTGGGCTTTGGTGCAGGGTCTGCCGCCCGTTTGATCTTGGAGCTGTACCAGCAAGTGGAGATTCACGGTTGGGAGCTTGACCCTTCTGTGATTTCGGTGGCCAGAGAGTATTTCGGCCTCTCTAAGCTCGAGAAACAGAACCCAGATAAGCTATTCATCTATGTTGGAGATGCGCTGAAAGCCAGTCACAGAGATGGGTTCTCTGGCATTTTGGTTGATTTGTTCAGTAAGGGTTGTTTAGTGCCGGAGCTTCAGGAACCCAGTACATGGGAGAAACTGAAGAGAAATTTGAGGAAAGGGGGAAGGATTATGGTGAACGTTGGTGGGAGTTGTGTGGAGGCCGAGGATCATCGGAGGGATGGGAAATCGGTTATGGAAGAGTCTCTGAAAGTAATGCATCAGGTCTTCCCAGGCCAACTGTTCGTGTTGAACCTTGGGAATCGGAAGGAGGATAGCTCTATTGCTCTAACTGGTGAATTGCCCGATCTCAATGAATGGAAGCAAAAGCTACCGAAATCCCTCAGGTTTTATGTGGATATGTGGACTCCATTTGGTGGGTAATTTTACTGTTTTGCTTCTGTTAATTTCATGGAGATATTGAAATCCATCTGAAAGCTTGAATTCTGCCTATTGGCTTCTTTGAAAGAGAGAATTGCCAGCTAAATGCCTTTTAGCCTACATGGAAATGAGGCTATCTTTATCTTGTGATGTGTGGTGATGAAAAATATTTAATGTATATTAGCCAAGTGGATTCAACTTGTTCAGGTCCTAATCCAAATATCCAATGCAGAGAAGATTACAGATTGGCTTGCTATAGGCTCGATCCTTAGTTTTTTTTTTTTTTTTTTGGATAGAGAGATGAATTAAACAACAGTAAGGTCAAACTCGAGAGCTCTCGGTGAGCATGGGCATTTGGCGCATCATAATTTATCAGTTGTCCAAGACAATTATTGTTATACAATAAGAACTTCGATGTCATTTACGAACATAATTATAACTCTCTCCTATGCACGGTGCTTGCAACTTAAGACATCCAAGTCAATACTTCTATAACAAATAGAAGGGATTTTGGATTGCGTGAAATTCCCCGTGACACCGATTATTGAATTGAACTAGAATGTTTGAGACATTGAGAGGAGAAACTGTATTTTGATGATTGAGGTTGGTGTTTTGTATTATGTGAGTCCATATAATTATTATTGGGTCTATATTTGAACTTTGATGTTTCTATCTTTTCGAAGGTCTTAAAAGCCACATATGATTAATGGGATGATTAATGTTATCTGTTTTGTCGCTACATCTTCAATTTTAAGCAATTTTTGGAGTTTATTCAAAGCCTACCTTTTTTTCTTTTTTTTTTTGGAATTCAAAGCCTACTTGCATTAGCATATTTGTTGGATAAGTGGTTTAGGTGTCCTTTGGCGTCAAGTAGGGTCGCAGTACTTGAGCTTGGAATGGGTAGAACAAAGCCTAAAACAAACAAATTAGGTGGCTTGTTGACAACCAAATATATGATTGAAGCCTACCTACTTGCAACACTCCGTTAATAGTAATAAATCTAGCAAAGAGTACCTTACACTCAGATTAGAGGAGTTTTAAAGGAACGTGTCTTAAGGAGTGTGTGTTATGTGATTCACGGCCAGGATATCTTGCTTTTGGTGTGGGTCAACTGTAACAGTAGGATAGTAGCCGTATGTTTGATTATGATTTTTTTTTTTTATAGTCATTTATTCGAGTATTCTTAGCATATTCATTCGGATTACTCAACTTATAGAGACAGAGTAAGTGTATTAATATTATTTTGTGATAACATAGAGTAGTGATAGCCCAACTTCTTCAACAAAACAACATTGACTGACAATTCTTCATAGTATTTTAAATGTTCTCAATTTTTTTTTTTTAGGGGAGAGGAATCGACACGTTACCCCCTTATATCGTACATGCCTTTTGATGAGTGAGGTCACATCATTAAATGATGAGAGTATTTAACGGACAAACAAAATTATGAGGGATAATAGGGTTTATGAAGAGGAGTGTTACATTTGTTGCGTGTCTTCTTTTTTTTTTAAGGAAAATCTGCATGTGTATCTATTTTTTTATGAGGAAAGGGTTTTCCCATAAGGTTGGAGTACCAAGAATACTCCAATGAAAGTTGGAGGATCAGTTTTGTTAACAAGGAGCATAGTTGAGAGAGTGTCAAGGAAAAGAGAAGTTGTGATAGGATTTTCCACTCGCGATCGATCCATGACTATGAGACTTTGGTTTATGATTAATATCATTTAGTTGATTGACCCTGTAAATTAATTAAGCATGATTTACATGTAGGATTATCACTAACAACATTAGCATCATTATTCCTTAATTATGTTCACGTAGATGCCCAAAGTCATCGCCATGACATCATCCACATGTTAAATGCTGAATCACCATTCTTTAATCTTTATTATCCCTAGAATTTGCAACATTTATTAGCACATATACAAAAGGTTTGTTAGAATCAAATTTTAACTAGTGGAGAATATATCTCAGTGATCTAGAACTTAAATCTAAGAGGCTTTTTAGGTGTGTAAGGGGAAATCCCAAATTCCAAGGCCAACATTTTCTTGGATACCTTGACCACGGAAGGAAAAGATATACAGTAACCAAAGAATTTAATTAGCATATCTACATGGGTATTAATATTAGGTTTAGGCATCTAAACTTTGTTGGGAGCCTAGTATTAAACACCAACTTACATTGGATCAGTTCATCCAAAGTTCATTAATCTTAGTATCTCATTTCCTTAAGAGTGAATTAATCCCGTTCTAAACTTCTCTTTAGGATTTGGTAGACCCCATAAACTTAGATTAACTCAAATTTCCCAACTCTTAAAAAACTTATTAGGATCAAGGTGGGAATCTTGGAGAGAAAAATGTGAAGTTGATGACTAAAAAGTGGTGAGACAATGAGACGTGAAAGATACGCGAGTGAGTTGGAGGGTTGGCTCCATCAAGGTAGGTCCCTCGGGTTGTCCATTTTTGTTTTGTTTTGTTTTGTTTGCGTTTGTTTTTGTTTTTTGTTTTTGCTTTTGTTTTTTTTTTTTTTTTTTATTTCTAATTTTGTGGAAAGACAAAGTGAAAAAAAAAAAAAAAAAAAAAAAAAAAAAACAAGTTTATAGGATAGACCGTTTTGAAAAGCTTACCAAGATAGGCTACCATTTTTTAGCCATGTGTACTAGTGGTTTTAGCCAGTTGATCAATAAATGAGTTTTAAAACTTATGATTCAACCTTTTTGAGGCACAATCTTATGATTTAACCATATGGTAGATATTAAGAACATTTATGAGAAGTTTATCAAATAAATTATCAAAATGTGAACTATTATAAATTTTGTACGTAATTAACCACTAATATGAAAATACATACCAAATTACATAATACACATTCGAAAGGGACTTCCGTATTGCATTATTTTCTCTTTTTTTTGTTATATTGCATATTTTTGTTTGTATATGGTAACATTATCAGTTTAAACATAAATATCAATTTCTATTTTTTTTAGAGGGAGGTCTGTTTTTTTGCTTGTTTTGTTGCTATTATTAGTATTATTAAGTGATTTGTTTTACTGTTAGTTGGTAGGGTTATAAGAGAGTTGAATTATTTGATTAATAATGGATTAATGGGAGGCTTATTTGTTGGAAGGAGGCAGAAAACTAAAAAAGGGGCAAATGATAATGTGTTTCGTGCTCCACCTTAGCTTTTTTTGAGATACTTTGATGCTGATACCCAAGTCAAATATCAACCGACACTTCAAGAAAACCAAATCAGCAATGTCCAATCATAGGCATCGTCCACTTGGATAGCTTGGCGGATCATTTGACCGAAAGTTCTCCACCGACCTAATATTCTCCACCGTCAGATCAGTTCCCTACTTTGTCTTTTGGTGGACCCAATGATGAAACTGAAAACTACTATCGATGTCCTTGGTCAACTGTTATTGGTTCCTAACCTCCAATACGCAAGCCTCCCTCGTCATGGCCAAATTGCCTTAGCCTTTCCAATTGACAAAGATGCCCTTGTCAAAATTCCTTTTTCCATCCTTCAATGGTAGGGAGTTGCGGATTAACCAGCCCACCCGACTTCTTAACGCCAGTTCAACTCATCAACTTAAACCTGATTTGGTTCCCTCATTGGAGAATTCCTTGCAAATTTTGTTATTGTTGGTGAAAAGGGAATCCTTTCACCAGTAGTGATGTGACATTATGATTAGACCATGGATATATATTATTTCATTTCTGAAAAATTTTGTTACTAAACTTGATGTTAACAATAGTTTATAGACTGAATAAACTATTACATGAAAACGAGATTTAGATTGACTCCAATTGATTTCAATCCAAATTCTGCCATAATCGTAGAAATAACTTGTTTTATCGACCATTTTGGATCATTTAAAATTGGTCAATCCGATCCCAATTCTTGAAACCCTGATCAGAATTGAACAATTTAGGCCACCCACCACAAATGTATAATGGACCAAGATTTTCAAGAATATTCCAGTTGAAAGATTGAGGTGCAAGATCATAAATTTTCAGGCCATCGATAGATGAGATTAAAGATCTGCTGCATTGCCCGGTCTAGTTCATCGCATTAGATAACCATAAACCGGATTGGGCCGAACCATTCCCACCAAAATTAGGGCTATTTTGCCCTTGGAGGAAAAGTAAATCATATCGCCTCCGATATAAAGAGCCTTTCGAGCGCTTAGTTTTCAAAACCAGAGTTACAATGGCAGGCTTCTCTGTTTTCTGAATTTGAATTTTTTCGCTCTCCGTTCGATCTCGTTTCATAAAAATGGATTTCTACCCTGCGTATCCATCTATGAGAATTCCATGTCGAACTTGGAGCAATAAATGGCTCTCCAAGCTTTTGCTATCTTGACGACTGAGCTCCAAATCCAGTTGACGGTGCCATGGGCATCTTCTTCCTCTGAAATGGTAAGAAATTGTCTTCTATTGGAGGAGGTAGAAAGAGTTTAAATTTCCGGGAGTTAGGTTTTGTTTAGATTAAGATTTCTTGATCTCTTAATCAAATTTATTTTTTCCTCTGTTTGTTCTCTTTTGCAGTCCCCTCTCCCCTGCCAAAGAATCAGAAGGAGAAGCTTTCGTGAAAAAGGGAAGGATTCTGAGCAGAAATTTGGTTTCCTTTTTCGATTTCGATCACATCCAGCTTGCATTTTCACTGTAGATTTGAAGAAGTCAAATTTCGTTAAAAAATTCTGAGGCCGAAATTGCTGGAGTATCTAATCCTCTCTTAGTCTATGGTTTATCCCGCTTGTCTTGGGGACTGATTAATTTTTAGAACGTTCTTGGTGGCTGTATGATGAGAAGGAAAGCATTTGAACCGTACTGATATAACTAAGCTAGAATTTTTTAAGAGTGACAGAGCTGCTTCCTTCCCAAAGTCAAGGGTTGTTCTAATTCCCAATTCCAATTCCACCATGGACTGTCAGAACCCTAAGAAAGACCAAATAAGGGCTCTATCTGTTTCAGAGCACAGTAGTCCTTCCATTGCTGGCCTTCAAATTAAAGAATTTAGGTCCTCTGATTTTGATGAAGATAATCCTTCTATCTCCTCTGTTGTGTTTTTGGGTGGTGAAGGTGGAAAAGTCTTACCCATTGAATTAGAGATCGAAGAAGAAAGAAATTCAAGATGCAAGCGACTGAAATTGATGGCCCCAGATCAACAAGTAAGTGGATAATTCTGAAAACAACATCAATCTTCAGATTCTTTGTGTTTGATTTTGTTGCTGAAATTTATTTTGGTTGGGACTCTTCTAATGATGATTCTGTTTGCTCAGTGTGTTTATCTGAGTGCTCCAGAGAACTCAAGTCCATTGGGATTGACTTTGAGGAAAACCCCATCTTTTTTGGATCTCATAGAATCCAAACTGTCCAATTCAAATCTTCCTTGTCCAGAATTCAGGAAAGAGGAGAGTGCAGATGCTGATGCTGATGCCCAAGCTCAACACATAAATGGGAAGTTGAAAGCTTCTAATTTCTCTGCATCTCTCCTGCGAATCGGCTCATGGGTGGTAATCATATGGATTTAAATTCATGTCTTCTATATTTCTATGTCATAGAACTTGGAATAACATGTTCTGCAGAGAAGCCCCTTTTTTTTCGGTTCCCTGCATCCAATGTTCTACAGTTTGTTTTCATCCTTGCAATATAGGGATCAAGATGTGGTTATTTCATTGAGGCTTTGTTTGGTTGCAAGTAAAGGGAAATGAAGAGAAGTGAAATTATTTTTTAAAAGAAAATGGAAACTTTTGTAATGATGTGCAGAGCAAAAAAAAAAATCTCACAAAAAGAGGTAAACTTCTCAAATGAAATATTTTATTTCATTTTGAAATCAAAGGAATTTGATTGAAAAGTAAAGTAAAACTTCTTACTCCAAAATTTAATTTCACTTCTTAAAGTTTTACTGCTTTTCGTTAAAGTAATCAAAAACAGTTTCTTGCATGTCCATTGGTATTAATTAGGATGTGCCTCTATCTCTCAGTTACAGTTTCAAGTTTCTATTGCACTATAACATAAAACTTCTTTTAAAGGTTGTACATTGGATGCAATTTAATTGTAGAGAACCTCAAGATATGAAGGGGAGTTGATAGTGAAGTTTTACTATGCAAAGAGGAAACTTGTGTGGGAGGTCCTAGATGGTGGGTTGAAGAGCAAAATAGAAGTGCCATGGTCTGATATATCTTCCCTCAAAGCATCTTGCACTACCATACCCCAGATCCTTGAAATTGAGGTAACTAAACGAAATTATAATATGGTTGTCAAGTTATAACTTCCTTCTAGACACTTCAGTTTTCACTTTAATTTTAAAGCTTTTCTAAGTTAGTATTCAGTCAAAGAGGTTTAAAGCAGAAATTTTATGATGGCTATTCAATTTGCAGTTGATGAGGCCACCCCATTTCTTTCGGGAGAAAAATCCACAGCCTAGAAAGCATACTCAATGGAAAGTAACTGCAGATTTTACTGGTGGACAGGCATCGACTTTCCGGTAAGTCCTCTCATTCCCGGTAAGGGCATGGTGAATTCTGTAGCAAAAAAACTCAGGAATAATTATTTCTTTTTTCCGTAGTCCACAGGCACTGAATTTATTCATTTAAAAGGACGAATCCCTCTTTCTTTTCCTCCTTCGAAGCTGTTTCAAAGCATCAACATCAGCAGAAGATTAAGCCGAATTTGCTGGCTCTACTGAAACTTTCTTCAACCCAAATTGCTTATAGCTGACAAGCTAATTGCATCTGGGCTACTGTGACTGAAATCAGTAAACTTGTTTCATTTAGGACTTGTGAAAAAAAAAAAATTATTGTTTAGGAGCTACTTATCAGTGATATGCATATCTTTGAATGCTTAGGATGGTATTTGACTAAGCAATGCTAATGGAAGTGACAGTCAACAGATCCAGCATTCTCAGGTTTGGGCAATCACTTGGTGGCTTTTCTAGTTACAAGCCAATAATGACCTAGGCTTATGCATTGAGGGAAGTCTGAATGGTTTTCTTTAGCATGTTTGTATTAACCATAGGAGGAAATTTTTATTCCCTGGAATAATCTAAATATTATTCTCTGTTGTTAAGCAATGAGCCATTAAAATCCATCCAAGCAATACTGTGATAGCCCATTAATAACATTATTTAGAAATTCTGAAACAAGGGAAAGTTTTGAGTTATCAACTCCCCCTATACACTTGTCCTGTTACATACCATCTTGCATCATCTCATATTTTACAGTATTTGTGCTATAATTGGTTTCATCTTTTTCTTTTATTTGGTCTTAGGAGACATTTCTTGCAAGTCCCTCAAGGAACACTGCAGAAGCACTATGAGAAGCTTTTACAGTTGGACAACAGACTGTTTTCTCTTAGCAAGAAACCTAATCCATCCTCGGATTCCCAATTCTTTGGGACAGAGAATCTAGAATACCATCATCCAGACAACCACTCGCTCTTTTGGGTTGAGGAACAGTGTTCAGATCTGCCAAAGCAACTTCTTGAGTCGGTGATTAGTGATGACAGTTCGGATAAGTTCCGTTGCTTCACACTCTCAAAGGCAACATTACACTCGAAATATAGTAATATTGACAATGTTGCTGCTGCTTCTGAAACAGGTTCAGCTAGATCAGGTCCTCTTCCTTATCTGAAATTCCTTTTCTTATTATGTATGTTAATAGAACTGACCTGTAAGGAGAAAACAGCCTAATGAGATGTTTAGATGTAAAATATTGCTTATTTTCCTGCCCTCTGGGTCTGATATCTAATTAACCAGCAAATTTGCTTACATCTCTCATGCATCAAAGGGTAGATTTTAACCACAAACAAATATCTAAAAGTAGGTTGAATATTTTTTATCCTGCATATAGAAGTGATCCTTGCATAAATTAAGCTCATATCAAACTTCATTGGCATATTATAAGAAAAGGCAAACTATTGATAACTATTCTGCCATCTTATGTTTGCAGCTGGGGACAGTTGTGTAGATCATATGACTCCAGTTTCAATTGGCAACTTGATTCCTAGTTTGTTAGTGTCATTGCCACCAACCTTAACTAATTTTGGCATGCCAAGCTTGAGCCAATGCCAGCAGTATAAGGAGAAAGCAGAAGATGAAGTGGCAACAACAGGATTATTGAGTTACAATTTTGGAAGTTCAGGTCTACACAGAGGTAAACTTAATCCAGTACTCAACATTGGCTCCACAGTTGACTTGAACTCAGGTTGCTGGATTTCTGAGATCCAAACCAACAGAAGTCCATTTGGTTTGCCCCAAGATATAGGTCATACAAGTAAGATAGACATGAGCTTTACTGGTGGATTATTTTGTTCTGCCCAGGGGGTTTGTAATGTAGAAAGAGAAATTCCCAGCAACTGTCCTGAATTATTGGTTGGTATTTCCACAGCCAAACAGTATCCTGTTTTTGGAGGAGAGGATCAGGAAGCACTGGATGATATCGGGGAGGTGATTGGGTGGGAACCATGGACACAGACAAGTAGATTTTGTTAATGATTCTGCAAGCATTGCAGATTGTTATCTTTTTTTTTTTTTTCTCTCTTTTTTCTTTCTTTCTTTCTTTCTTTCTTTCTTTC